>NC_041390.1:516953604-517073410 GCF_002162155.2 Triticum dicoccoides | reverse complement strand
ACTCCGGAAAATACCCGATACACCTCGAAACTATTCCGGTGTCCGAATATAGTCTTCCAATATATCAACCTTCATGTCTCGACCATTTAGAGACTCCTCGTCATGTTCGTGATCTCATCCGGGACTCCGAACTACCTTCGATACATCAAAACACATAAACTCATAATACTGATCGTCATCGAACCTTAAGCGTGCGGACCCTACGGGTTCGAGAACTATGTAGACATGACCGAGACTCATCTCTGGTCAATAACCAATAGCGGAACCTAGATGCTCATATTGGCTCCCAAATATTCTACGAAGATCTTTATCGGTCTAACCGCATAACAACATACATTGTTCCCTTTGTCATTGGTATGTTACTTGCCCGAGATTCGATCGTCGGTATCACTATACCTAATTCAATCTCGTTACCGGCAAGTCTGTTTACTCGTTCCGTAATGCATCATCTGCAACTAACTCATTAGTCACATTTCTTGCAAGGCTTATAGTGATGTGCATTACCGAGAGGGCCCAGAGATACCTCTCCGACAATTGGAGTGACAAATCCTAATCTCGATCTATGCCAACTCAACAAACACCATCGGAGACACCTGTAGAGCATCTTTATTATCACCCAGTTACATTGTGACGTCTGATAGCACACTAAGTGTTCCCCCGGTATTCGGGAGTTGCATAATCTCATAGTCATAGGAACATGTATACGTCATGAAGAAAGCAATAGCAATAAACTAAACGATCATAGTGCTAAGATAATGGACGGGTCATGTCAATCACATCATTCCCTAATGATGTGATCCCGTTCATCAAATGACAACTCATGTCTATGGCTAGGAAACTTAACCATCTTTGATTAACGAGCTAGTCAAGTAGAGGCATACTAGTGACACTCTGTTTGTCTATGTATTCACACATGTACCAAGTTTCCGATTAATATAATTCGAGCATGAATAATAAACATTTATCATGATATAAGGAAATATAAATAACAACTTTATTATTTCCTCTAGGGCATATTTCCTTCAGTATCCCACTTGCACTAGAGTCAATAATCAAGATTACATAGTAATGATTCTAACACCCATGGAGTCTTGGTGCTGATCATGTTTTGCTCGTGAGAGAGGCTTAGTCAACGGGTCTGCAACATTCAGATCCATATGTATTTTGCAAATCTCTATGTCTCCCTCCTTGACTTGATCGCATATGGAATGGAGCGTCTCTTGATGTGTTTGGTTCTCTTGTGAAATCTGGATTCCTTCGCCAAGGCTATTGCTCCAGTATTGTCACAAAAGATTTTCATTGGACCCGATGCACTCGGTATGACACCTAGATTGGATATGAACTCCTTCATCCAGCCTCCTTCATTTGCTGCTTCCGAAGCAGCTATGTACTCCGCTTCACACATAGATCCCGCCATGGCACTTTGCTTGGAACTGCACCAACTGATAGCTCCACCGTTCAATATAAATATGCATCCGGTTTGTGAATTAGAGTCATCCGGATAAGTATCAAAGCTTGCATCGACGTAACCATTTACGACGAGCTCTTTGTCACCTCCATAAACGAGAAACATATCCTTAGTCCTCTTCAGGCATTTTAGGATGTTCTTGACCGCTGTCTAGTGATCCACTCCTAGATTACTTTGGTACCACCCTGCTAAACTAATAGCAAGGCACACATAAGGTCTGGTACACAGCATTGCATACATGATAGAACCTATGGCTGAAGCATGGGGAATGACTTTCATTTTCTCTCTATCTTCTATAGTGGTCGGGCATTGAGTCTGACTCAACTTCACACCTTGTAATACTGGCAAGAACCCTTTCTTTGCTTGATCCTTTTTGAACTTCTTCAAAACTTTATCAAGGTATGTGCTTTGTGAAAGTCCAATTAAGAGTCTTGATCTATCTCTATAGATCTTGATGCCCAATATATAAGCAGCTTCACCAAGGTCTTTCATTGAAAAATTCTTATTCAAGTACCCGTTTATGCTATCCAGAAATTCTATATCATTTCCAATCAACAATATGCCATCCACATATAATATCAGAAATGCTACAGAGCTCCCACTCACTTTCTTGTAAATACATGCTTCTCGAAAAGTATGTATAAAATCATATGCTTTTATCACACTATCAAAACGTTTATTCCAACTCTGAGATGCTTGCACTAGTCCATAAATGGATCGCTGGAGCTTGCACACTTTGTTAGCATCATTTGGATTGATAAAACCTTTGGGTTGCATCATATACAACTCTTCTTAAGAAATCCATTAAGGAATGCAATTTTGACATCCATTTGCCAAATTTCATAATCATAAAATGCGGCAATTGCTAACATGATTCGGACAGACTTAAGCTTCACTACAGGTGAGAAGGTCTCATCATAGTCAACTCCTTGAACTTGTCAAAAACCTTTTGCAACAAGTCGAGCTTGGTAGACAGTAACATTACCGTCAGCATCAGTCTTCTTCTTGAAGATCCATTTATTCTCTATGGCTTGCCGATCATCGGGCAAGTAAACCAAAGTCCACACTTTGTTCTCATACATGGATCCCATCTCAGATTTCATGGCCTCAAGCCATTTCGCGGAATCTGGGCTCATCATTGCTTCCTCATAGTTCGTAGGTTCGTCATGGTCAGGTAACATGACCTCTAGAACAGGATTATCATACCACTCTAGTGGGGATCTTACTCTGGTTGACCTACGAGGTTCAGTAGTAACTTGATTTGAAATTTCATGATCATTATCATTAGCTTCCTCACTAATTGGTGTAGAATCACTGGAACTGATTTCTGTGATGAACTACTTTCCAATAAGGGAGCAGGTACAGTTACCTCATCAAGTTCTACTTTCCTCCCACTCACTTCTTTTGAGAGAAACTCCTTTTCTAGAAAGGATCCATTCTTAGCAATGAATATCTTGCCTTCGGATTTGTGATGAAGGTGTACCCAACAGTCTCCTTTGGGTATCCTATGAAGACACATTTCTCCAATTTGGGTTCAAGCTTATCAGGTTGAAGCTTTTCACATAAGCATCGCAGCCCCACACTTTAAGAAACGTCAACTTGGATTTCTTACCAAACCACAGTTCATATGGTGTCGTATCAACGGATTTAGATGGTGCCCTATTTAACCTGAATGCAGCCGCCTCTAAAGCATAACCCCAAAACGATAGCGGTAAATCAGTAAGAGACATCATAGATCGCACCATATCTAATAAAGTGTGGTTGCGACGTTCGGACACACCGTTACGCTGTGGTGTTCCAGGTGGCGTCAGTTGCGAAACTATTCTGCATTGTTTCAAATGAATACCAAACTTGTAAGTCAAATACTCTCCTCCACGATCATATCGTAGAAACTTTATTTTCTTGTTACGATGATTTTCCACTTCACTCTGAAATTCTTTGAACTTCTCAAATGTTTCAGACTTATGTTTCATTAAGTAGATATACCCATATCTGCTCAAATCATCTGTGAAGGTCAGAAAATAACAATTCCCGTTGCGAGCCTCAACACTCATCGGACCGCATACATCAGTATGTATTATTTCCAACAAGTCTGTTGCTCGCTCTGTTGTTCCGGAGAATAGAGTCTTAGTCATCTTGCCCATGAGGCATGGTTCGCAAGCATCAAGTGATTCATAATCAAGTGATTCCAAAAGCCCATAAGCATGGAGTTTCTTCATGTGCTTTACACCAATATGACCTAAACGGCAGTGCCAAAAATAAGTTGCACTGTCATTATTAAACTTATATCTTTTGGCTTCAATACTATGAATATGTGTATCACTACTATCGATATTCAATAAAAATAGACCACTCATCAAGGGTGCATGACCATAAAAGATATTACTCATACAAATAGAACAACCATTATTCTTTGATTTAAATGAATAACCGTCTCGCATCAAACAAGATCCAGATATAATGTTCATGCTTAACGCTGGCACCAAATAACAATTATTCAGGTCTAAAACTAATCCCGAAGGTAGATGTAGAGGTAGCGTGCCGACGACGATCACATCGACTTTGGAACCATTTCCTACGCGCATCATCACCTCGTCCTTAGCCAATCTTTGCTTAATCCGTAGTCCCTGTTTCAAGTTGCAAATATGAGCAACAGAACCAGTATCAAATACCCAGGCACTACTGCGAGCATTAGTAAGGTACACATCAATAACATGTATATCAAATATACCTTTCACTTTGCCATCCTTCTTATCCGCCAAATAATTGGGGCATTACCGCTTCCAGTGACCAGTCGCTTTGCAGTAGAAGCACTCAGTCTCAGGCTTAGGTCCATACTTGGGCTTCTTCACTTGAGCAACAACTTGCTTGTCGTTCTTCTTGAAGTTCCCCTTATTCCCTTTACCCTTTTTCTTGAAACTAGTGGTCTTGTTGACCATCAACACTTGATGCTCCTTCTTGATTTCTACCTCCGCAGCCTTTAGCATCGCAAAGAGCTCAGTAATTGTCTTATCCATCCCTTGCATATTATAGTTCATCACGAAGCTTTTGTAGCTTGGTGGCAGTGATTGAAGAACTGTGTCAATGACACTATCAACCAGAAGATTAACTCCCAACTAAGTCAAGTGATTACGATACCCAGACATTTTGAGTATATGTTCACTGACAAAACTATTCTCCTCCATTTTGCAACTATAGAACTTATTGGAGACTTCATATCTCTCAATCTGGGCATTTGCTTGAAATATTAACTTCAACTCCTGGAACATCTCATATGCTCCATGACGTTCAAAACATCATTGAAGTCCCGGCTCTAAGCCGTAAAGCATGGCACACTAAACTATCGAATAGTCATCAGCTTTGCTCTGCCAGACGTTCACAATGTCCGATGTTGCTCCTGCAACGGGTCTTGCACCTAGCAGTGCTTCCAGGACGCAATTCTTCTGTGCAGCAATGAGGATAATCTCAAGTTACAGACCTAGTCTGTGTAGTTTCTACCATCATCTTTCAACTTAGCTTTCTCTAGGAACGCATTAAAATTCAATGGAACAGTAGCACAGGCCATTGATCTACAACAACATAGACATGCAAAACACTATAGGTACTAAGTTCATGATATATTAAAGTTTAATTAATCATATTACTTAAGAACTCCCACTTAGATAGACATCCCTCTAGTCATCTAAGTGATCACGTGATCCAAATCAACTAAACCATGTCCGATCATCACGTGAGATGGAGTAGTTTTCAATGGTGAACATCACTATGTTGATCATATCTACTATATGATTCACGTTCGAACTTTCGGTCTCAGTGTTCCGAGGCCATATCTGCATATGCTAGGCTCGTCAAGTTTGACCCGAGTATTCCGCATGTGCAAAAAATGGCTTGCACCCATTGTATGTGAACGTAGAGCTTATCGATCATCACGTGGTGTCTCGTCACGACGAACCGTTGCAACGGTGCATACTCAAGTAGAACACTTATACCTTGAAATTTAGTGAGAGATCATCTTATAACGCTACCGCCGTACTAAGCAAAATAAGATGCATAAAGGATAAACATCACATGCAATCAATATAAGTGATATGATATGGCCATCATCATCTTGTGCCTGTGATCTCCATCTCCAAATCACCATCATGATCACCATCGTCACCGGCTTGATACCTTGAGCTCCATCGAAGCATCGTTGTCATCTCGCCAATTATTGCTTCTACGACTATCGCTAACGCTTAGTGATAAAGTAAAGCAATTACATGGCGATTGCATTTCATACGATAAAGCGACAACCATAAGGCTCCTGCCAGTTGCCGATAACTTTTACAAAACATGATCATCTCATACAACAATTTATATATCATCACGTCTTGACCATATCACATCGCAGCAAGCCCTGCAAAAACAAGTTAGACATCCTGTACTTTGTTGTTGCAAGTTTTACGTGGCTGCTACGGGCTTAGCAAGAACCGTTCTTACCTACGCATCAAAAACCACAACAATTTTTCATCAAGTGTGCTGTTTTAACCTTCAATAAGGACTGGGCGTAGTCACACTCGATTCAACTAAAGTTGGAGAAATAGACACCCACCAGCCACCTGTATGCAAAGCGCGGCAGTAGAACTAGTCTCATGAATGCGGTCATGTAATATCGGTCTGGGCCGCTTCATCCAACAATACCGCCGAATCAAAGTATGACATGCTGGTAAGCAGTATGACTATTATTGCCCACAACTCTTTGTGTTCTACTCATGCATATAACATCTACGCATAGAGCTGGCTCTGATGCCACTGTTGGGGAACGTAGTATTTCAAAAAAAAAAATCCTACGATCACGCAAGATCTATCTAGGAGAAGCATAGCAATGAGCGGGGAGAGTGTATCCACGTACCCTCACAGACCGAAAGTGGAAGTGTTTAGTAATGCGGTTGATGTAGTCGAACGTCTTCGCAATCCAACCGATCAAGTACCGAACGCATGGCACCTCTGCGATCTGCACACGTACAACTCGGTGACGTCCCTCGAACTCTTGATCTAGCTGAGGCCGAGGGAGAGTTTCGTCAGCACGACGGCGTGGTGACGGTGATGATGAAGTTACCGGTGCAGGGCTTCGCCTAAGCACTACGACGATATGACAGAGGTGTGTTTCTGTGGACGGGGGCACCACACACGGCTAAGGGAAACTTTGGTGTGCCTTTGGGGCGCCCCCCTCCCACATATATAAAGGGGGAAGGGAGGAGGAGGCCGGCCAGGGAGGAGGCGCGCCGTGGGGGGGCAATCCTACCCCAAGTAGGATTCGGCGCCCCCTTTCCTTTTCCAACAAGGAGAAGCGAGAAGGAGAGGGAGGAGAAAAGGAAAGGGGGGCTGCCCCCTAGTCCAATTCAGTTTGGGCTAGGGGGCGCGCGCCACACCTTGGCCTACCTTCTCTCTTCCACCACTATGCCCATGAGGCCCAATAACCCCCCGGTACTCCGGAAAATACTCGATACACCTCGGAACTATTCCGGTGTCCGAATATAGTCTTCCAATATATCAATCTTCATGTATCGACCATTTCGAGACTCCTCGTCATGTCCGTGATCTCATCAGGGACTCCGAACTTCCTTCGGTACATAAAAACACATAAACTCATAATACCGATCGTCATCGAACGTTAAGTGTGCGAACCCTACGGGTTCGAGAATGCTACCTTTGAGCATGCGTTGGTTTTCCCTTGAAGAGGAAAGTGTTGGGGAACGTAGCAGAATTTTAAAATTTTCTACGCATCACCAAGATCAATCTATGGAGTCATCTAGCAACGAGGGAGAGAGGAGTGCATCTACATACCCTTGTAGATCACGAGCGGAAGCGTTCAAGAGAACGGGGTTGATGGAGTCGTACTCGACGTGATTCAAATCACCGATGACCTAGTGCCGAACGGACGACACCTCCGCGTTCAACACACGTACGGTTGGAAGACATCTCCTCCAACTTGATCCAGCAAGGGGGAAGGAGAGGTTTATGAAAATCCAGCAGCACGACGGCGTGGTGGTGGAAGCAACGGTGATCTCGGCAGGGCTTCGCCAAGCGCTGGGAGATGGAGGAGTGTCACGGGAGGGAGAGGGAGAGGCCAGGGGCTTGGGTGCGCAGCCCTCCCTCCCCCCCACTATATATAGGGTGCCTAGGGGGGCGGCCCTAGGAGATCCAATCTCCTAGGGGGGCGGCGGCCAAAGGGGGTGCCTTGCCCCCCAAGGCAAGGGTGGCGCCCCCCACCCCTAGGGTTTCCAACCCTAGGCGCAGGGGGAGGCCCAAGGGGGGCGCACCAGCCCACTAGGGGATGGTTCCCCTCCCACTTCAGCCCATGGGCCCCTCCGGGATAGGTGGCCCCACCCGGTGGACCCCCGGGACCCTTCCGGTTGTCCCGGTACAATACCGGTGACCCCCGAAACCTTCCCGATGGCCGAAACTGGACTTCCTATATATGAATCTTTACCTCCGGACCATTCCGGAACTCCTCGTGACGTTCGGGATCTCATCCGGGACTCCGAACAACTTTTGGGTGTAGCGACCCGACCTCAGACGGTCAAGTCTCTGTGCTTAAGTGTCATCCCTGGATCGGTATGCTCACACACATAGTACTCGAGGATTTATAACAGAGGTAAATCACATGTAAAAAGTAACGTAAATACTATTACCTCAATCCAAAATAGCGGAAGTAACAAGGTTGTGGATTCCAATCAACACCAACGGCGAAGTTGAGTGTAGAAATCGTAACCCTAACGTATCACTTACTCGTCGTGAGAAAATCCTGCAACATGAGACGTTGCAGCCACAAAGGGTCAGTACATTGAATGTACTGGCAAATTCACACCATAGAGAATGATGAACAATGGCTATCACTACATGCATATATGGCTGGTGGAAAAGCTCTATGGTATATGTTTTTGCGAAAAGCCAATTTTTCCCTACTCCAAAGGAATAGATTTTTATTTAACTATCATGGTGGTTGTTAAACATTGAGAATGGTTGACAGCATTCTCAATCCCAATTAAGTAACATCATTAAAACCCAACAATATTCATTTGAAGTAACGTGATGAGATCAACAGGATAATCCAAGAACTATATACTCAAGATGTCCATAACCGGGGACACGGCTAACCTTGATTAGTTTATACACTCTGCAGAGGTTTGCGCACTTTTCCCCACAAGACTCGATCTCCTCCGTTGGATTTCTCGCACTACAAGGTGTTTGAGAAAGAGATGACCGAGACATAGTCTTTCAGAAGCGTTTGCACCTTACGATGGGTAGACTGTACCACCTACAACCCCTACATCTGCTAGTCTACCACTGTAAGAGTTCACACGACTTAATCAACTAATCTAGAGCCCATAATAGCTTGTGGCTGCACACGGAAGTTTCTAGTATGAATAATCTCATGATCCCTTTGAGCCTGGGTGGCGGTCCATAAAAAAACAGGCAATCCTGGTCTACCCAGGTGCCTAGACACGCAATCCTGGAATAACCAGGTACCTCAATCCACCCAGATGTGTGTTTAAGTTGCCACCTTAAGTAAACCATTAATTAACAATCTCACATCGGTCATGGATACTCTCAAAATCCAATCCACGTCTCCGAGCATAGCATGGCACTATAAGCATAACGTAATAGTAACTCCCAAGGGTTTGATAACAAACAGGTAATAGGTATCTACATCAACTACTTCCCATCCCACAATTTAATTAGATCCTAATCATGCAATGTTTGAGGATTGATCTAATGCAATAAAACTGGGTATGAAAGGGGGTATGATCAAAGTGTGAACTTGCCTGCAATGTTGATGAAGATGATTCACACTCAAAAATCTTGATAGCTCTACTCGTCACACTCCGGTCAATCTATCGGGAGCAAGCAATAGTAACCTCACATAAGCAATCACTCAGAAGACCAGAAAGAACGAAGAAGACGATTCGGAAAACTTGAAAACCAAGAAAATAACTCTTGCAACATAAAACAATTTCTAACAGTACCAAAATTATGTGAATTTGGCCTTATTAGAATGTTTAGGTCAAGAGCTTTGATTTGCAAAAAGAATCAACTGAAACGGAGCTACGAAACTCAAGTTATGATCAAACGAAGTTTGAATTCAGATCTGATCTAATTCAAATTTTAAACTTTTCAAAAACATGTTTGAGTTGTATTACTGGATAGAGGAGATCATAAAGAAGACGTGGGCGTTGGTTTCGTTGGATTTGGATAAACGAGCAAAGAGTTGTGGTCGTTTGAAAACTAGGGGCCAATCTGTAAATAATTATATTCACGGATAGGTCCCTGATGTAAAATAAGCAGAAAAAGAAAAAAAACCTACTGAGCGAACGCTCACTTTCTAACTCTAACCAGCGAACGTTCTCTAAAATAATACAAAAACAAAACGAAACAAAAAAACAGAAAGATCTGGATCGTTGGATCCAGATCCAACGGACGGGAGGCGGCGGTTACCGCGGCGATCGCCGGAGTCGGGGAGGACGACGGCGGCGGCTTCGGTCTCGGCCGGAGCGGCGGCTCCGGGCGTCGCGGGAGGCAGCGAAGAGCATGGGGAGGGGCGGCGTGGAGCGGCGGTTGCAGTGGTGGCGTCGGCGGCGGTCGATGGCGATGAGGGCGGCGGCTACGGCTTCCGGCGGCGGTGAGATCCGGCGGCGGCGGCGCGGCTTCTGGCGGCTCGGGCTCCGAGGGAAACGGGACCGGGCGTGCCTTTTAAGAGGGGGCGCGAGGCGATTCCTTGCACGAGGGGCCGGGGCGGAGCTGCGGATTCCCGCCCGGTCACGGCGGCGCCGGCGAGGCGTGCGGGCGGCGGACTCCCGCACGGGAGGGAGATGGGAGCGGTCGGGCGAGCTCGGCTAGGCCTCGGCTGGGAGCTGGGCCGGCCCAGTTACGGCGGGAAGAATTAAAAAAAACATTTCCAGACAAATAAAATAATAAAACGAGATAATTAAAAATATTATATAGGCATATTATATATCAAAATTTTCAGAAAAAGATTTTCTACGACATGAACATTTTTATAACTTGAAATAAAATCCACACAAATTCAGATAAAACAAAGAGTGCTACTGGTCTATTAAAATCCAACTAAAATCATTTTAAAAATACCAAAATGATATCAAATTAATTTTTCTCTAATTTTCTAACGTAGGGAATCATGTTACCCTATTTTACATATATTTTATTTTTGGAGAAAAATAATTTGAATAAAACTCAAATAAATCTAAATTGAAAATTAATTCCAAAAGGACTTGAAATTGATCCTTTGAAACTCCCAACTCATATTTCATAATTTGAAGAAGTCATTTTATCTTCTCTCGTGAAAATAATTGAGTTGTATAAAGTTTCTGAATTGGAAAATATTTCCCAATGCAATTCAAATATTTTTCAAACACCCTTTTCATTTTAAATGGAAGAAGTCATGTCATCTTCTCTCTAGGGTTTTGTGTTGAAAAGAATTTGAATTCATGGAGAGCAGAAAGCAAATATGAAAGTTTGGGAAAGTCCTTTTATTCCCTCTCATTTAACTTTCAAAAGTTTTGAATTCACTCACTTTCAGACAATCAATCAAACAATCAATCAAATCTATCTATTTATTATAACATTCCAAAATTTAGAATTTTGGGATGTTACATCGGGTTACCGTGTGCTAATATCTCTACAACCCTAGCGTCACCGAACCTTAAGTGTGTAGACCCTACGGGTTCGGGAGACATGCAGACATGACCGAGAAGCCTCTCCGGTCAATAACCAACAGCGGGATCTGGATACCCATGTTGGCTCCCACATGCTCCATGATGATCTCATCGGATGAACCACGATGTCAAGGATTCAATCAATCCGTATACAATTCCCTTTGTCAATCGGTACGTTACTTGTCCGAGACTCGATTGTCGTTATCCCAATACTTTGTTCAGTCTCGTTACCGGCAAGTCACTTTACTCGTACCGTAATGCATGATCCCGTGATCAACCACTTGATCAAATTGAGCTCATTATGATGATGCATTACCAAGTGGGCTGAGAGATACCTCTCCGTCATACGGAGTGACAAATCCCAGTCTCAATTCGTGCCAACCCAACAGACACTTTCGGAAATACCTGTAATGTACCTTTATAGTCACTCAGTTACGTTGTGACGTTTGGCACACCCAAGGTACTCCTACGGTGTCCGGGAGTTGCACAATCTCATGGTCTAAGGAAATGATACTTGACATTCAGAAAAGCTACAACAAACGAACTACACGATCTTTGAGCTAAGCTTAGGATTGGGTCTTGTCCATCACATCATTCTCCTAATGATGTGATCCCGTTATCAATGACATCTAATGTCCATAGTCAGAAAACCATGACTATCATTTGATCAACGGGCTAGTCAACTAGAGGCTCACTAGGGACGTGTTGTGGTCTATGTATTCAAACATGTATTACGATTTCCGGATAACACAATTATAGCATGAACAATAGACAATTATCATGAACAAAGAAATATAATAATAACCATTTTATTATTGCCTCTAGGGCATATTTCCAGCAGTCTCCCACTTGCACTAGAGTCAATATTCTAGTTACATTGTGATGAATCGAACACCCATGCAGTTCTGGTGTTGATCATGTTTTGCTCTAGGGAGAGGTTTAGTCAACGGATCTGCTACATTCAGGTCCATATGTACTTTACAAATCTCTATGTCTCCATTTTGAACACTTTCACGAATGGAGTTGAAGCGACGCTTGATATGCCTGGTCTTCCTGTGAAACCCGGGCTCCTTGGCAAGGGCAATAGCTCCAGTGTTGTCACAGAAGAGATTCATCGGGCCCGATGCATTGGGTATGACTCCTAGGTCGGTAATGAACTCCTTCACCCAGACTGCTTCTTGTGCTGCCTCCGAGGCTGCCATGTACTCCGCTTCACATGTAGATCCCGCCACAATGCTTTTCTTGCAACTGCACCAGCTTACTGCCCCACCATTCAAAATATACACGTATCCGGTTTGTGACTTAGAGTCATCCAGATCTGTGTCAAAGCTAGCATCGATGTAACCCTTTACGACGAGCTCTTCGTCACCTCCATAAATGAGAAACATTTCCTTAGTCCTTTTCAGGTACTTCAGGATATTCTTGACCGCTGTCCAGTGTTCCATGCCGGGATTACTTTGGTACCTTCCTACCAGACTTACGCCAAGGTTTACCTCAGGTCTGGTACACAACATAGCATACATGATATACCCTATGGCCGAGGCATAGGGGACGACACTCATCTTTTCTCTATCTTCTGCCGTGGTCGGGCATTGAGCCGTGCTCAATCTCGTACCTTGCAATACAGGCAAGAACCCCTTCTTTGACTGATCCATTTTGAACTTCTTCAATATCTTGTCAAGGTACGTACTCTATGAAAGACCAATGAGGCGTCTCGATCTATCTCTATAGATCTTGATGCCTAATATATAAGCAGCTTCTCCAAGGTCCCTCATTGAAAAACACTTGTTCAAGTAGGCCTATATGCTTTCCAAGAATTCTATATCATTTCCCATCAACAGTATGTCATCCACATACAATATGAGAAATGCTACAGAGCTCCCACTCACTTTCTTGTAAATGCAGGCCTCTCCATAAGTCTGCATAAACCCAAACGCTTTGATCATCTCATCAAAGCGAATGTTCCAACTCCGAGATGCTTGCACCAGCCCATAAATCGAGTGTTGGAGCTTGCACACCTTGTCAGCATTCTTAGGATCGACAAAACCTTCCGGCTGCATCATATACAATTCTTCCTTAAGGAAACCATTAAGGAATGCCGTTTTGACGTCCATTTGCCATATCTCATAATCATAGAATGCGGCAATTGCTAACATGATTCGGACGGACTTCAGCTTTGCTACGGGTGAGAAAGTCTCATCGTAGTCAACCCCTTGAACTTGTCGATAACCCTTAGCGACAAGCCGAGCTTTATAGATGGTCACATTACCATCCGCGTCTGTCTTCTTCTTAAAGATCCATTTATTTTCTATGGCTCGCCGATCAACGGGCAAGTCATTCAAATTCCATACTTCATTTTCATACATGGATCCTATCTCGGATTTCATGGCTTCCAGCCATTTCTCAGAATCCGGGCCCGCCATCACTTCTTCATAGTTCGAAGGTTCGACCCGTAGAAGGCCCAGTGTTTCTACGGCCCATAGAAGGCCCATTGTTTCTATGGCCCGTAGAAGGCCTACTGTTTCTACGGCCTGTAGAAGGCCCACTGTTTCTACGGCCCGTAGGAGGCCCAGTGTCACTACAGTAAATATTAGCCCATGGTTATTGTGGCCTTGTTTTAAAAATAGGTTACTGCAGCCACTAGCAAACCGCGGAAAAAGAACTACACTGACTACAAGCAAACAAATAAACAAGACAACAAGGAAATAAATAAGCAAGCAACTTATGCTAGGCTATCACGGCTATTAGACATATTACATCCACTGGGCATCAAAGTTCGCCACCAGTGCAAATATAGGGAACAAAGCAGCATATAAACGCCGCATCAAAACAAGTCCAGAACTGAAACCACTTCAGAAGAGTTCAAGAAACAATATCCTGGGTACCCATAATGATGGCAAGATGCTTAGCAAGCTTATTAACTTTCTCTTGTTTGGCACTTAAATCCTCCAGCACTTGCTGTTGCACAAGAAAGTACGCATCTGAATTCTGCAGGGACTTCCTCAGTCCTTCGGCTTCTTGCCGCAGCACAGCTGACTGATGCCTTTCAGCTTGTAGCTGAGACTAAAGAAGCCTAAGTGATTCAGGCAGCGAGTTCGAAGAGCTTGTGCTAGCGGTACTGGCCAGTAACTCGAACACTACATCAACGCAGGACTGTGGGGTTTTCTCACTGTCTACAAGATTGTTTTTATCACCTTTCTTGGAGACCAACAGGGTTGTCTCACTATCTTGAACCTTATCTGCATTACTTTCTCTACCATTGCATAGTGGGGTGCTCTTCTCCAATATTCTGTTTGCATACTACAAGAGAAACAAGCAGACACATCACAGGTTTAGCTTGTAGTATACGGAACTCATTTTGGTAAACCGGTTCAATAGTAAGGTGGACAGGATAACAACATGAAACAAACATATATCTATGTACTATGGTCACTGTATTGTCCATATCATTCTAGTTTATGTTCCCTAATCAAGATAGAGACATAGTTCAACTCATATATTTTTAAGACACAGCAACATAGACAGAATATAAGTGTGAGAAACTACACAGCATTGGCAGCACTTGTAATGTGCATCACATGAGAACATAACTGTTTATACAACTTAAACTAAAATCAACATAGAGCAAGAAGTTAGAACAACAATCCAGTTAAAGAAATAGGTTTAAAACATACCTGTTGCGCCATTGGAGTTTGAACTAGATCCTTCAAATTCGAAAGTAGTTGGTATGAGTAAATACAGTGATGCAACAGCAAAGGAGTATGGACCATAGCTACGGAATCTGACCTGAGAACAGTTGCTCTTCTGCTTTAAACATGGAGTTTCGGTTAGCTGTGGTGGTCTTCGTGCTTTGGGCACAACAGTAGCTTTACAAACTGCTCGTGTGGGGGTACTGTAACACCCTCGATGCGATTATAGCTCCCACGTGTCGAGGCACGACTTAGAGACATAATCGCATTGAAGGCAATGTCGCAAGTTAGGCAATCTTCACAACATCCCATGTAATATAGATAATAAAAGGGGAGATAACATAGTTGGCTTACACTCGCCACGTCAATCAAGTACATAAATAGCATTACAACATTCAACACTCATGGCCCGACTACGGCGCCAAAATAAAAGACAACCCAACACGCGACATGGTCCCGATCACCCCAACTGGGCACCACTACAGATCATCAGGAAAAGAAACATAGTATCGCTGAGAGTCCTCGTCGAACTCCCACTTGAGCTCGAGCGCGTCACCTGGAGCGGAATCATCAGGCCCTGCATCTAGTGTAATAGTAATCTGTGAGCCATAGGGACTCAGCAATCTCGCACCCTCGCGATCAAGACTATTTAAGCTTAAAAGGGTAAGGTAAGGTGAATATATGTGGAGCTGCGGCAAGAGACTAGCATATATGGTGGCTAACCTATTCGCAAAAGAGGGCGAGAAGAGGAGGCAAAGCGTGAGTGAGAAACTAGAGAACAACCTGCACAAGCATTACTCCAACACCGTGTTCACTTCCCGGACTCCGCCGAGAAGAGACCATCACAGTAACTCACACTGTTGATTCATTTTAATTAAGTTAAGGCTCAAGTTATCTACAACCGGACATTAACAAATTCCCATCTGCCCATAACCGCGGGCACGGCTTTCGAAAGTTCAAATCCCTGCAGGGGAGTCCCAACTTAGCCCATGACAAGCTCTCACGGTCAACGAAAGAATAGACCTCCTCCCGAGACGTTCCGATCAGACTCGGTATCTCGGTTGTTCAAGACACTTCGACAGGTTAAAACAAGACCAGCAACACCGCCCGAATGTGCCAACAAATCCCAATAGGAGCTGCACATATCTCGTTCTCAGGGCACACTCAGATGAACTCTCCATACAACTAAAACCAAACCTCGAGTTTCCCCGAGGGGGCGCTGCACAGGACTCTAGTTTGGACCAACACTCAGAGGAGCACTGGCCCAGGGGGGGCTTAAAATAAGATGACCCTCGGGCTCCGGAAACCCAAGGGAAAAAGAGGCTAGGTGGCAAATGGTAAAACCAAGGTTGGGCATTGCTGGAAAAGCTTTAATCAAGGCGAACTATCAAGGGGTTCCCATTATAACCCAACCGCGTAAGGAACGCAAAATCCGGGAACATAACACCGATATGACGGAAACTAGGGCGGCAAGAGTGGAACAAAACACTAGGCGAGAGGCCGAGCCTTCCACCCTTTCCCAAGTATATAGATGCATTAAGATAACATGGCAATATAATGATATCCCAACAAGTAAATAATGTTCCAACAAGGAACGGTCTCCATTCTTCACCTGCAACTAGCAACGCTATAAGAGGGGCTGAGCAAAGCGGTAACATAGACAATCAACAGTTTGCTAGGAGATGGTGGGTTAGAGGGTTGACATGGCAATTTGGGAGGCTTGAAAGCAAGTGGTAGGCATCGTAGCATTGGCATAGCAAAAGAGCGAGCATCTAGCAAAGCAAAGATAGTAGTGATTTCGAGGGTATGATCATCTTGCCTGCAAAGTTGTCAGAGTTGACTGGATCCTCGAAAGCAAACTCAACGGGCTCCTCGTTAGCGAACTCGTCTCCCGGCTCTATCCAAACAAGACAAACAAGCAACAAGGACATGATCAACCACGTGCAAAGCTCAAACAATATGATGCAATGATGGTATGCTATGCGGGATGCGATGCAGGATGCATATGCAAGATTTGACAAGGGATGCATGAACCTGGCCCCAACTTGGAATACCAAGTGTGCCACTGGAAAGATGAGGTGAAATCGCTTTAAAACGATATAAAGATCACCGGGATCGGAGTTACGGTTTGGAAATGGCAAGCGATTCAAATATGACACCGGTCTGCGATTTACAGCAAGTAGCCATCTAAATGCAATGAGATGAACATGCTACAACACTCAAACATGACAACAAAATACATGGCAGGGATGCATTCAAGATGCTTAACAAAAGTCTAGCACTGAGATACGGCCAATTCATCCATTAACAGGTTCAAACAAGCATGGCAAAAATGCATATGGCAAACAGATTTCAGACTTAGTGAAATTAACACTTGTCTGAAATCCCAGATCAGGTAGCACTCTTTGGAGCAACAAAACTACATGCTACAGGACCTGAACATGACAAAGCAAAACATGGCATGGAGCTACTCAAAAAGCTTAACAAAAGTCCCTTAGTGACCCTGAGCCAAAAGGGATCAGAAAACATATTAGCAAGCATGTGAACATAGCAAAAGCATAATCAGTTTTCAGACTTAAGCGAAAACTGGCACATGCTGAAAACAGATTTCAAGTAGGCATGTTTACGAGCTCGATGCACTCACTACGGAGCAAGTCATGAAAAGCTAAGCATACATCCATCAAGAATACACAAAATGCAAGCTAGACATGGCAAGAACAATAACATAGCATGCACGGATCAACTACAACATCCCCGGCAAAATTGCTAACAAGTAGACAATCTGCCCGGATTCACAAAGTGACAAAAGTAGAGCTCGATTGACTCAAGCTAGGGTGCTCCATAATTGCAAACAACGACATGGATGGATAGAGCACTACAATATTAATAAAACATCCTTAATGATCATCCTCAAAAGAGGCACGAATCACTAGAAAACGACATGAACATATGGCCATATGAGATAAACAGGTCAAGGACTTAGTGGAAATGCTAAGTCCCTGAAAACAGAATTACCAAGTGCCTCACTTTGCAAGCTTGTGCTAGTCACCACACACATCACAAAAATACATGGGTTGCACCTCTGGAAAGATGGCAAAACCCTTAACAAAACATATGTAGAGCTCATGGGCATATCATGCACACAATAATCATGGCAAAAATGACAAATATCTAAATGGAGTAGCAGATCTGACAATTATCTGAAGTAGCACTCTTCTAACAGCATTTCGGGCATCAAGATTAACTCAAATGAAAATGATGCAATGGAACAAAATGATGTACTCTCTGAGACAAACATTTTGATATGCTATATGCCCAAAACGGAGCTACGGATGAGGAGATACGACATGATGAACAAGGGCACCACGGTGACAAGCTTCTGGTGAACTATTTGTCGGATGTCAAGTACGTGCTGCAGATGAGGAGCCTGGCCACCGGAGAGCTGCTCCACGGCATACCCACCGACATAGGCAGCGTCAACGGGATCACCGGTAGGCGTGGCGACTCCGAGGTGTTCGTTGAGTTCTCGAGCTTCCTCACTCCGGGGATCATCTACAGGTGTGATCTCAGCTCCAGGGCTCCTAAGATGAGCATATACAGAGAGATCACCGTCCCGGGCTTCGATCGCACGGATTTCGAAGCAAAGCAGGTACATTTGCTTTTCTCAAGAACCATGTGTGGTGTATTTGCAGTTCAGTTGATCTTGCTTGCTTGTTTTTTCAGGTGTTTTACCCGAGCAAGGACGTGACCAAGATCCCGATGTTCGTGGTGTCGAGGAAGAAGATCGTCCTGGACGGGTCGCACCCGGCGCTGCTCTTTGGCTACGGCGGGTTCGGCATGAGCATGACGCCGCAGTTCAGCGCGGCCCGCGTCATCCTCATGAGGAACCTGGGGTTCGTGACGTGCGTCGCCAACATCCGGGGCGGCGGCGAGTACGGGGAGGACTGGCACAAGGCCGGCTCGCTCGCGAACAAGCAGAACTGCTTCGACGACTTCATCGCCGCCGGTGAGTTCCTCATGTCCGCCGGGTACACGAGCCCGAGCCGGCTGTACATCGAAGGCGGGAGCAACGGCGGCCTCCTGGTCGCCGCCTGCATCAACCAGGTAAAGCTGGCTAGTCTTTATAATTTTGTTGCAGATTGTTGCAGCTCATTTGTTCCAGTAGTGAGCGGAGATTGTTTCATTGTTTGTGACTGCAGCGGCCCGGTCTCTTCGGCTGTGCTCTGGCTCACGTCGGTGTCATGGACATGCTTCGGTTCCACAAGTTCACCATAGGTTTTGCCTGTCGCCTCTCCTCTGAAAACCGCATCCTGTTTGTGTCCACAGTGGTCACCTTGTGAGTGTCTGCCATGCATCCAGGTCGTGCATGGGCTTGCGATTTCGGCTGCTCGGAGAAGGAGGAGGAATTCCACTGGCTGCCAGTCCGGGTTAGTTCCATTCAAATCATGCAAGTTAGAGTCCAAAACAAGGTCAAAAGTGCTTGGAAAAGTCGATACGATGGAGACGTATCAGTGGGCAAAGCACCGACACAAGTAAATAAATCTTGAATAACTCCTTTTCCAATAATATTACCACTACCAATCCGAAACTTTTTATTGTGTAAAATAGTAGGTTCTTCATGAGGATAATCAAAAGCATCAACGTTTCCCCCATCGTTACTACTATCATTTCCGATGATAACCTCCCCATTTTCAGGAAAGCTACAGCAAACGAACTACACGATCTTTGAGCTAAGCTTAGGATTGGGTCTTGTCCATCACATCATTCTCCTAATGATGTGATCCCGTTATCAATGACATCTAATGTCCATAGTCAGGAAACCATGACTATCCTTCGATCAACGAGCTAGTCAACTAGAGGCTCACTAGGGACGTGTTGTGGTCTATGTATTCACACATGTATTACGATTTCCGGATAACACAATTATAGCATGAACAATAGACAATTATCATGAACAAAGAAATATAATAATAACCATTTTATTATTGCCTCTAGGGATATTTCCAACAGAAAGGGTGATGCAGCAAAGTAGCATAAGTATTTCTCTCGGTTTTTGAGATCCAAGGTATCAATCCAGTAGGAGACTACACGCAAATCGCCTAGTACCTGCACAAAAATCAAGAACCTTGCAACCAACGTGATAAAAGGGGTTGTCGGTGTCAAAACCGGCGGATCTCGGGTAGGGGGTCCCAAACTATGCATCTAGGTCGGATGGTAACAGGAGACAGGGGACACGATGTTTTACCAAGGTTCGGGCCCTCTTGATGGAGGTAAAACCCAATGTCCTGCTTGATTAATATTGATAATATGGGTAGTACAAGAGTAGATCTACCACGAGATCAGAGAGGCTAAACCCTAGAAGCTAGCCTATGGTATGATTGTTGTTGACGCTCAAAATTGGCACAGTCATAAAATTAGCATAGGTTATATCAAGACCAATTCAAACTTATGATTGGAAGTCACCTTGGAATGTCTCTCTTCGAGAAGATCAAGATGGATATGAAGATGGTCCAAAACGGAGCTCGGACTCAAAAGTTATGACAAGTTCAGAGATGCTTATGTTGACACCAGAGTACAGAAGTGCATAAAACTCAATCAATATGGGCTCTGATGGAAACTGTTTCAACATGAAAGTTGTGCGTCTCGTCGAAACGATTGATTTTGATATAAAGAACGTCTAAATGGGAGGTCGTATGCAACCTGTGGAGACAAAATAAGGTCAGAAACAGAAGCTGCAGAGTCATTTCGGACCGACCGAGTTGATTGACTCAGTGAGACCGAGTTGATCCGAAAAATTACAGAAAGTTACAGAAAGTTTGCAACGTCCACTCGGTGGGACCGAAGCAAACTAATCAGTGAGACCGAGTTGGTCCAGGAAATTACCAAAGATTCCTGTCCGAGTTAGATTAGGGTTTTTGGTGTTTTGGACGGAATTTTTAGTCCTTTTCTTATACGGGAAGTCCAGCTGCCTCATAAATATATGAGAGGTGACGGCCGATTGAACAACACACAATCGAACAAATCTATCTACATCTTTTACCTTTACTTTTCCTTCTCCCTTGTTCTTCTTCTTCCTCGTTCTTCGTTCGTTCTTCTTCATTGTAGGGCGGCGAACCTAGAGGCCCTAGGGGCGATCAGGTCGACCTAGGGCAGCCCATAGCCGCTACGCGCCCTGACGGGGTCCCTCCCGGGCGTGTGGGGTTTCAGGTCCTCAAAAGCGCCCGCCGGATTGTCTTGCGTACCGCGCTTCCGGCAGGTCTCCTTCGATGTGAGCTGCGGTGCATCACCCCCGGCGTCGAGGGTACACGGTGACGTGTTCGTGTGCGAACAATTGTATGTTATGGTTGTAGTCCTAAGGACTAAAACTCTTCGGTTTATATAGACACCGGAGAGGGTTAGGGTTACACAAGGTCGGTTACAAAGGAGGAGATATACATATCCGTATTGCCTAGCTTGCCTTCCACGCCAAGTAGAGTCCCATCTGGACACGAGACGAAGCCTTCAATCTTGTATCTTCATAGTCTAACAGTCCGGCCAATGGAGATAGTCCGGCTGTCCGGAGACCCCCTAATCCAGGACTCCCTCAGTAGCCCCTGAACCAGGCTTCGATGACGACGAGTCCGGCGCGCAGTATTGTCTTCGACATTGCAAGGCGGGTTCCTTCTCCGAATACATCACAGAAAAATTTGAATATGAGGATAGTGTCCGACCCTGCAAAATAAGTTCCACATTCCACCCTAGAGAGAATAATATTTTCGCAGATCCAATTTTCTTGTTTTGGCAGCATGACGTTATGTCATGGCCCAGTGATTATTTGAACCGTTTCTTTTAACCAGCCCCGCACATAACGCGAGGCAGTTTTTCGACACATCTTGTCAAAGCAGAGATCGTGTCCCCTTATTACGAGACTCTCATCAATACGGGCGTGGGTAACCCAACCACGCCATCAATTGCGGCGCTTGGGGGATAAGCGAGTTTTATCAAGCAAGTGGGGACGCTTAACTTCGTCCGCCCATATAAAGGGATAAGGATTCACCTTTCTATCCACGCCTTATTCCTCCTTTGCTCATCCATCTTCGCACACTCGAGCTCTAGCGCCCAAGTCCGCACTTCCCACCTCGACCATCTCCAATCATGTCCGGAGCGGAGGCAAGTGGATGGTCTCCTCTGTCACAGAGGGAGACATCAAGAAACTGAGGAGAGCCGGATACTTGCCCGACGACATCGCGCACCGGCTCCCAAATGAGGGGCAGCTCATCCCCACCCCCATGCCCCATGAGAGGGTAGTATTCCTCACCCATATCCTCCGCGGGCTGGGATTCCCTATCCATCCCTTCGTCCGGGGGCTCATGTTTTATTACGGCCTGGATTTCCACGATCTGGCCCCGAACTTCATCCTCAACATCTCGGTGTTTATCGTCGTGTGCGAGGCCTTCCTTCGCATCAGGCCCCACTTCGGCTTATGGCTGAAGACCTTCAACGTCAAGCCGAAGGTTGTGGGCGGCCGCCAGGCGGAGTGTGGAGGCGCCATGGTGGGCAAGATGCCCAACTTAACATGGCTCGAGGGCTCCTTTGTGGAAACCATAAAGGGGTGGCAATCGGGGTGGTTCTATATCACCGAGCCGCGCGACCCTGCATGGGCAGCGGCCCCCGAGTTCCGATCTGGCATCCCCATGCGGCTCACCTCCTGGAAAGAGAAGGGCCTGCCCTGGGGTAATTCGAAGGAGCTGAACAGACTCCAAACATGTATTCAAAACATGCTGGACAAGAAGCTCAAGCTTGTCAACATAGTCCAAGTTATGCTCATCCGCCGGATACTCCCGTGCCAACAACGGGAGTTCAACTTGTGGGAGTTCAATTCGGCGCAGCACCGAACTCTGAACAGGCTCTTCGACACAACTCATGAAGACGCCTGGAGGGTGCTGTTCAAAAGCGTCGAGGTCCCCCCTATCATCGAGGATCGCGGATTCAGCGCGAAGCGCCAAGCCAGTGCGGTAAGCTGCTTTACCTTTCACAGGATACTTATTTTATATAGATTGACTCTGTGCAGGATCTAAACTCATGTACCTTTGACAGGACTGGCAGAAAATGGCCGGACAGATCGACTGTCCGGCTCCCTTGCCCGAAGGCCCCGCAACCGATTTTCTGACGAAGATGTTGACTCCGGCCCCTTACACGGTGCCGGAGAAGACCAAGAAGGCCAAGGGGACTCGAAAGAGTTCCCGATGCCAGGTGTCGTCGGACATACCGTCCAACGACTCTGCGGTGCACTCTTCCCCTGAAGACGAGGAAGAGGAAGAAGAAGACGCTCCCCCATCGACTGGGGGAGACAATAAAAGGAAGGCCGCCCAACTGGGGAGGCCAGAGGGTCCAAGAAGGGAAGGATTCTCCTTCCGGACGGTTCCCCCGCCGCCGACGAAGGCGAAGACGAGTGGTTCCCCAGGGTCAAGCCCCTGGGGAGATCATAAGTGTTCGGATACCAGAGTAACTCATAGGATTCTTTTGCCGCACTGCTTTCTCTAACATCGAACGCAATTATGCAGGCCGCCACGAGCCAGCCTCGATGTATCATCGGACGACTCCTTGGGCTTGTCGGACATGGATAGCGATCCAGTCCCGACCGCCACCTCCCCTCATCCTGCCGACGACGCCGAGGTGTTGTCTCAAGAGGCACTGGATCGAGGGGAGACAGCCCCGGAGGCGCCTCAAGGCGACCTTCCGGACTCCGGGAGCCGAGGGGACGGGGCCCCTGAGGGCTCCGAGTTTGGCCCTCAGCCGAACACCGTGTCGGACCCTCCAGCGGTTCCGGGCTCGGGCAGGCGGCCTTCTTCTAAGAGGGGCAAGACGCCTGTGCCGGTGACCTCTGTCCATCCAGAGGCGCCGGACAATCTGCGCAGCACTTCCATCGACGAGGAGCACCGCACTATTATGAGTGCGGTAATCCAGAAGGTTCAGTCCGCCAAGAGCGGATTGACTGAAGCTTGTGCCAGCCTTCTAACAGGCTTCGAGGTAAGTGCTTTAAAATGTAGTAGAAATATTACCGCATAGATAGTAGCCCCTGATGCTCTGTTCGGTGTTCACAAAGAAAAGCCGAACAGAGGATCAAATAATATCGCATGAGTCTAATACAAGTACGTCAATATGCATATGCAGGCTTCGCTGCTGGCGTCCGCCGCACTGATTGCGGAGGTCGCCGTACTGAAGCAGGCCCTCGAGGGGTCCCGGAAGGAGCTCGGCCTTGTCAAGAGGCAGCTCGAGGAGAACAAGGGTAAGTAATACCCCGTCTATAGATGTGTATATATATAAAAAGTACGCGATTGCAAAATGACAGGATCATCGTATGTTTTTTTTGATCATAGGATCATCGTATGTTTGCTAGGGGCCACGACCGAGGTGGCGACCTTGAAGCAAGAGCTAGCCCAGGCCAAAGAAAAAGCGGCCCAGGAGCGCACCGAGCGAGAGAAACACGAGGCTCGGGTGGGCGAGGTGCAGCAAGAGCTCCAGGCTCTCGTGACGAAGCACGAGGCGTTGGAGCTTGACTCGAAGACGCGAGAGTCTGAGCTTGCCACGGCCCTTGAGAGCACAAAGAGTGCCAAGGTCGAGGCCCAGAAGGCCCTCCAAGAGATCGACGCGATGAAGAAGATAGCGGCGGGTAAGGCTTTCTATATGCAAAGCAAGCATGTAAAAGTAAATTACCGATTACTTACCCGGATCCGGAGCTCTTCAGGAGCATTCGCAGATTTGCCCCACAGTGTGTCCGATGCCGCACAATTTTACCAGGCCGAGGATGGAAGCTCGACGGAGAAGCTGTTTTGGTCTCAGTATGCTGAGGCCGAACATCCGGTGCCGATGAGCGACCAGCTGAAGCAGATGCTCGAGCTACATAAGGCGGTCGATCAGGCCATGAAGGGCTTTATAGTCTGGCTGTGGCCTGGCGACGCCCTTCCGAACAGCTTCTTCGGCCTGGTGAGGCGGCTTGTGGATGCCTGCCCGCGGCTGGAGGTCGTCAAGCGATCCGTCTGCATTGAAGGTGCACGCCGGGCTTTTGCCCGTGTGAAATTGCAGTGGGTCAAGCTGGACGGCGTGAAGCTGATCAAGGATGGGCCGCCAGAGGGCAAGGAGCACCGCCACCCCGAGATGTACTACGAGGGTGTTCTGCCGGGCGCCCGTCTCATTGCGGACGAGTGTTCGAAAGATGTAATATTTGAGTAAACTTGCTCATTTTATCCTGTATTTATGAAAACTTGTTTCATAGGCGCTATGCAACGCTTGTTTGAATTTAAAATATTACCTTCTGTTTGGCTGTTTATCCAATACGAGAGATGGCTAGTCCTCGGCTTCTGCCCCCATGCCACGAGTGCTGGGGTGTTCGGGATAAACCTGAGCACTCTTGTTCCCATATTTGGGTCCTTCGAGGGAGGTGCTCAGCACAACGAACAAGGCAACCAGACTAATAATGCCTTATCACTCTCACTTACCCATAGAATTCTATAATTTTAAATTTCGGCGAAGCCCCTGGTGTTCGGAAGGCCAAATTCGGGGCGCGATACATGCCTATAAGCCGGACAGGGCCGGCCCCTCGCCCTAAGCGGCATAAGTCTTTAGGGACTCGAAAAACCTCGCTGAACAGCGACTCGCCTTATCATGACAGTCAGTTTTAGCTTTCTCTACTGAGGTGCTCAGCCCGGCAGAACCGGGGCACAATCACAGTAGTTCTCCTAGCGCTACCTTAGCCGATAGAGCGGAATGTAAGGTACCAAAACATAGGAGCCGGGCAAACCCAACATTTGACCAAAGACATGATTTGGAGCTGATGCATATAATGCTATAAGTTCGGGGTGCCGCACTTGTGAAAGTGTTCGGACTTTTCACACCACATTGTGGGGTACGTAAGCCCCTGGTGTATTGGCCGTACCATGGTGTACGGTTGCAAGGCGTCATTAATGAACACATAGATATGTATATAACAAGAATGCAATAATAGTCGTAATGTCATGCATTATTTATTAGAAAATTGCATTAAAGCGGCATGATACAGATAGTGCGACAAGCAAAGAGTAGGACTATGTCCCTTCCAAGGGCAAGCTGAGGAATGATATTAAATTGAATATTTCACTCGTTACTGTAATCAACCCGGGAATTCCGTGATATAACGTTGTTGTCTGCCTCCTTGGTTGCTGCATCATGTGTTCAGCAATAGTGCTGCCGGACAGTGTTTCCAGAGATTAAGGTCCTGAAAGAAAAAGGAAAAATAACCTAACGAGAAGCCCCTAGTGCGGTTTAGGCCGCGTCTTGGGGCGTGCCGTAGTTGTGCCCCCCCTCCCATCTGTGCCTATGGTATTTTTAATGCGTAATTATGTACGCGCGGCACGAGCTTCGCCGCTGGGCTAGGATTGGGGTGGCTGCCGTATTGCTACGCGAGCTCAGATCGTGCTAGGCGGTCTTTTTGCCGATTGCCCCGAGCGTGCTTGGAGGTGTCCGGGCTGTGAAGCACCGAACTAGTTGATTGCCTTGAGAGGCTGCTTTGCGCTTCTGCTGCAAGGGCCGCGGTGTGCTCCTCTGTTCGGAGAGAGCGCTCTGTGTTTCCATTGACTGTAATAACTCCACGAGGTCCTAACATCTTGAGCTTGAGGTATGCACAATGCGGTACGGCATTGAATCTAGCAAATGTGGTTCGCCCGAGCAGCGCGTGATAGCCACTGCGGAACGGGACTATGTCGAAGATTAACTCTTCGCTTCAGAAGTTATCCGGGGATCCGAAGACCACTTCCAGTGTAATTGAGCCTGTGCAATGGGCCTCTACACCTGGAATGATGCCCTTAAAGGTCGTTTTTGTGGGTTTGATCCTTGAGGGGTCTATACACATTTTGCGCACTGTGTCCTGATAAAGCAGGTTTAGGCTGCTGCCGCCGTCCATAAGGACTCGAGTGAGGTGAAATCCGTCGATGATTGGGTCTAGGACCGGTGCGGCGAATGTGCCATGACGGATACTAGTGGGGTTGTCCCTGCGATCAAAGGTGATCGGACAGGAGGACCAAGGGTTGAACTTTGGGGCAAGTGGCTCCAACGCATATACGTCCCTGAGCGCACGCTTCCGCTCCCTCTTGGGGATGTGGTTTGCGTATATCATGTTCACCGTCCGCACTTGCGGGGGAAACCTCTTCTGTCCTCCAGTGTGCGGCTGCCGGGGCTCCTCCTCGTCATCGCTATGCGGCCCCTTGTCCTTGTTTTCAGCAATTAACTTCCCGGCCTGCTTGAACACCCAACAATCCCTGTTGGTGTGATTGGCTGGCTTGTCTGGGGTGCCGTGTATTTGACACGAGCGATCGACTATACGGTCCAAGCTGGACGAACCCGGCGTACTTTGTTTGAATGGCTTTTTTCGCTGACCGGGTTTAGAGCCTTTGAATCCGGCATTGACTGCCGTATCCTCAGTATTTTCACTGTTAATGTGGCGCTTATGCTTGTTGTGACGTGACCTGCTATTGCCGTCCTAGGTATCTGAGGTACCATGGTTCTTTGATATGTTATTACTGCGAGCCAGCCAGCTGTCTTCTCCTGCACAAAAGCGGGTCGTGAGCGTCGTGAGAGCTGCCATAGATTTCGGCTTTTCCTGACCAAGGTGCCGGGCTAGCCACTCGTCTCGGATATTATGCTTGGAAGCCGCTAAGGCCTCCGCATCCGAACAGTCGACGATTTGATTTTTCTTTGTAAGGAACCGAGTCCAGAATTGCCTGGCTGATTCTTCTGGCTGCTGAATTATGTGGCTCAAGTCATCGACGTCTGGTGGTCGCACGTAAGTGCCCTGAAAGTTGTCGAGGAATGCGGCTTCCAGATCTTCCCAACAGCTAATGGAGTCTGCTAGCAAGCTGTTAAGCCAATGCCGCGCTGGTCCTTTGAGCTTTAGTGGGAGGTATTTGATGGCGTGTAAGTCATCACCGCGGGCCATGTGGATGTGGAGGAGGAAATCCTCAATCCATACTGCGGGATCTGTTGTGCTATCGTCTGATTCAATATTTAGAGGTTTGAAACCTTCTAGGAATTGATGTTCCATTACTTCAACTGTGAAGCATAAGGGGTGTGTGGCGCCTCTGTATTGGGATATGTCTCGACGCAGCTCGAATGGGCCTTGCCCGCTGTGTTCGGCCCGGCCGGATTTGCTTTTACTGTATCCGGCGTGACGTTTGTCATCTCGCCGAGTGGTGCGCCCTCATGATCCATAGATCGATCTTGAATGCTTTGCCTTGTTCTCCAATATGTCTCACAGGTCTGGCGTATCTCCCCATGCATTTTTATTTGAATGGCGTTGGGGTGGAGGCTGAGCTTTTGGCTGGAATGCCTCTCTATCGCGGCCATGAGGTGGCCGATTAGCCGTATCATACGCTTCTTCCTCCAGTCAGGGTAGTAACCTGCACCTTGGGTAACTCTTGGAGGGGCGCTTGAGTTTATATTCCTCAGCCGCGAGGACTTCAGTCCATTTGTCAGCTAGTAGATCTTGATCAGCTTGAAGCTGCTGCTGCTTTTTCTTCAGGCTATTTGCCGTGGCCATGAGCCGGCGCTTGAAGCGCTCTTGTTCGACGAGATCCTCTGGGATGGCGAATTCGTCGTCGCCGAGGCTTGCCTCGTCTTCAAAGGGGGGGATGTAATTCTCATCCTCCTCCTCTCCGTCTGCCGCTCTCTCAGGAGAGCTGGCCCCTCCATCCTCCTGCTCTAAATCTTGCTGGAGGGGTTTGTTTTTTTCTTCGGCACCATCCGAAGTGTTATTATCTCCTGTGTCGGTATCACCACTTTTGCTTTGGCGGGACTTAGAGCGGCGCCGCTGACGTCGGTGTTTGGATTGCTTCTTGGAGGGGTCATCCTCCGTTATCCCGTCGCCATTGCCTTCTTTGGGTGTATCCACCATGTATATGTCATATGACGAGGTGGCTTTCCAGTGCCCTATGGGTGCTGGTTCACGTTCGTCTCCTACATCGCCGTCCATACCGTCGATGTCTTCGGAGTCGAAGTCGAGCATGTCGGTTAAATCATCGACAGTGTCTATGAAGTGGGTGGTGGGTGGGCGTCGAATTTCTTCATCGTCCGCATCCCAATCCTGTTGACCACAATCCGGCCAGGGCTCCCCTGACAAAGAGAGAGACCTTAGTGAATTCAGAATGTCGCCAAGGGGCGAGTGCTGAAAGATATCCGCGGCGGTGAATTCCATGATCGGCGCCCAATCGGATTCGATTGGTAGGGGCGCGGATGGTTCGGAGTCTGGAAAAGAGTCCGGCACCTTGGAGTCGCGGGCTACGCAGAGGTTTAGGATGGTGTTCGGCTCGATCGCCGTTGAGACTGCAGCCCCTGAGGCGGTGTCTAACCACCCATCCTCAACTGGCGTAGTTGGCTCCGAGCTGAGGGTCGGAGCTGATGCGGGCGCAGCCTCTGGGGTACTGTTCGGCAGTAGAGCTAGGTCATACCCATCGCGACAGTGCGGCACGGCCGGCTGCGGCTCGAACCCATCAAAGATCAAGTCTCCGCAAATGTCGGCCGTGTAATTCAAACTTCCAAATCTGACCTGATGGCCAGGGGCTTAGCTTTCAATCTGCTCCAGATGGCCAAGCGAATTAGCCCGCAGTGTAAAGCCGTCGAATACGAAGATCTGTCTGGGGAGGAAAGTCTCACCCTGGACCGCATCGCTATTGATGATAGTAGGAGCCATCAAGCCTAACGGCGACGACACAGAGGAACTCTCAATGAAAGCACCAATGTCGGTGTCAAAACCGGTGGATCTCGGTTAGGGGGCCTGAACCTGGGTAAAACATCGTGTTCCCTGCCTCCTGTTACCATCCGGCCTAGACGCACAGTTCGGGACCCCCTACCCGAGAACCGCCAGTTTTGACACCGACAGGGGTTGTCAATCCCTTCACGGCCACTTGCAAAAGTGAGATCTGATAAAGATAATAAAGTAAATATTTTTGGTATTTTTGTTGTATAGATTGGAAAGTAAAGATTGCAAAATAGTAAACGAGATGTGATGTAAGTAAAAGTAATTCAAGATAATAAGAAAGAGACGCGGGGCCATAGGTTTCACCAGTGGCTTCTCTCAAGAAAGCATAAATTACGGTGGGTGAACAAATTACTGCCGAGCAATTGATAGAAAAGCGCATAGTTATGAGAATATCTAGGCAATGGTCATGAACATAGGCATCACATCCGTGTCAAGTAGATCGAAATGATTCTGCATCTACTACTACTCCACACATCGACCACTATCCAACATGCATATAGAGTATTAAGTTCATAAGAATAGAGTAACGCATTAAGCAAGATGACATGATGTAGAGGGATAAACTCAAGCAATATGATATAAACCCCATCTTTTTATCCTCGATGGCAACAATACAATACGTGCCTTGCTGCCCCTACTGTCACTGGGAAAGGACACCGCAAGATTGAACCCAAAGCTAAGCACTTCTCCCATTGCAAGAAAGATCAATCTAGTAGGCCAAACTAAACCGATAATTCGAAGAGACTTGCAAAGATATCAAATCATGCATATAAGAATTCAGAGAAGAACCAAATATTATTCATAGATAAACTTGATCATAAATCCACAATTCATCGGATCTCGGTAAACACACTGCAAAAAGTATTACAACGAATAGATCTCCAAGAACATCGAGGAGAACTTTGTATTGAGAATCAAAGAGACAGAAGAAGTCATCTAGCTAATAACTATGGACCCGAAGGTCTGTGGTAAACTACTCACACATCATCGGAGAGGCTATGGTGTTGATGTAGAAGCCCTCCGTGATCGATTCCCCCTCCGGCGGAGTGCCAGAAAAGGCCCCAAGATGGGATTTCACGGTACAGAAGGTTGCGGCAGTGGAAAAGTGGTTTCATGGCTCCCTTGGATGTTTTCAGGGTATAAGAGTATATATAGGCAAAAGAAGTAGGTCGGTGGAGCTACGAGGGGCCCATGAGGGTGGGGGTGCGCCTACCACCCTAGACGCGCCCTCCTGCCTCGTGGCCACCGCGTTGCGTCTCTGACTTCAACTCCAAGTCTCCTAGATTGCGTTTGTTCCAAGAAAGATCCTCGCGAAGGTTTTGTTCCATTTGGATTCCGTTTGATATTCCTTTTCTGCGAAACACTAAAATAGGCAAAAAAAACAGCAATTTGCACTGGGCCTCCGGTTAGTAGGTTAGTCGCAAAAATAATATAAAAGAGCATAATAAAGCCCATTGAACATCCAAAATAGATAATATAATAGCATGGAACAATCAAAAATTATAGATACGTTGGAGACGTATCAAGCATCCCCGCGCTTAATTCCTGCTCGTCCTCGAGTAGGTAAATGATAAAAACAGAATTTTTGATGTGGAATGCTACCTAGCATAATTATCAATGTAATTTTCTTTATTGCGGCATGAATGTTCAGATCCAAAAGATTCAATACAAAAGTTTAATATTGACATGGCCAAAGAAAGTTCATCCCTACAAAGTCATATAGTTTGGCTATGCTCCATCTTCGTCACACAAAATACCCAAATCATGCACATCCCCGGTTTCAGCCAAGCAATTGTTTCATACTTTAGTATTTTCAAACTTTTCCAACTTTCACGCAATACATGAGTGTGAGCCATGGACATAGCACTATAGGTGGAATAGAATGGTGGTTGTGGAGAAGACAAAAAAGAGGAAGATGGTCTCACATCAACTAGGCATATTAATGGGCTATGGAGATTCCCATCAATAGATATCAATGTGAGTGAGTAGGGATTGCCATGCAATGGATGCACTAGAGATATAAATGTATGAAAGCTCAACAAAAGAAACTAAGTGGGTGTGCATCCAACTTGCTTGCTCACGAAGACCTAGGGCATTTGAGGAAGCCCATTGTTGGAATATACAAGCCAAGTTCTATAATGAAAATTCCCACTAGTATATGAAATTGACAAAATAAGAGATTCTCTATAATGAAGATCATGGTGCTACTTTGAAGCACAAGTGTGGAAAAGGGATAGTAGCATTGTCCCTTCTCTCTTTTTCTCTCATTTTTATGGCCTTTCTCTTTTTATGGCCTTTTTTATTACCTTACACGGGACAATGCTCTAATAATTAAAATCACCACACTTCTATTTATTTACAACTCAAGAATTACAACTCAATACCTAGAACAAAATATGACTCTATGTGAATGCCTCCGGCGGTGTATCGGGTTGTGCAATGAATCAAGAGTGACATGTATGAAAAATTATGAATGGTGGCTTTGCCACAAATACGATGTCAACTACATGATCATGCAAAGCAATATGACAATTATCAAAATGTTTCATAATAAACGAAACGGTGGAAAGTTGCACGGCAATATATCTCGGAATGGCTATGGAAATGCCATAATAGGTAGGTATGGTGGCTGTTTTGAGGAAGATATAAGGAGGCTTATGTGTGATAGAGCGTATCGTATCACGGGGTTTGGATGCACCGGCGAAGTTTGCACCAACTTCTCGAGGTGAGAAAGGGCAATGCATGGTACCGAAGAGGCTAGCAATGATGGAAGGATGAGAGTGCGTATAATCCATGGACTCAACATTAGTCATAAAGAACTCACATACTTATTGCAAAAATCTACAAGTCATCAAAACAAAGTACTACACGCATTCCCCTAGGGGAAGGGTTGGTAGGAGTTAACCATTGCGCAATCCCGACCTCCACACAAAGGAAGACAATCAAAGAAATACCTCATGCTTCAAATTTGTCACACAACGGTTACCATATGTGCATGCTACGGGACTTGCAAACCTGAACACAAGTATTTCTCAAATTCACAACTACTCTACTAGCATGACTCTAATATCACCATCCTCATATCTCAAAACGATCATCAAGCATCAAACTTCTCATAGTATTCAATGCACTTTATATGAAAGTTTTTATTATACCCATCTTGGATGCCCATCATATTAGGACTAGTTTTATAGCCAAAGCAAATTACCATGCTGTTCTAAAAGACTCTCAAAATTATATAAGTGAAGCATGAGATATCAATAATTTCTATAAAATAAAACCACCATCGTTCTCTACAAAGATATAAGTGAAGTACTGGAGCAAAATTATCTAGCTCAAAAGATATAAGTGAAGCACATAGAGTATTCTAATAAATTCCGATTCATGTGTGTCTCTCCCAAAAGATGTGTACAGCAAGGATGATTGTGGTAAACTAAAAACAAAGACTCAAATCATACAAGACGCTCCAAGCAAAACACATATCATTTGGTGAATAAAAATATAGCCTCAAGTAAAATTATCGATAGACGAAGACGAAAGAGGGGATGCCTTTCGGGGCATCCCCAAGCTTAGGCTTTTGGTTGTCCTTGAATTTTACCTTGGGGTGCCTTGGGCATCCCCAAGCTTAGGCTCTTGCCACTCCATATTCCAAAATCCATCAAATCTTTACCCAAAAACTTGAAAACTTCACAACACAAAACTTAACAGAAAATTTCGTGAGCTCCGTTAGTATAAGAAAACAAACCACCACTTTAAGGTACTGTAATGAACTCATTATTTATTTATATTGGTGTTAAACCTACTGTATTACAACTTCTCTATATTCATACCCCCCGATACTACTCATAGGTTCATCAAAATAAGCAAACAACACACGAAAACAGAATCTGTCAAAAACAGAACAGCCTGTAGCAATCTGTAACTTTCGAATACTTCCGTCACTCCAAAATCCTGAGAAATTAGGAAGTCCTAAGCTATTTGTTTATTAATCTTCTGCAAAAAGAATCAACTGAAAAGCACGTTTCTATGATTAATGAAAATTATTTTCGTGCGCACAAAAGTTTCTGTTTTTCAGCAAGATCAAATTAACTATCACTGTAGGTTATCCCAAAGGTTCTACTTGGCACAAACATTAATTAAAACACAAAAACACATATAACTGGAGGCTAGATGAATTGTTTATTACTAAACAGGAACAAAAGGCAAACACCAAAAATAAAATTGGGTTGCCTCCCAACAAGCGCTATCGTTTAACGCCCCTAGCTAGGCATAAAAACAAGAATAGATCTAGGTATTATCATCTTTGGCATGCAATCCATAAGTGGGTCTCATAATAGATTCATAAGGTAATTTGATTTTCTTTCTTGGAAGTGTTCCATGCCTTTCCTTAACGGAAATTGGAATATAATATTTCCTTCTTTCATGTCAATAATTGCACCAATCGTTCTAAGGAAAGGTCTATCAAGAATAATAGGACATGTAGGATTGCAATCTATATCAAGAACGATGAAATCTACGGGCACATAATTCCTATTTGCAACAATAAGAACATCATTAATCCTTCCCATAGGTTTCTTAATGGTCGAATCCGCAAGGTGCAAGTTTAAAAAACAATCATCAAATTCATGGAAACCTAACACATCACACAAAGTTTTTGGAATCGTGGAAACACTAGCACCCAAATCACACAAAGCATAGCATTCATGATCTTTAATCTTAATTTTAATAGTAGGTTCCCACTCATCATAAAGTTTCCTAGGAATGGAAACTTCTAATTCAAGTCTCTCTTCATAGGATTGTATTAAAGCATCAATGATATGTTTAGTAAAAGCTTTATTTTGACTATAAGCATGAGGAGAATTTAGCATGGATTGCAACAAGGAAATACAATCTATCAAAGAGAAATTATCATAATTAAATTCCTTGAAATCCAAAATAGTGGGTTCATTACTATGTAAAGTTTTGACCTCTTCAATCCCACTTTTGTAAATTTTTGCATCAAGATCTAAAAACTCCGAATCATTGGGACACCTTTTAACTAAAGTTGACTCATCTCCAGTCCCATATTTATCAAGATTCATATTGGAAAACAAAGATTTAATATGAGATACATCAATCACTTTTAGATCTTCATCTTTATTATCGTCAAAACTAGAAGAACACGCTTTTACAAAGCAATCCTTTTTTGCACGCATCCTAGCGGTTCTTTCTTTGCACTCATCAATGGAAATTCTCATGTCTTTCAGAGACTCATTGATATCAAGCTTAGGTGGAATAGATATAATTTTCAAAGAATCAACATCAAGAGAAATTGTATCCACGTTCCTAGCCAACTCATCAATATTAAGTAGTTTTTCTTCAACCAAAACATTGAAACTCCTTTGTGAACTCATAAATTCTTTAACACTAATCTCAAAATCAGAGGGCATCTTATTAAAATTTCCATAAGAATTGTTGTAGGAATTACCTTAATTATTAGAGGAATTGCTAGGAACGGCCTAGGATTAAAGTTTCCTCTATACACGTTGTTACCAAAATTGTTCCTACCAACAAAATTCACATCCATAGATTCATTATTATTCTCAATCAAAGTGGACAAAGGCATATCATTAGGATCAGAAGAGATACTTTTATTAGCAAACAATTTCATAAGTTCATCCATCTTTCCACTCAAAACATTAATCTTTTCAATTGTATGAACCTTTTTACTAGTGGATCTTTCGGTGTGCCATTGAGAGTAATTAACCATAATATTATCTAGGAGTTTAGTAGCTTCTCCTAAAGTGATTTCCATAAAAGTGCCTCCCGCGGCCGAATCTTAAAGATTTCTAGAAGCAAAATTCAATCTGGCCTAAATTTTTCGTATAATCATCCATAAATTCAAACCATGTATAGGGCAATTACGTATCATTAATTTCATTCTCTCCCAAGCTTGCGCAACATGCTCATGATCAAGTTGCTTAAAATTCATAATATCGTTTCTAAGAGAGATGATCTTAGAGGGAGGAAAATACCTAGAGATAAAAGCATGTTTGCACTTATTCCATGAATCAATACTATTTTTTGGCAAAGAAAAGAACCAAGTTTTAGCATGACCTCTAAGCGAAAACGGAAACAACTTCAATTTAACAATATCATTATCCACATCTTTTTTCTTTTGCATGTCACAAAAATCAACGAAGTTGTTTAGATGGGTAGCGGCATCTTCACTAGGAAGGCCAGAAAATTGATCTTTCATGACAAGATTCAACAAAGCAGCATTAATTTCACAAGATTCAACATCGCTAGTAGGAGCAATCGGAGTGCTAAGAAAATCATTGTTGTTGGTATTGAAAAAATCACATAATTTAGTATTATCTTGAGCCATCGTGACAAGCAATCGATCCAACAACCAAGCACACAAGAAGCAAGCGAAAAAGAGACAAACGGCAAAGCGACGAAGAAAAGGCAAAGGCAAAGGTTTTCGAAAATCATTTTAGAACTGGGGGAGAGGAAAACAAGAGGCGAATGGCAAATAATGTAATGCGAGGGAGAAGAGTTTGTGATGGGTACTTGGTATGTCTTGACTTGAGCGTAGATCTCCCCGGCAACGGTGCCAGAAATGACTAGTTGACGAGAGATCAAATCTTGACTTGACTTGGCGCAAATCTCCCCGGCAACGGTGCCATAAATCCTTCTTGCTACCTGTTGAGCATGCGTTGGTTTTCCCTTGAAGAGGAAAGGGTGATGCAGCAAAGTAGCGTAAGTATTTCCTTCAGTTTTTGAGAACCAAGGTGTAGGATCGAAAGTATGTCTAGAGGGGGGGTGATTAGACTACTTGACCAAATAAAAACTTAACCTTTTCCCAATTTTAGTTCTTGGCAGATTTTAGCTATTTTAGGACAAGTCAAGTAATCATCACACAATTCAAGAAAGCATGCAAAGAGTATATTAGCAGCGGAAAGTAAAGCATGCAACTTGCAAGAATATAAAGGGAAGGGTTTGGAGAAATCAAACGCTATTGGAGACACGGATGTTTTTCCCATGGTTCGGATAGGTGGTGCTATCCTACATCCACGTTGATGGAGACTTCAACCCACGAAGGGTAATGGTTGCGCGAGTCCACACAGGGCTCCACCCAAGGGCAACGGTTGCGCGAGTCCACGAAGGGCTCCACCCACGAAGGGTCCACGAAGAAGCAACCACCCACAAAGGGTCCACGAAGAAGCAACCTTGTCTATCCCACCATGGCCATCGCCCACGAAGGACTTGCCTCACTAGCGGTAGATCTTCATGAAGTAGGCGATCTCCTTGCCCTTACAAACTCCTTGGTTCAACTCCACAATCTTGACGGAGGCTCCCAAGTGACACCTAGCCAATCTAGGAGACACCACTCTCCAAGAAGTAACAAATGGTGTGTAGGTAATGAACTCCTTGCTCTTGTGCTTCAAATGATAGTCTCCCCAACACTCAACTCTCTCTCATAGGATTTGGATTTGGTGGAAAGAAGATTTGAGTGGAAAGCAACTTGGGAAGGCTAGAGATCAAGATTCATATGGTAGGAATGGAATGTCTTGGTCTCAACACATGAGTAGGTGGTTCTCTCTCAGAACATATGAGTTGGAATGATGTGTGTGTTCTGATGGCTCTCTCACTGAATGAGAAAGAGGTGGAGGTGTATATATAGCCTCCACACAAAATCCAACCGTTACACAGTTTTCCAATCTCGGTGGGACCGAATAAATAAACTCGGTCTGACCGAAGTAGTAAACCTAGTGACCGTTAGGAATTTCGGTGGGACTGACATGCAACTCGGTAGGACCGATTCGGTTAGGGTTTGGGCATAACGTAATCTCGATGAGACCGATTACACAAACTCGGTGAGACCGAATTTGGTAATTAGCTAACCAGAGAGTTGGTCAGGCAAACTCGGTGGGACCGATTTGCTCTTTCGGTGAGACCGAAAAGTTATAAAGGGGAAACACTGAGTTTACATTGCAATCTCGGTGGGACCGATTCGCTCTTTCGGTGGGACCGAAAAGTTACGAAAGGGAAACAGAGAGTTTGCAACCCCATCTCGGTGGGACCGAGATCCTTATCGGTAGAACCGAATTGCTAGGGTTTTGGCAGTGGCTAATGACAAGTGAAACTCGGTGGCGCCGGATAGGAAGAATCGGTAGGACCGAGTTTGGCTTAGAGTTTTGGTCATATGTGGATATGGGAAAGTAGTTGAGGGTTTTTGGAGCATATCACTAAGCACATGAAGCAAGAGGCTCATTAAGCAACACCTCATCCCTCCTTAATAGTATTGGCTTTTCCTATGGACTCAATGTGATCTTGGATCACTAAAATATAAAATGAAGAGTCTTGAGCTTTTGAGCTTGAGCCAATCCATTGTCCTTAGCATTTTGAGGGTTCCACTTTCACATCCATGCCATGCCAATCATTGAGCTTTCCTGAAATAATTATCTTGGAATAGTGTTAGCTCAATGAACTATATGTTGTTATGAATTACCAAAACCACCTAGGGATAGTTGCACTTTCAATCTCCCCCTTTTTGGTAATTGATGACAACATATAGATCAAAGCTTCGACAATAGATAATAAGCATGAAATATATCGTCGCTTTGAGAAGTATGTGATAAGTAAGAGCTCCCCCTAAATTTGTGCATATTTAAAATTTGCTTTGGACTGCAAATGCACAAAGAGTTAGAGTCATGGGTTAGTCTTCCATGTCACATACATCTTGGTGGAGCGCTCAAAAATGATAAGATTGAAATGCATGCACTCATCACCAAGAATAGTGAATGATCACATAAGATAGATAAGAATGATAATATTTAAGCAAGCATTAAGCAAACATTAAGTGTAGCTTATGATCAAACACATTATCATCGATGTCTCACAAGCATAAGGACGTAGTATCTCACACACAAGCAAACAAAGTTCGAAAAACCACCAAATAAAGCAAGAGAGAAAAGCAACACTCTCTCTCTCTCTCTCGAAGCCTATGATCTATACATCTTCTCCCCCTTTGGCAACAAGTTACCAAAAAGTTCCTAGAAAATGCATAGCACTAGATCGATGCTCAGGCTTGATCTTCAGGTGGTGGTGGAGTCCGGATCACTCCAAGGACGAAGGCTTCTATAGATGTTGAAGTAGTCGCTGGAGTTGGAGCTGAAGTAGATGCTGGAGTTGAGGCTGTAGCTGGTGCTGAGGTGGTGGCTCTGGTGTCAGCAACTGGCACGGCAGACGACCTCGGGCCTCGTGGCACTCTAGAAAAAGCATGAGTCGTGGTCCTGCCTCTCCTCTCATTCATGTCCTCCTGGAGCTGCTCCACTGCAGACTGAACTTCTGTTACCTTGATGTCCAAGTCATAGAACCTCTGTTCCATGATCCTCTCTAAACTTGCCTGGTTCTGAGTCAGGGTGGCTATACTCTGCTCAATCCGCAGGGTGGACACAATCAAGTAACTGAGCTGCTCTTGTTTGGTCTTCAAGAAATAGTCAGATGCCTCCGCTTGAGTAGGCATCCTGGCAGCTTTCTCCTTCTTCGCCTTCTCCTTCTGAGCTTGTGCATGGGCAGATGATGGTTCATTCTCTGTCATCACAACTTCATTGTTCTCAAAATCTGGACGGATGGGCAGGTGTTCCTTATCCAACAAATATACGCCCGTGCCCATCTTGGAGTTGATGAGCTCCTGAATCTGAGGGGCATATCCACAGCTCCTCTTTTGATCTGCCGCAGTCCTTTTGATCGTTTCCACTATGAGGCTCATAACTTTGAATTTTTGAGGCACGTCAAAAACATGAAGCAAATTGATCGCGTGACCTCTGATCATCTTGTGATCTCCAGACTTGGGCAGAAGGGTGTGCCTAAGGATCCAGTTGATCGTAGGCAATCCTGAGAGCAGATAATGCACTGAGCCAAACTTGAACGTGTCAAGTGCTTCATTCGGAATCTCCTTGTACATGTTGGACATGGAGTTATGGTCCATCTTTTTCTTGCCATAAATGTCCAGGTCATCTGCTTGTTCCTCTGGGGCATTGATCAACTTCGCCCATTCCTCAATAGTAGAGTGGTACCTCGTACCTTCTGACATCCATGTAATCCTCCCATCTGGATAAAAGTGAGTTGTGGAGTAGAACTGCATGATGAGTTCCTCATTCCACTTTGTGAGCTTCTGCCCAACAAAGTCCTCTACTCCACACGCCTTAAAGCTGTCCTGAACTCCTGGGTAGTACTCTTCATTATCCTTGATATAGGTCCAGTCGACCCATCTCATGTCACATACAATTGGCTTCTTGTCAAGTAGCACTGTCTCATAGAAATCTTGCTTCTCCTTTGTATGAAATCTGTAGTCCACTGCAGTCCTTCTCCTAGAAGCATATGGATCTGCTTCTCTCCATTTCCTGAGCCCTGAGTCTCTCCTTAGCTTCATATCCTCAGCCACAGGATGAGCATCGTTGTGGTCTGGGATCTTGGGCTTGAGCTTCCGAAGGACACTCTCTTCTTCTTCTTCTGCAACAGTCTCAGGCACTGGGGCCTTGTTCTTCTCAGTGGCTGAAATGCTTCTTGTGTTTCTCTTTGGTGCACTCTTAGGCTTAGATGCAGCCTTGGGTGCTTCCTTGGGCTTGGATGCAGCTGTTCCTGACCTTATGGCATCTCCCATAAGTTTGGCTGCCTTGGGCGCTGGTGCAGCTGCCTCTTCTTCCTCCTCCTCTTCTACCATGATGGAGGCCTTCCCAAGCACTCTAGCAACAGTCTTCTTCACTCTCTCTTTCCTTTTCTTGCCCTCAGCTGCAACGGGCTCAATGGGAGCAGGCTTCTCAGTTGAGGCTCTAGCCTTTGACATGGGTTGCCTGCCTGCTGGCCTCTTGATTTTTAGGCCTGGCTTTGAGCCTTGAGCTGGCTCAACTCTCTTGGAAGTGGCCTCTTCCTCTGCCACATAGTCCTCATCTTCAGAATCAGACGTTCTCTTCTTCCTTTGACGTGTGGCAGCCTTAGGCAGATTGCTGGGGGTGCTCCTGCTGCCATCATCTGAAGAACTTGAGGGGCTAGTGCCCTCACTCATCACCACTTGCTGCTCTGAGAGGTTCTGGCTGTCACTTTGATCAGACATGTTGCAAACTGACTGCTGACCCTGTGAATAGATTATGGATGAGATAGAGTGGATGAGCATCACAAAAAGCAGAGATTTTTGCAAAAGAATAATCCAAAAACTTAGTTTTAGTTTCCCACTGAAATCATCTCGGATCTACCGATTTTCAAACTCGGTGATACCGAAGCAGTTTTGGAACCTAAACTAGTGAACTCGGTCAGACCGAGTCATAGTTCGGTGGCACCGAGACTGCTAGGGTTTCACTGAGTTCAAAAATCGGTCACATCGATAGTAATTCTCGGTTAGACCGAATTTTACTTGTGCACTGGCATAAGCCAAATCGGTGGGACCGAGTTTTTCAACTCGGTGGGTCTGAGATGGTTTCGGCAGAAACCTAAACCTAGAAATTTCGAATCAAACCTAATCTATGAGCGTTTTGACTGGATAGAAGTTTATCAAACGTGGCCAGAAACAATATGATCACAATGTGCTAGGAATCAGATTGAGGAATAGCACAAAGATCAAGTCCATACCCTAGTTCGGCGGAGACTTGCTACGGCGGCAACGGCGGGGCAGAAATCCCGTTGACGGCGACGGAGACCAGCGACTGGAGGCTGCTGGCGGCGAGAAGACGATCCGAAGACCTCGGGGGCAGAGCAGGCTATCGCGCGGGCGAAGGGGTTCGGAGAAATTTCCAAATTTTGCCCGTGACTATATATAGCCCGACCCTGTCGGTGTGACCGAGTTGAACAACTCGGTGGCACCGAGATTCATAACTGCGTGCAGTTACTGAAACTTGGTGAGACCGAAAGGTTCAAATCGGTTGCACCAAGATCGAAAACCTAGATCAACTAAATGATCTCGGTAGGACCGAAAGTGGAGTATCGGTCAGACCGAGAATCATAAAGAGGTTTTGGAAGTTTAAGTCTATGACGAATCGGGGACTCCGAGCGCTCCTCACACAGAGTGGTTCGAATCTGACTTGATCAAATTTTGTGATGCAACATGCATAGAGTTTGAGACGAGAAAAGCATAGATAGCTAGAGGAGGTTCTTAGGCATTCTTGTCCATCCCCTTGGCAAAAGAAGATAAAGCCAACAATCAAAACAACAAGTGGATGTCCTCGAATGAGTAAAATATGCAATCAGCATGCTCACACAATAAGATAGCAAATGAAATATGTGGCAAGGCATGCACAACCAATTGTAGCATCTATCAAGCAATTTGCGATGATTAGGTCATCTATATATGAGTATATTGACTTAGGAGTCAAGTGAGAACACTTGATCGTAGGTCATACTCATCGTTTAAGCTCAAGTGGGGTTACCACTTTTAGATAAAGCATTGTTTTGTTCACATCTTTAGAGTTGCTTTAGCTCAAGTCTTAGAGTAAAGCTCCCCCTAGATGTGATATCCCCCCTAAGAGGGATGAACTAACCTTGGGTTTTGTCGATGATGACTTCATGTAGATATTGAAGATGTGGATGCTCAATGTTGATGTAGATCTCTTGGAGCTATCCATTTGAGTGAATTGCACTTTCAATACCTACATGGGTTAGTCCCACAAGGAACAAACAAGGATATCCATAGACATAGAGTGATGCACACAAAAGATGATGTCCATGAAAATTTTTAGGTTACCTTGTCCCTTGTCTTACCAACAAGAGGGTTTGTGACTCCTTGAACTAGTGCAAGATGTGGAAGTTGATTGCACTTGTTCTTGCCAAAATGACAAGAGTGAAGTATGTTGGCGGAGTCACCCTCAAGAACTCTCTAGTTCTTCTTCTTTTGGATCCACATCATCTTGATGGGAATCCTTGGAGTTGTAGTCGTACTTGATGAAGTGGAGCTTGAAGAAGTCTTGGGAATCCACTTGACTAAGGTCTTAGGAGCTTCTTCAAATGCATCAATTTCCTCTTGAAGCTTGTCCTTGCCTTTTTGCTCGTAGTCTTGTGGTGGAAGATCATCTTGAGCTTGTGTCCCCTTGAAAGAAGTATACTTCTCTTGTTGAGGGACAAACTTTGTCTTGGGGTATTGATCTTCTTCCCATTCAACTCCATTGGCATTGAACTTTCGTTCAAAACCAACACCTTGATTCTTCCAGTGCATTCCTTGCTTGCGCACAATTTCCTCGAATTGCTTACTCCCGGCAAGGCTTTTGTACACTCCTTTCTCTATAATTCCCTTCAATAAGCTATTTTCTTGCTCAAGTGTAACTTGGCTAAGAGAATCATTAGTGGAATCAAGAGAACTACTAGAAGCAACAATATTGGATTTAGCATGATCATTGTTACTACTAGCGGAAGAATCTTTCTTGTTAGATTTGACTTGAGGCATGTAAGTGGATAAGAGTAAACGCTTGGCAATGTAAGAAGAACTTTTCTTGCGGAGATCATCATTGATTGCTTTTAAGAACTCATGCTCTTGCTCAAGATTGAGCTTTTCAAAGCGTAGTTTCTCATGAGCTCTTAAACGTTCTCGATGATCTTCGAAGATAGTGTCATGAGCCAACTTAAGAGTTTTTAGTTCTTTAGTTAGAGCCTCAATCTTCTCCTTATCATTGTCACTCATTTTATCTTGATTAGCATGATTAATTGGTCTTTCATCATAGTATTCATCACTAGAGTTGTCATCAAGAAAATCATCTCCCAACAAGTCATCTTCATCACTATTAAAATCAACATACTCGGGATGTGTTACCTTAGGACCTTTGGCCATGAAGCATCTTCCAATTCCTTCATTTGATGAGTCAAATATGTCGTAGGAGTTGGTTGACACAAGTGCTAGACCGGCAACACCTTCATCTTGAGTATCTTCGGAGTCGGAGTGATAACTTCTCTTGGAGTGGCTGTCGGAGTCGGAGCCGGATACCCATTCACCAACATGAGCTTGATGTCTTCGTCTTGTGTAGCTCCTTGATGATTTTTCCTTCCTTTCCGAATCTTTGCTTCTCCGTGAGTATCATCATTCATAACGATCATCTCTACTCCTTCTCTCTCTTGGTGGTGATCCTTTGCTTCTTCTTTTTGGAGAATCTTCTCTTCTCTTGTAGGGAGCCGTACACCCGTTGGAATAGTGTCCGGGTCTTCCACAATTGTAACAGTTTCGCTCTCGACTAGAAGATCTTTTGTCATTGTAGGACCTTGACTTGGAGCTTCTATCTTTGCTTCTACTCTTGTAGAACTTGTTGAAGTTCTTCACCATTAAGCTCAATTCTTCATTGAAGTCTTGTTTCTCACTTGATGATGTAGGGGCTTCACATGAGGCTTTATAGGCACCACTTGACTTGTTGTGAAGTTCCTCTTTATCCTTAAGTGACATCTCATGAGCAACAATTCTTCCAATCACTTCCGTTGGCTTGAAATCTTTGTAATTGGGCATCATTTGGATCAATGTGCACACGGTATCATATTTTCCATCCAAGGCTCTTAGGATCTTCTTGATGATGAATCTATCGGTCATCTCTTCACTTCCTAAGCCGGCAATCTCATTTGTGATGAGAGCAAGCCTAGAGTACATTTCAGCGACACCTTGACCATCCTTCATCTTGAACTTTTCAAGTTGGCTTTGAAGCACATCCAACTTGGATTCCTTGACGGAGTCGGTACCTTCGTGCATATCAATCAAAGTGTCCCAAATTTCCTTTGCATTCTCAAGGCGGATGATTTTGTTGAATTCTTCGAGGCATAATCCGTTGATGAGAATATCACAAGCTTGAGCATTGTATTGCAACATCTTCAACTCATCCGCGGTAGCTTCACGGTTTGGTTCTCTCCCATCAAAGAAGTCACCTTGCAAACCAACACACACAATAGCCCAAACAGTGGGGTTATGTCCAAGAATATGCATTTTCATTTTATGCTTCCAACTAGCAAAATTAGTACCATCAAAGTAAGGACCTCTACGGTGATAATTTCCCTCGCTAGACGCCATACTCTCCTAGGTTGTGAAACCAAGGCTATGACCACCAAAAGCTATGGAGATCAAGCAAATGGAGACCAAAGCTCTGATACCACTTGTAGGATCGAAAGTATGTCTAGAGGAGGGGTGATTAGACTACTTGACCAAATAAAAACTTAACCTTTTCCCAATTTTAGTTCTTGGCAGATTTTAGCTATTTTAGGACAAGTCAAGTAATCATCACACAATTCAAGCAAGCATGCAAAGAGTATATTGGCAGCGGAAAGTAAAGCATGCAACTTGCAAGAATATAAAGGGAAGGGTTTGGAGAAATCAAACACTATTGGAGACACGGATGTTTTTCCCATGGTTCGGATAGGTGGTGCTTTCCTACATCCACGTTGATGGAGACTTCAACCCACGAAGGGTAACGGTTGCGCGAGTCCACACAGGGCTCCACCCAAGGGCAACGGTTGCGCGAGTCCACGAAGGGCTCCACCCACGAAGGGTCCACGAAGAAGCAACCACCCACAAAGGGTCCACGAAGAAGCAACCTTGTCTATCCCACCATGGCCATCGCCCACGAAGGACTTGCCTCACTAGCGGTAGATCTTCACGAAGTAGGCGATCTCCTTGCCCTTACAAACTCCTTGGTTCAACTCCACAATCTTGACGGAGGCTCCCAATTGACACCTAGCCAATCTAGGAGACACCACTCTCCAAGAAGTAACAAATGGTGTGTAGGTAATGAACTCCTTGCTCTTGTGCTTCAAATGATAGTCTCCCCAACACTCAACTCTCTCTCATAGGATTTGGATTTGGTGGAAAGAAGATTTGAGTGGAAAGCAACTTGGGAAGGCTAGAGATCAAGATTCATATGGTAGGAATGGAATGTCTTGGTCTCAACACATGAGTAGGTGGTTCTCTCTCAGAACATATGAGTTGGAATGATGTGTGTGTTCTGATGGCTCTCTCACTGAATGATAAAGAGGTGGAGGGGTATATATAGCCTCCACACAAAATCCAACCGTTAAACAGTTTTCCAATCTCGGTGGGACCGAATAAATAAACTCGGTCTGACCGAAGTAGTAAACCTAGTGACCGTTAGGAATTTCGGTGGGACTGACATGCAACTCGGTAGGACCGATTTGGTTAGGGTTTGGGCATAACGTAATCTCGGTGAGACCGATTACACAAACTCGGTGAGACCAAATTTGGTAATTAGCTAACCAGAGAGTTGGTCAGGCAAACTCGGTGGGACCGATTTGCTCTTTCGGTGAGACTGAGTGGAACTCGGTGAGACCGAAAAGTTACAAAGGGGAAACACTGAGTTTACATTGCAATCTCGGTGGGACCGATTCGCTCTTTCGGTGGGACCAAAAAGTTACGAAAGGGAAACAGAGAGTTTGCAACCCCATCTCAGTGGGACTGAGATCCTTATCGGTAGAACCGAATTGCTAGGGTTTTGGCAGTGGCTAATGACAAGTGAAACTCGGTGGCGCCGGATAGGAAGAATCGGTAGGACCGAGTTTGGCTTAGAGTTTTGGTCATATGTGGATATGGGAAAGTAGTTGAGGGTTTTTGGAGCATATCACTAAGCACATGAAGCAAGAGGCTCATTAAGCAACACCTCATCCCTCCTTAATAGTATTGGCTTTTCCTATGGACTCAATGTGATCTTGGATCACTAAAATATAAAATGAAGAGTCTTGAGCTTTTGAGCTTGAGCCAATCCATTGTCCTTAGCATTTTGAGGGTTCCACTTTCACATCCATGCCATGCCAATCATTGAGCTTTCCTGAAATAATTATCTTGGAATAGTGTTAGCTCAATGAGCTATATGTTGTTATGAATTACCAAAACCACCTAGGGATAGTTGCACTTTCACAAGGTATCAATCCAGTAGGAGACTACACGCAAATCGCCTAGTGCCTGCACAAACAATCAAGAACCTTGCAACCAACGCGATAAAGGGGTTGTCAATCCCTTCACGGCCACTTGCAAAAGTGAGATCTGATAAAGATAATAAAGTAAATATTTTTGGTATTTTTGTTGTATAGATTGGAAAGTAAAGATTGCAAAATAGTAAATGAGATGCGACGTAAGTAAAAGTGATTCAAGATAATAGGAAAGAGACCCGGGGGCCATAGGTTTCACTAGTGGCTTCTCTCAAGAAAGCATAAATTACGGTGGGTGAACAAATTACTGTCGAGCAATTGATAGAAAAGCGCATAGTTATGGGAATATCTAGGCAATGGTCATGAACATAGGCATCACGTCTGTGTCAAGTAGACCGAAACGATTCTGCATCTACTACTATTCACTACAAAAAAATACACTTCCGTGATGATACGTGTTTGTCACAGTAGGTCGCATTTTTTGTCATGCATGTACATCCATGACGATTTTATGATAGAATCAAGATAGTCATACCTGTGCTGTCGTAGAAGTATTCCATGACATTACCAAAATTATCATCACGGAAGTGTCCACTTCCATGACGATAAATCCTGCGTCACAGAAGTGCTTTCGTCAAGGGTGACCGACACGTGGCATCCACCGTAACGGAACGCCATTAAGCTATCGAGTCAGGTTTTGGATCCGATAACCCGTTAACAGCCCCGACCAATGGGGATTTTCCACGTGTAAAATCATCATTGGCTGGAGGAAACACGTGTTGGCTCATCGTTGGGACAGATGTCATCCACTCATTGGACAGAAGGTGCCTATTATACGTTGACACGTGGCACAGCCCAACAGAGGCCCATTCCTGTGAAAAGACCGGCCCGTTTGACTTGGTCAAAAGGTGTCGGGCCGGCCCATGTAAAGCCTTTTAACGACCTGTTCACATATAGCCCATTTACAACCCGCTAACCCAAGGCCCGTTACACCCTATCCGAATTAGGCCCAGTAGCGTCATCTGGGCCACCCAATATGATTCCAGCCCGTTTTCACTTCTGGCCCATGTATGGCCCATGACATCTTTCGGCCCATATGAGGCCCTATGTAACTCTTGGCCTATTAACGGCCCGTGGTGAAATTGGCCCGTAATGAACAGTGTATCACTTTACACCCATTAACGGCCCGTGGTGAAACTGGCCCGTAATGAACAGTGTATCACTTTATACCCATTAACGGCCCGTTATTCCATTGGGCCGTTTCTAGCCCATGTTATCTTTCGGCCTTCTCAGAGCCCATTTATTCTTGGGCTCATTTCCAGCATTCGTTTACTTACGGCCCATTACTGTCATTTCTGCTTGTGGGCCAAATTCAGCCCGTGGTTACAGTCGGCCCGTTTGTGGTCCGTTAATACGTTGGGCCGTTTTCATAGCGTCATCAAATACGGCCTATTAATGATGGCCCGTTATGGTCGGCCCATGAACGGACGATTCCAACTCTAGCCCGTTTACTGCCATAATGCGGCCTGTTATTGGCCCATGTTTGGCCAATCGATCATAATGCCCGTATAAGGCCCATTGATGATACGGCCCGTAGAAGGCCCATTGTTTCTATGGCCCGTAGAAGGCCCACTGTTTCTACGGCCCGTAGAAGGCCCACTGTTTCTACGGCCCGTAGGAGGCCCAGTGTCACTATAGTAAATATTAGCCCATGGTTTTTGTGGCATAGTTTTAAAAAATAGGTTATTGCAGCCACTAGGAAACCGCGAAAAAAGAACTGCAATGACTACAAGCAAACAAATAAACAAGACAACAAGGAAATAAATAAGCAAGCAACTTACGCTAGGCTATCACGGCTATCACACATATTACATCCACTGGGCATCAAAGTTTGCCACCAGTGCAAATAAATGCGCCGACAAAATAATATACAAAACTGAGAGCACTTCAGAAGGCACTAGGCCTGGCCAGGTTGGGCCCCCCAAACAACTAAAGAAGCTGAGTAAACCTCAGTTGTGTCAACGATAGATGCATCAACACTAGATTTAAGGAATGATGGTGCGCACGGCAGTCCTCTGACGTCTTCAGTGCATCTTTGACTTCAAGTCGGAGCTGAGCTGAAGCAAGCCTTTCTGCTTTAAGTTGAGACTGAAGAAGTCGAACTGATTGAGGCAGCGACTGCACAGAGGTTTTCTCACACCTACTGGTGAGTAGCTTCAACTCACTGTCTTCATCAAGACAGGACCTTGGGGTCATCTCGCTATCCTCAAGATGGTTTGGCTCACTATCTTCCCTAAAGTTCTGCCTGGCGTAAGAGATACGAGTCTGAAAGAGAAACAAGGAGACACGTAACAGGTTTCACAATTATATAAGCAAATAAATGGATCTGTTCTGCATAAGGAACATGTTTTTACAACTACAATTTGAAACTGGTAGTTGTTGCAAACATCCAATCAGATGTAAACAGCAAAGCAAACAGCAGTGGAGGAAATGATGCCTATCCAAATCTATACTAGAACAAAGTTTGAAGGCTTGAGAAGGATGAACTTACATTACATGTTAACACGGGCTAGACAAAGCCCTTCTCCATGTTGATGGAAGGATAATTCAATAAATTCCCCAAAGAAAATTCTTTATAAGCGTTGCCATTATTCTACATTTTGCAAAGAGTAATACAGATCAAATAATATTGGAAGAAACAGAGGATAATGAAGCTCAGGTGCAGACTGATGATACATAATCAAATAGCAATTAATTAAGTACAGCGTTACAAGGCAAAAGGGAGAGAGGTACTGACAAGAGCAATGCAGAGCCCATTATTGTTTTGAGATCGTATGATCCTTTGAGCAAGGAGATTCATCTGAAATTAGTTTTCATACAAGAGAGAAGGTAAGGCACAAGCAGAAATTTAGGAGTTCAAATTTTGAATTGATATCATAGACATTACCTGACACTGGGCTCCCAGCAGTTCTAATAGGGGTTTGGCCACTGGAGTAGGGGTAAAGTGTGGTATAGTTGGGCCTGTGTTTTCTGTGGCTACTGATCTATCTGATTTAACAGGTATCACTACCTTTTACAAATACCTAGTTTGTACTCCTTGAGGACCTGCACTCACCCTCTTCCTTTTGGACATCTATTACGAAAGAACAACATTTGACTGGAAAAACATAGTGTCACGACACATGTAATAGGTACAGAAAATGGATAGGTATGGCATATACTCATATATGATGCTTAAACTAAGCAGATGGTGTAACAAAGTAGAAGTAATGCAAGAGGTCAGATGCAAAATATGTGTGACCAATACAACTTTGCAAAGTTAGAGCAAGCACCTTGATGGGTGAATAAGATAGGCCATCCTCCACCATGCCAAGTTTGTTAGCCAGTGGATCGTTCCGCAATATTCCTCTCGTGCGCCCATTCTCATATTCATTTTGAGAATGTTCAATATCTGACATGCATGAAAACATAAAACCAAGTCAGATTTTCTTTGTAATGCAGAAGTGATTCTAATCCAATACTGCCTCCCTGTAACCCCTTTGTGCTATCTCTGCAATTCTTTTAAAACATGCCATGCATGCTATAATTTGTTGTGTGCATTAATATAATGTGGCATACTACTCAAAATATGAGAGCTCCAGAAGTGATGACACTTCGTAGATGATAGCTTCAACATATAGTAAAGAAGAACAAGTCGACCTGACCTGACAGATTCAAAATATACTATGGGAGAACAACTCGACCTGACCAGTCGACCGCAAGAGAAGAGTATCATCTTAAAGAAGAGAAGAAGAGCACGCAGATTGAAGATATTACAAGTCTTTCAATACAATGTCGGTTGGCCACCCATGATGAACCAGAGCGCACAGAGAAATACTATTCTTTCCGGTCTCTCCATATGTGGCTCACATGCATTTCGAAACTAAAGCAGGAACATCTAGCTAACCAATTAAACATCTCTCAGTTTTACTAATATCAGCAGTAATATCAGATATGAATTTGTACAATGATGACCCACAAGTATAGGGGATCTATCGTAGTCCTTTCGATAAGTAAGAGTGTCGAACCCAACGAGTAGCAGAAGGAAATGATAAGCGGTTTTTAGCAAGGTATTCTCTGCAAGTACTGAAATAAGTTGTAACAGATAGTTTTGTGATAGGATAAATTGTAACGAGCAAAAAGTAACAAAAGTAAATAAAGTGCAGCAAGGTGGCCCAATCCTTTTGTAGCAAAGGACAAGCCGGAACAAACTCTTATAATAGGAAAAGCGCTCCCGAGGATACATGGGAATATTGTCGAGCTAGTTTTCATCACGTTCATATGATTCGCGTTCGATACTTTGATAATTTGATATGTGGGTGGACCGGTGCTTGGGTGCTGTTCTTACTTGAACAAGCATCCCACTTATGATTAACCTCTATTGCAAGCATCCGCAACTACAACAAAAGTATTGAGGTAAACCTAACCATAGCATGAAACATGTGGATCCAAATCAACCCCTTACGAAGCAACGCATAAACTAGGGTTTAAGCTTTTGTCACTCTAGCAACCCATCATCTACTTATTACTTCCCAATGCCTTCCTCTAGGCCCAAATAATGGTGAAGTGTTATGTAGTCGACGTTCACATAACACCACTAGAGGCTAGACAACATACATCTTATCAAAATATCAAACGAATACCAAATTCACATGACTACTCATAGCAAGACTTCTCCCTTGTCCTCAGGAACGAACGTAATTACTCACAAAGCATATTCATGTTCAAAATCAGAGGGGTAATAATATGCATATAGGATCTGAACATATGATCTTCCACCAATTAAACCAACTAGCATCAACTACAAGGAGTAATCAACACTACTAGCAACCTACTAGCACCAATCCCGGACTTTGAGACAAGAATTGGATACAAGAGATGAACTAGGGTTTGGATATGAGATGGTGCTGGTGAAGATGTTGATGGAGATTGCCCTCTCCTGATGAGAGGAGCGTTGGTGATGACGATGGTGATGATTTCCCCCTCTGGGAGGGAAGTTTCCCCGGCAGAACAGCTCTGCCGGAGCTCTAGATTGGAATCGCCAAGGTTCTGCCTTGTGGCGGCGAAGTCTCGTCCTGAAAAGTTCCCTCCTATTTTTTCTCATCGAAAGACCTCATATAGGAGAAGATGGGCATCGGAGAGCCACCAGGGGGCCCACGAGGTAGGGGGTGCGCCCTAGGGGGGCGCCCCCCACCCTCGTGAGCAGGGTGTGGGCCCCCTGGCCTTCATCTTTGGCGTGGATTTTTCTTTATTTCTTTTAAGATGTTCCATGGAGTTTCAGGACTTTTGGAGTTGCGCAGAATAGGTCTCTAATATTTGCTCCTTATCCAGACCAGAATTCCAGCTGTCGGCATTCTCCCTCTTTATGTAAACCTTGTAAAATAAGAGAGAATAGCCATAAGTGTTGTGACATAAAGTGAAATAACAGTCCATAATGCAATAAATATCGATATAAAAGCATGATGCAAAATGGACGTATCAACTCCCCCAAGCTTAGACCTCACTTGTCCTCAAGCGAAAAGCCGATAACAATAAATATGTCCTCATGTTTAGAGGTAGAGGCGTCAATAAAAATAAAATACGGACATGAAGGCATCATGATTATTCTTATAATAGCAACATATATAGATTTTGTCATATGATTACTTATGTTCAAGTGATGATCTATTCACAATGCAAAAGTATAAATCATAAACCTTATTGGGTTCCAACAAACTATAATCTCAGTCACTGAAGCAATTGCAATTTATCATAACATCGGAAAGAGTCTATGTCAGAGCTAAAAAGCAAGTCCACACACTCAACTATCATTTAGTCCTCCATAATTGCTAACACTCACGCGATACTTGTGGTTACAGAGTTTTAATCGGACACAGAGAAAGATAGGGGCTTATAGTTTTGCCCCACAACCTTTTACCTCAAGGGTAATGTCAACAATAATGGTTCATGCTCCCCTACATCCAATTAGATATATATATCATGTTCTTTCCAACATGCTAAGCTTACCAAAGGATAAAATGAAAAAGGAAAGGTGAAGATCATCGTGACTCTTGCATAAGGTAAAAGATAATAATAAAGGATAGGCCCTTCGCAGAGGGAAGCAGAGGTTGCAATGCGCTTTTATGGTTGGATATATAAAATCTCAATGCGAAAGAACGTCACTTTATATTGCCCCTTGTGATATGAACCTTTATTATGTAGTCCGTCGCTTTTATTACTTCCACATCACAAGATCGTATAAAGCTTATTTATCCCACACCAATCAATCATATATATTTAGAGCAATTTTTATTGCTTTGCACCGATGACAACTTACTTGAAGGATCTTACTCAATCCATAGGTAGATATGGTGGACTCTCATGGCAAGACTGGTTTAGGGATTTTGGAATCACAAGTAGTATTTCTACTTAGTGCTGAGAATTTGGCTAGCATGAGGGGGAAAGGCAAGCTCAACAAGTTAGAGGAACCATGACAACATACTTTATCTCAGATATAAGAAAGACATAACTCATTACGTTGTCTTCCTTGTCCAACATCAACTCTTTAGCATGTCATATTTTAATGAGTGCTCCCAGTCATAAAAGATGTCAATGATAATATATCTATGTGTGAAAACCTCTCTTTCCTTATTACTTCCTATTAATTGCAACAATGACCAAAGCTATGTCTGCCAATTCCCAACAACTTTTAATCATCATACTCTTTCTATGTGAAGTCATTACTCTCAATAAGATCAATATGAACTTTTTGTTTCTTTTTATTATTTTCCTCTTTTCTTTTATTCACCCAAGATCATGGCAAAATAATCAAGCCCTTGACTCAACACTAATCTTTATTATATATAACTCACGGACTCGATTACATAGAGAGATCATAAAGCAAAACTCAAAACTAGATCATGCCATAAACTTTATTCTACTAGATCAAGATACTACTAATAGGATCGAACTAAGAAAAACGGTAATGGTAGGAGTTGTGATGGTGATACGATACCGGGGCACCTCCCCCAAGCTTGGCAGTTGCCAAGGGGAGTGCCCATACCCAGATACTCAATTCTTCTTTGTTGGAGGAGACGGTGGAGGTGTTGTTGATTTAGTGGATGGCTTAGGCTTCTCCCTTAGTTTGTGCTTGAGGATGGCATTTTGATCCCTCAGATACTCAATTTCCCACTCCAGGTTAATATCTTTTTGCATAGGTCCTGCTTATTTTCCTGCAAGAGACGAAAAGGGATAAACTCGAACTTGGGTTTCTTTACTCTATCAGGGAGACTTGACTTTTTGAACTCCACGTGCATGTCCCCAGGTTGAGGTAATGGTGCTTCATCTTCATCTGAGCTCGTCTCCTCCTTCCCCCTGGGTTCATAGTCCTCTTCTTCCTCCCTGGTCCATCCATCGTACTCCACATCCCCATAGACCTTGGGATTTCCTAAGTAATCACCCACATAGCTTTCTCCTTCCGAATCCTGGGAAGACATGTTGATTTAATCTGCAACGGGACAGCTCGAAATGAAAACAGAGGATAACTGCGTGATACGGGAGTCAAAACCTTCGAGAGAATATATAATGAATTTTTACCGACCAAAATACGTAACGTGCAAGAAAACGGAGTCCGGAGGGCACACGAGGCGCTCACGAGGTAGGGGCGCGCCCAGGGGGGTAGGGCGCACCCACCACCCTCGTGGGGCCCTTGTGTCCTTCCCGACTGCTACTTATTTTTCTATTTTTCTAAATATTCCAAAACGGAGAAATATTGCCTTAAAAATTGTTTTGGAGTCGGTTTACTTACCGTACCACATACCTATTCCTTTTCGGAGTCTGAAACATTCCGAAAAGTGTCCCTTATGTATTCCTCTGGGGTTACGGTTTCAATAATATTGGTTTCAACATTTATGGGATTACCTGAGATATAATGTTTGATTCTTTGACCGTTTACCACCTTCGGATTTGTGCCCTCGAAGTTGTTGATTTTTATGGCACCGGAATGGTAGACCTCCTCGATGACGTCGGGGCCTTCCCATTTAGAGAGAAGTTTTCCTGCAAAAAATCTTAAACGAGAGTTGTATAGCAATACATAATCACCTATATTAAACTCACGCTTTTGTATCCTTTTGTCATGCCATCTTTTAACTTTTTCTTTAAACAACTTGGCATTTTCATAAGCTTGGGTTCTCCATTCATCAAGTGAGCTAATATCAAATAACCTCTTCTCACCGGCAAGTTTAAAATCATAGTTGAGTTCTTTAATAGCCGAGTATGCCTTATGTTCTAGTTCGAGAGGTAAGTGACATGCTTTTCCATAAACCATTTTATATGGAGACATACCCATAGGATTTTTGTGTGCAGTTCTATAAGCCCATAATGCATCATCAAGTTTCTTAGACCAATTCTTTCTAGACCTATTAATAGTCTTTTGCAAAATTAATTTGAGCTCTCTATTGCTCAACTCTACTTGACCACTAGACTGTGGGTGATAAGGGGATGCAATTCTATGATTAACATCATATTTAGCAAGCATTTTACGGAAAGCACCATGAATAAAGTGTGAACCACCATCAGTCATTAAATATCTAGGGACTCCAAACCTCGGGAAAATAACTTCTTTAAGCATTTTAATAGAAGTGTTATGATCAGCACTACTAGTTGGAATAGCTTCTACCCACTTAGTAACGTAATCAACAGCAACTAAAATATGTGTGTATCCATTAGAGGCAGGAAAGGGTCCCATATAATCAAAACCCCAAACATCAAATGGTTCAATAACAAGTGAATAATTCATAGGCATTTCTTGATGTCTACTAATATTACCAATTCTTTGACATTCATCACAAGACAAGACAAACTTACGGGCGTCCTTGAAGAGAGTACGCCAATAAAAACCAGATTGCAATACCTTATGTGCAGTTCTATCTCCAGCATGGTGTCCTCCATAAGACTCGGAATGACACTTGCGTAGGATCTGTTCCTGTTCATGCTCAGGTACACAACATCTAATAACACCATCTACTCCTTCCTTATAAAGATGTGGGTCATCCCAAAAGTAATGTCTCAAGTCATAGAAAAACTTTTTCTTTTGCTGGTATGTGAAACTAGGTGGTATAAACTCAGCAACAATATAATTAGCATAATCAGCATACCATGGAGTACTACGACAAGTACTTATAACATTTAATTGTTCATCAGGGAAGTCATCATTAATAGGTAGTGGGTCATCAAGAATATTTTCTAACCTAGATAAGTTGTCTGCAACGAGGTTCTCAGCTCCCTTTCTATCAACAATATTCAAATCAAATTCTTGTAGCAAAAGAACCCATCTAATAAGTCTAGGTTTAGCATCTTTCTTTTCCATAAGATATTTAATAGCAGCATGATCAGTGAATAGTTACTTTAGAATCAACAATATAAGATCTGAACTTTTCAAGAAGGCGATCAGGTGCTCCGGCTCATCCAGGATCAGACTGATATGCACAAATTATCCCACCTTGGGAAGGATCCTTTGTGGTCAGCAAGAATCTGCACAACGGGTCATACCACCTTATCGATGTTCGAGAGCATAAAGACTCGTGTAAATTGGAGGAGGAGACCCACCGGCCGTGGAATATCGTTCATCTTCGGCCTTACTACACCTGAGCCATTGGCTCTTCTTATGTACAAATTTTACACAATGTATATATTATAATGATCAATATAATAAACTGGCATTCCTGCTAAAGCGGGGCCTCTACCGTTCTTCCTTAAAAAGTTTTTTGGTTCCATGGGGGCTTCTATTTATAAAGCGGAGTTCTGATTACCCATTGATCTGGCTCATAAGCCACACATAACAAAAACTTGGGGGCTTGCTACCCAAGGTCAAAAGGAGCCAAAGAGAGTCTGTTGCAAAGCACAACTCAAACATAGGCACCCATTGAGCACATCTCAAAATATTACTAGGGGGCTCTTTGCTTCTACAAGAACAAAGAGTCTATAGCCTTGTAATAGGCTATAAAAGCCAGGCTTGGAAGCCAGGTGTATTCACCTAAATCCTGGGTTATCCTACCTTTTTAAGTAAGCCACTCCACCCAGGTAATCCTGGTAAGACCCGTTGAACGTATGACAAGTCAATCTTATAAATACCCAGAACTTGTCATAGTTAGAATGACGATTGGTTAATGTGAGGTCCATCTTATAAGGCTTTGTAAAGTGGTTTAACTCAGTGGACTGGCAGCCCATGAAAAGCCTCGCCTTTTTTACATGTTTTCTTCTGAAATCTTTCTTTTTAATATTTCTTTTTGATGCATTTTACACTAATCTGGTATTTATTGACCCGGCCTGGCTGTTGACTATAAGTCGGCCGAACAAACTGAAAATGTTGCTGGTATCTATTGACCTGGCTTCGCTGTCGATTATAAGTCATCAGTCTACAATCAGATATAATCCGGTGTTGATTGACTCGGCCTGGCTTCGACTACAAGTCGCCAGTATGATATACGAATAATCCAGTGTTTATTACAACCTGGCACGGCTTTACTATAAACCGACAAAACAGGGAGGAGTTATCAGTACTCAAGATTTGGGTTATCACCCTTACTACAGAAAGTTGGTAAACCAACGATGTGATTCAATGTCACAGGTATGATATATTTCATATTGGATTATTCTTAAATACAGCCTGGTTATAAACCCGGGTTATATGTTGAGCATTATGACCTGTCCGGCGATAAACCACCAGGACATTTTAAACTTGTTATATGCAGAAACAGGTTGAATAAAACTACTAAGGATCATAAGCAGACATAGCATAATCATCAGCGGATTAAATATATCATGCAAAGTGAATATGCACGATGACATAGCAGACCAAGTGTTTCAACTAGCCTATTATAAGGTGTTTTGATGCCCAAATGGATAATTGTTTTCAGCAAGTGTTACAGTATGCAGAAGGCTAAACTGGCCTCGGGATCATGACTCTTCGCCGGGCTGACTTGACGGCTGTGGATCATCCTGCGCCCGTTCATCCTCCTCCTCTCCACCCAGCGGCTGGAAGTCAATGGTTGCCCATTCGATTCCAGTTAGGGCCTTGAATACAGCTTCGTCGCTTATAAGGGTGGAGGGGTCAACATCAGGGGCGTAGGTATGCTTACGGATTGGCGGGATAAGATTTTCCACATCATGAGTTGGCGCATTCGCCCGTTTGTTGTCGGCATCATAAACCGCCTGGTAATGAGAAAGATCTGTCTCTTCAGCCAATTTGCTCGCTAATGGGCGCATTTCCTTCGTCAAAGCTCGGAGATCATCATTGTCAAAATCTTACCCGTCCTCCTTTATGCTCGGATAGCCGCTTCCTACATCAGCAGAGTCAAGATCTGGTATCCAGGCTTTAGCCCGGATTAGCACAGTCAGAGCACCTGCCCTTGCAGCTGATCTTTTTAACTCCTCAAACCGGGCAGGCAGCATTAACAGCTTCTCTAATGTTTCCTTGATCAAAGTTGGAGGCGGTATGTTATGAGAGGCAGTACAAATGATCCATTGTGCGCCGGTATATAACTGCTCTATAAGAGTATAGGCAACCTTCGATTTCTTCTACATATCAGAGCCCAGATGGATAATGCGAGATCCTGCATCATTACGCATATTGATAAACCGGCAGTTTATGGGATAATACATGGTTAAAGCTTATCATAAGGGTACTTACCAAACACAGAAGTGGTCATGGCATTGATTTGCCGCTTCAAGCCAGTTAGTTTTCTGATACCGGATTAAGAGCTGTTTCAGCGTCCTCCGCCCGCTTTAGCAGAGTTGCTTTTTCAGCGTCCCATCCTGCCCGTTCGCTTTTATAGCTTTCCTTCAGTTGTTCCATGGCTGTTAAAGCGCCAGTCAGCTCCTCTTTAGCCTTGGAAGCTTCTGCTTGCTGGGATTTGATATTTTCTTGAGGGTCGGCGATTTGAGATTCCGTTTTGCTCAGATCAGCCTACAAGAGACATTTAATGAGTTAGTAGTGCATATATGAAGTCCCGAGAACATAACAAGTTATACACTTGGCACTTGGGGGCTAATGCATATTGCTTTTTATCAGCTCACATTTTAAGTCCCAAGCACATAACAAGTTATACATTTGGCACTTGGGGGCTAATGCATATTTGCTCAAGTCAAGGTTATGGATTTTTTTTCCTCCTCAATCAAATTACAAAGATAATTGTCAAGAATTTTGGAAGCTTCATGAAAGAAAGGTACCGATTCATCCTAAAGGTATAAACCGGTCTCTGGGGGCTACACAAGCGAAAATTTCAAGATTCATACTCTAAAGTCCCGGTTCATCCTGGAAAGATAAACCGACCCTTGGGGGCTACGCAGGCAAAGTTTAAGTATTACGAAGTCCCAGTTTACGTTGATATCATAAACCGACCTTTGGGGGCTACCGGAGTTGATATTAGAAATTGGACATAAGAGAAACAATTATGCAGAGTTAACAATATTTACCTCATATCGCTCTTTCATTAGGTTCACTAAACCGGCTTCATAGTCGCGGCTTGTGTACAGGCGGTTTAAAAACCCAGAGTGGATATCTTGGGCGCTGAGGTGGGCATAGTCTTCCAAATCTATTTTCCACTTGCCCTTATCCATATTAGCAAATTTTTCCTTGGCACTATGTTTTGATAAAGGAGTGGGGTTGCCAGGAGTTGTGTAGCCTAAACCGGTAACAATGACATCGTCCGGTTGGTCATCAGCCGCTTTGACTGGGCTTGGCGGTTCATCTGCAGCTTTGGCCGGACTTGACGAGTAAGTAGCATGTTTAGTGGGATCATCTTCCATTTGTTCAGCAAAGGTTTCATGATGTTCTGGTGGCGGATCATCATGTATAGTGTCAGCATTTGGCTCAAACTGTTCTGGGATCTATTCCATTTCAGTGGCCGGGTTATCATCAGCCAGTTTATTCAATTTGGTGTTTTTGTTGGGTCTGGCCTTGGCTCTCAAAGGGACAGACATAAAGGTTAGTATAATAAACAAGTATAAGGCATAAAGGGCTAAATTTAAAGTGCTCACCCAGGAACAGTCTTCAGAGGAGGGAGTTGTGTGGTCGTTGACTCGCCGGATGATGAATGAGGTGTTCCCTGATAGTTTGAATTAAACAGATTAAGAGGTTGCCGAAAATAACCTGTCTTGGGATAAGGAGTATCAGAAATGTATGAGACCTCCGATCGACGTTTCCAGACTTGAGTGTTCGGTAAACCGGCTGAAGTGACTACATGGCCGCTGTGTCGGGTTGTGCGGCGAGCTTCGTGTTGCTGCATCTTCAAAAGAAATTTTGGGTCCAAGTGAGCTAGGGGGTGAGAAAATCTTACTTTCCGGATTGCTTGACGGGTTTTCTGTGCTGGCAGAGGATCTGAACCGGAGGAAAGAATGATTACCTCTACATCATCAGCATGGCTGGCTTCGGCGTCATCCTGATTATAGTCATTGTCAATGAGGTGTATGAAAAAAGAGCTAAGAAAATCAAGTTCTACCTCTGATCCCGGATTATCCAGATCTTCATCAATGCTTAAATCAGAGGGTTCAGTGGTTTTCTTCTTGGCAGGTTTTTTAGTAACCTTAGTCTTGGGGCGAGGCATCTTTGCCGGTTTATCCTGATGTTTCTTCTTCCAGAACGGATCATCACCCTGCCAAAGATTGGCAAAGGTTATAAGGAAGGGTTAAGAATGTCAGGTTCAAATAGGAGTTCAGAAATTCTTAGTGCTGGCGGTTTATTTGAAACGCGGAAGGGACTTAGCCCTGTTTTGCTGCAGACAGCCATCGATTCATCCAGTATCTTTTTGACGACTTCAATGATTCCAGCATCAGTTAACTGAATGTTAGTGTGCCGTTGAGGGTCTTTCAAGTTCCCTGTGTACTCGCACATTAAACCGGGGCGACGGCTTAAAGGCAAAATACCCCAAGATATCCAGCAACGTACGAAGTCAATTCCTGTCAAACCATTAGCCACAAAGGCTCTGAGCTTCGCAAGTTGTGGTGCATATTTGGCCCATTCCTTTGCAGTCAACCTTTGGGGAAATGGATGTGTGTTGGTAAGCCAGTGAGCACGATAACCAGGAAGAGGATTCCCATCATCAGGGGAAGTATCTTTGCAATAGAACCAACTCTGGTTCCAATCCTTAGGGTGACTATGATGCTTGGCATGAGGGAAACTGACGTCTTTCCTTTTTTGAATTGAAACACCGCCAAGTTCAGTATTGGGCCCGTCTACAAATTCGGTACAGCGGTTTAAATAGAAAAAGTCCTTGAACAGTTCAACGGTTGGTTCTTCTTGTAGATAAGCCTCGCAAAACACTTGAAATTTACAAATATTGGACACAGAGTTAGGTCCAATATCTTGAGGGTGGATCTGGAAGCTAGCAAGCACATCACGGAAATTTTTTGATCCGGGAGGTTTAAAACCACGGCTAAGATGATCAACAAACACAACTATCTCGCCATCCTTGGGTGTAGGAGGATTTTCTGGACCGGGGGCTCGCTAGTGGATTTCAATCTATTTTGGTAAAGCGCCAGTTATAACACATCCTTTCATATCTTCTTCTGTAATCCGGGACGGAACCCAGTTGCAAGCATAAAACTGCTTGGCCATTTTTCGGCAACCTGAATGAAGATTTGTGCCAGTTTAAGATTTGTGGTTAAACCATCAAAGGTTAAAAGGAGAAAATTGTTCAAGCATGCAAGTTCGGTCAACCGGAGACTGAGGTTATCAATTTACAGAAATAAGCAAGTGGCGGTTTAGTGGGGACTAATGGTATATGGCCGATTATTTTCTAAAAGATAAACCGCCTACACGAACAATGAGAATATAGATCTGAAGCCAAAATATGACTAAGTGAGGAAGAACAAGTTTCACAGTTTCACATTAGAATTTCAGATCTACCGCATGTCAGGAAAAGGAAAAATTTTAGACCTAAAGGTTAGTGCTTGAGCAGTTCAAGAAGTTCCAGATCGGGCTTTTCTACACAAAAGAGATAATCTGATGGCAAAAGAAGGACTATCATTATTACCGCACAAGGATATATCAGGTTTGGAATCTATCATGTAGGCTATGATGAAGAACAGGGGAAGAACACCACGAAACTTCCATGAGCCCGTACAAACCCTAAACGGATCTATAGAGGAGAAGAAGAAGAACTTACCGAAACTATTGAATGGCGGAGGTGCGTGAGCAGGGTCTGCTCCGAACAGGTCGATGTAGCGGCCAAAGTCGAAGCAGATGTGAAGTCTGACAGCAGCGGCGGAGCTCGAGCGCTGGGGCGACGCAAGGAAGACGATGAGACGAAGATGCATGAGGGGAAAAGTGAAAATGACCCTCGACCCTTTTTATAAGGTGAATGGATAAGTGGCAGGCACGAGAATCGAGGAGGTTGAAAAATGGATATGCAGACATGCAGACCCTTGATTTTCGGAGATCCATTAACGAAGATACGTTAAAAGATTTGGGTTCTGTGTAAAGTTAATAGAGGATGACATCACGACGGGTTATCATGGTCTTGAAAGGTGACGTCATGGAAGTTTACAAGATTTTTTTTAAGATAATGAAGATGGAATTTTTGTAAGTGTTGAAGATTTACATGAACAGGTTCAACTCAATCTGGGGCCTAATGTTGGGGATATAACTACTGAGTATAAACTGCCCAGGGGGGCGGGTTATACCCATAAGGAGTTATCCATATTGAAGCCCATGAAGACAAGGAGCTTGGTGCTTTACTATAGAGACCTAAAGGCCCAGGGTCCAAAGGCGGATTAGGGCCCGTAGACATAAACCGCCATATGGTGTGTAACTTGTGTTGTAAGATAGGGAAGGGTAGAAACCGAGCCGGACACGTTTATGAGATGGCCGGGATTCTATAAACCGTCGGGCGTCAACCTATGTATATAAAGGGACGACCCGGCGGCGATTCAAGGAGAGAAAAAACAACAACTCGAGAGCCAGGCAAAGCGGATTCGCTCCCTGGTCATCGAAGGCCTAGCAACCCCATCACAACTGGATTAGGATTTTACCTTCACCGCAAGGGACCGAACCAGTATAAACTCCTTGCGACCTTTGTCCCGCTTTAACCCCTTTAAGCTAACTACGTTGCGATGGCTCCACGACTAAGTCCTCACGCTAGGACATCTGCCGTGACAAACCCACGACAAGAGCTGAAAGCTGAGAATGAATGATTCTGAGATGATGGGATCCGGAGAATCAAACTGAAAAGACTCCTGAATTGCTCCGAATGGGTGAAAAGAATTCTCACAATCGAAAACAATTATGAGAGGATGGCATAAAGCTAGAACCACGCATCAGGTAGGATTGAAGAGGAACTCTTCTTCGGTCTTCAAATCAGATAATGACGATGAGAAACACCACCATGAACTGTTGAGACACTCCAGAATAATGAAGACTATACAAGTTGAATCAACAATGAAAAGAATTTGAAAGCAATCTTGGAGAAGGCATCTGACCGATGAAAATTCATTCTTACATCACACTTTTGAAAAGAATTTGAGAATCACTCCGGATAAATTAGAAGAGTCGGGTAAGATCCTAGGAAAAGACATGTGGGTTAGGGCCCACTCAAAAGAAAACACCGTTGAATGATTTTAAAAAAAGAGATTGCACCGGTTGAATTAAATAGCTCGAAAGAGATAACAACCTCGAAATAGCTTGAACGAATTAGCAACAGAAACATGAATCTTTTGATACATCTTTAGCACTCCGGAACAAATGAATAGCGAGAGGTGAACGATTGAGAGGTGCACCAGCTCAGGAAATCATTGGACCAATGAAAGGAATGATAAGAACCAGCAGTTAACATCATATAGCACTCTTGCAAGGAGGATAATGGCATCAATATGGACAGGAACATGCATGAAAATGACACTACTACGAAGAGCTTAACGAGATGAACATTTTTACATATCATATGCATGAAACGGAATCACGGTCATGGAGATATAGCATGTCAAAGGATGCATAAAAATATCAGGATCCAGGGACTTAGTGGAAATATTACCCTCCGAGAAAGTCAACGGGACGGAGCGGTTCAACCAAGTTCGTTTGGATTGCGGGATCCAGTGATCCCGGGACGAAGGGTATGGGGACGAGCGGATCCGGGACCGGGCGGTGCAGACTTGCCGTTTGGATGGAGGGTCGTCGAGGTACCGGTTCGAGGCCATCCCGGCGATGAGGTGGCAACGGTTCTGGCCGGCGGTGCTCTGGAGAGCACGCGAGCTGCGTCGAGGGGGCGGACCGGGCCTGATCCGAGGCAGTGAGGTGGTGAATGCTGTGCGGGGTGGCGAGGTAGAAGCAGGCGGCGGAGGAGGAGGTCGTCGAGCGGCGGGAACTCCGGCGGTGGTGGAGGAGGAGGTCGCCGAGTGGCAGGACCTCCGGCGGCGAAGAATCTGCGAGGCGGCGGGGGGGCTGCTCCATGGCGGCGCAGGCGGTGGTCGACGGCGGCGAGTCGCGAGAGGTGGCAGGATCCGACGCGGCGGTGCATCGGACGGGCGCGAGGAGTGGGGCGCTGCGACCGGGCCCGTCTCGGCCGATGGCGGGCCGCGGTGGCGGAGAGAGAGAGGGGAGGCGACGTGGCAGCGCGTGAGTGGGTGAGGGAGGCGGCGGCGCTGATGTGGCACGCTCCCATTGGTCGGGGTGACGTGACTGTTGGACATGTCCAGCGAGGGTGGACATGTCCGGCGGCGCGAGGAAGAGGGAGGCTAGGGTTTGCACCGCGATTTTCGGGGGGTTAGGCCTTTATATAGGTAGAGGGAGCTAGGAGAGTCCAAATGAGGTGCGGTGTTCGCCCACACGATCATGATCCAATGACGGAGAGCATGGAGGGGGTTTAGATGGGTTAGTGGGCTGTTTTGGAGGGGTGTTGGGCTGCAACACAAAAGAGGCTTTTGCGGTTACCCGGTTAACCGTTGGGGCACCAAACGACCTCCAAATGGAACGAAATTTGACTGGCGGTCTACCGGTGATGTACCAAGGTCACTCGACAAATCTCGACCCATTCTGAGAACATTTTTCTCCCGCTCACGAAACAAGGTTAGAGGGGTGCAATGGCGCACGAGAGAGCGTCGGATTGCAAAACGGACAATGGGGAAAAAGACCGGATGCATGAGACGAACACGAATGCAAATGCGATGCACATGATGACATGATATGAAATGCATGACATGAACAAAATGCAAAACGAAGACAAAAACCCGACCACGAAGGGAATATCATATCACAAAGCCGAAAATGGCAAGAGTCGGAGTTACAAATATGGAAAGTTACATCCGGGGTGTTACACTGATGCCCTTTGAGGCTTTTGTACATGCCTATCACATACAATTCCTTCATCCCTACATGGTCAGTGATACTGTCGGATTTCGGGTTCCAGCAGACCCTTGAGGTTCGAACACTTGGGTGCGTGCGGAGATTTCGCCTCCTACCTACCTGCACCCCTCCGCCTCGCTAAGATCTAAGCTATGGAAAGAACAACACAAGAGAAGCAGGATTTATACTGGTTCGGGCCACCGTTGTGGTGTAATACCCTACTCCAGTGTGTGATGTGGTGGATTGCCTCTCGGGCTGATGATGATGAACAATACAAGGAAGAACAGCCTCGCGAGGGCCTGTTCTTGGCTGGGGGATGAACTGCTGGGAGGAGTTCAGTCACCCTTCTCTCTCTCTCTCTCTCTCTCTCTCTCCCTCTCTCGACTGGTGATGCCTCTCTTGAAAACCTCTAACCTCTTGGCCTCTCACTCTTTCTCACTCTCCATTGTCCCTCCTTTCTCCCCTGCGGGTGGCTGGTCCTATTTATAGAGGCCCTGGTCCTCTTCCCAAATATCGAGCGGGAAGGGAGCCAATAATGGCGGGCTAATTTGAAAGGGGACAGCTAGTACCAGCTATCCTGACAAAGGTAGTCTTCGCCTGCACAAAGCTCTGGTGATGACGCCGTCCTGGGCTCCACGATGACCTCCATCTTGCAGTCCTCCTGGTCTTGGTCTTGTTGCACCGAAATGGCAACCTTTGCCAGATGCCTCGTTACTCCGCGACTGCGCTTGCCCCCTTTGCACCAAAGAGGAAAGGAGGACACTGCGCGGGCTGGCACCCGCCTGGCGCCCTTGGTCGTCATGGCTTGCGTCACGGGCACCTCATGAGGTGCCCCGCCTTGATCTCTCCGCCTCCTCGCGAGCCAGCTTGACGAGGCCGTGCTTGAGGAAGCTCCGCGTCGTCCGCCCCGCGAGGCTTGGCCCCTCGCGAGGGTCTTGGATTTGTGTTGGTGAAGATGGGCCGTGCTGGCCCCCCCCCCCTTTGAGCCATGCCGTAGGCCGCAGGCAGGCAAGTATGGGGACCCCCGTTCCCAGAACGCCGACAGTAGCCCCTGGGCCCAAGGCGCGCCCGGACTTGGCCGTGCAGGGAGGCGGAAGGGCAAGAGCGAAGCGCCGCGGGCCCTAACAGCATGCGGCCTTGGGCGCCACGTGGCGGTTGATTGGATGTGGGCGCCTCCACTTCCCCATGGCACCTCGGCAACTGCGCGGACTGGACAAGTCCCTGCATGCGAAGTGGGTCATGATTACCTGCGATCGTGGAGGTCGGCGGTTGGCCTTCGCCGGCCATAAGTACGGAACAGCGCGCGCCCTTCCAGTCTATCCCTCCTTGCTTCTCCTTCTTCCCGGTCCTTGCTCTGTCTTGCTGCGATGGCTCCGATCCGCCGGTTCTCGACGGCAGAGAAGGGGAAGGCTCCCCGAGAGGAACCAGACCCGCTCCCGCCGAAGAAACGGCTTGTCCTCCGTGGCCCGGACGAGGGGGCCCATCAGGTGGCGTCGAGGCCTTGGTGTGAGCGGGCACCGCCGGGGTTCCCGCTTCCCTTGTACGCCCACATTGAGGGCCCTAAAGGAGCTGATGCTGATCGCCGCGGGCGGCGCCGCCGTCGGCGCCGACGAGTCACGAAGGTGTGGGTCGTCCCCCCTGGGGTCCACACCGAGGGCTCCTCCTGAGAGTTCGTGCTCCACATCGCCATGCCTCCTCAGTCTTGGATTCGCCTTCCTCCCTTCTTCGCCTCCATCGTCCCGCAGGGAGGACTCCTGGAGCTTTGGCTGCAGCACGCTGGCTGCTGCACCCTCGTGACCGAGGCAGAGGTCGCGGTAGTTGCCCCGGGCGAGGTCTTCATGACTTGGGGCTGGAGCGAGATCGCCCGGGTTTGCAGGACAAGGGATGCCCTCGTGATCCACTTGGAGTACGACGGTGCTTCGGTGATGTTCTTCAAGGTCTTCGATGCGAACGGGCGCCGGTTGGAGTGCTGCTCCGGGAGAGGTGGCCAGGACCCTGCTGCGGCGAGGAGTGGGCCTGCCAACCGCTCCCCTGGCGGCTCCTCGGGCGGTGGAGGCGTCGGAGGTTCCAGCGACTCCGGCGAGCTCTTCACGACTCCAGAGACGAGCGACGACAGCTACGAGCCCCCGAGCCGGCGCCACTCCTGGAGCAGGGCGGGCTCGTCAGGCCGCCGCCGACTCTGATCTGGATGGGGTTGGCGCCGGTGCTTGACGGTCCACTGTTGATGATGGCGTCTTTTGCAGGGGCGCGCGTAGTTAGTGTCCCTTTAGGATCTGTTCCCTGTGAGGAATCAAAGACGCGTCCCGTGGGGGTTTGTAAGGTGCCTGTGATCATGTTTTGTTAATATAACTCTTGTCGTAGAATTGTGCGAGTTGCTCGTTCCGTTTTAGCTCAGTCTTCCCTTTCGAACCTCACGAGGGCTTGGTGCTCTGCGCCGACAGGTCCCAGTCCCAAGGCGGCTTCAGCCATCGCTGGTATGCCAGGTCGCGATGCCGTGGTCAAGGCTAGGAGGTGAGCGACCCGGAGTCCGGTAAGAGCCCTTGAGTCGCGATGCTCAGGAGGTCCCCTTTGGCGCTCAAGCAGCCGTCGTTCGGTGAGAAAGGAGAGCGGCGTCGCTAACACGGGATTGCATTAGGTGCGGGGATGATGCCACGGTAGCTGGCGCTCCCGGGCGGTGACTTATCTCGAGAATCAGGGGCCGCTCTCTGGTGTGTCACCGGGCCCGTGCATCGGCAGGCATGAGGTTGCTTGGCGAGGTCCTCGCGTGTCCCTCCCCTCTCGCCTTTGCTCCCCTTTCTGCTCTACGTCCTCGGGTCCCGGCCCTCGAGCGAGTCTCAGCCGTCGCTGGTATGCCAGGTCGTGATGCCGTGGACAAGGCCAGAGGGTGAGGGCTGGAGAGCCAGTAGGAGCCCTGAGTCGCGATGCTCAGGCACCCCCCCTTTAACGCGCAAGCGGTTCGTGCGGACGAGAGTGAAGGAGACACCGCAAGGGCCTCGCCTGACGCAGCTCCTTCAGGAGATCCTGCAGATCCATCATAGAAAAAACGAGGGGGTTGCCGTGACAATTGACAGTCAGCCGTTGGTTGCTTCCGAGGGGTAATGAGGCACTGAAGGCTTGACGAGGTGGCGCCATGCGGGGCTGCCGCGGCCAGAGCTCAGCCATTCAGGTTTGTCGGCGTTGTAGGGACGGACCCATGCGCAAGCGTCGTGCCGTTTGGGAGCAGTTCTGTTAGTTGAGCGGGCAACTAGGTCAAGCACATTAGCCGCGAGGAGTGGGTTCATTTAAATGGATGCTGGGAAGGCGGACATCGCTGGGTCTGGCCCGAGCGACTTGGGGATCATGCAGCCCGAGGGGCGCCCCCAACAAGGTAAGCTAACAACATGAAATAAAAGGGATACACGCCGCAGGGGCGGACCCACGCGGCCTGGGAATAATGCAGCCCTAGGGGGCGCTCCCAGCTGGAAATGAAACTTGAAAGATGTCACCTGATGACGCTGAGGACAAAGAAGTGTTGGTGTAGCAGACTCGGTGGGCAGCGGGAGCCGATCCTCACGAGCCCCCAGGCCCAGGGGCCTCGGGAGGCTCCGGAGGCGCTGGCGGCTCCTCGCGGACCATCTCCATCTCCGCTAGGGCTGCGGAACGCCTGGCCTCCCTTGCCTCCGTGATGCCCCTCATGAGGCGCTGGTACGTGGCAGCCGCGTTCAGCAAGCCGTAAGGCATGCAAACGTAGCTGTGGGGTGGACCTCCGCAGCGCCCCACTCGCGAGGGCCAGAGGCGCTCCAGAGAGGCGACTCGGTTGAGCCCTGGTATGTCGATGCAGATGCGCAGCCCACCATCCTCGCCTGGATGGGGAGCCACTGCTGGTAGGCGGCGGCCGCCCTTCATGACTCTTGACTCTTGTAGCTCCTGAATGGCCTTGCTGACGAACTCCTGAGGGTCTGGCTCTCCTTGCCTTGGTCCTTCTTGAGGGAAACGTGCTTTGAAACACGTCTCCATGTGGTGCCCAAGCACCTCCCTCGTGACCCTAGCTAGGTCGGTGGCCCTCCAGGGGAGAGCCCCGAGCCCTGCCTGAGGAGGGCACCGGGCGCGCTTTCCTATGCGATGGAAGGAGGTTCCCCCTGGGCAGGCACGGGCCCAGAGGGGCCTGCCTCCTGAGGGGCCGGGCCGGACGATGTCTTCTTCTTCTTGGAGGCGGTCTCGGGAGGCCTCCTGCTTCCGCGATCCGGGTCTTCCAGTGACGCGGCCTGAAAGGCTCGTTCCAGGGAACACACCGCGTCCTTCTCTTCACAGGGCACCGTGATGACTCCGCCACTTCCTGGCATCTTGAGGATGTTGTAGCCGTGGTGAGTTACGGCCATGAACTTGGCCAGCGCTGGGTACCCAAGGATGGCGTTATACGGCAGGCGAATGTGAGCGGCGTCGAAGTCGATGAGTTCGATGCGGTAGTTGTCGCGTGCCCCGAAGGTGACAGGGAGGCGGACCTGCCCAATCGGGACCGTGGAGCCGTCGGTGATTCCAGAGAAAGGCTTGGTTGGCTGAAGCTGGTTGTAGGGCACTTGGAGATTGTTGAATGTTTCCACGGACAGGACGTTGAGCCCTGCCCCGCCATCGATGAGGGTCCTGGTGACCACCACGTTGCTGATGATTGGGGAACAAAGCATCGGGAGGACTCCGGCTGTAGCCGCACACTTGAGCTGATCTGCTGAGCTGAACGTGATGGCGCACGCCGACCACCTGAGAGGGCGCGTGGCTTCGAGCCTGGGGAGGACTGCATTCACTTCGCGGGCGAACTGCTTGAAGATGCGTTGAGAGAGTGGGGCTTGAGCCCCGCCCAGGATGCAGGCGATCGCGCGCGGCTCCTGGAAGCCCCCAGCCCCCTCATCCTGGTGGCGGTCCTCATTTCTCGTTGGCTGCGGCGGCAGCGGAGGGAGACCTGCGTTGCCTTGCGGGCGATCCTCGCGAGGCTGATCCCTCTAGTCTCCCTCGCGAGGCGGGTCTTGCCAGCAATCATCGCGAGGTTGATCACGCCACCGTTGGCGCGGGCCACGGTCTTCCCAGTGTCCTGCGTTCCTTCCTCCTCCTTGACTGTAGCCCCGGTCACTGCGGTCGGGGGACGGTCGATCCTTCCTTCTCGCACGGCTCGAAGCTCTTGATATTCGTTGGTGTTGTGGGTGTGGAGGTCGTGGTACACACTATACCGGCTGCCCTTGGAAGGTTCGGGCTGATCTCTGCCCCGCTTGGTGTCTGGTTCTGCCGCGAGCACGGCAGCCCCCTTGCGCTTCACATCCTTGGCCTTGGGCTTCTTCTCTTCTGGGTCTGCGGCCGGCAGCTCGAGGAGGGAGAGACGCCCTTCCTCAGCCCTGGCGCACTTGGTTGCCAAGTTGAACAGCTCCAAGGAAATGCACAGGTCTTCATGCATCGCCAGCTCCTCCTTCATCTTGACATCGCGCACGCCGTCGGAGAAGGCTGAGATGATGGCCTCCTCAGTCACCTTGGGAATCTTGAGGCGTGCGTTGTTGAAGCGCTGGATGTACTTCTGCAGGGTCTCCCCGGGTTGTTGCTTGATGCGGCGCATGTTGCTCACGGCGGGTGGCCGGTCGCGAGTACCTTGGAAGTTGGCGATGAAGCGGGTGCGCATCTCGTCCCAGGAGGAGATCGTGCCTAAGTTCAAATGGACTGAGGAATGTGAGGTTAGTTTCCAGGAGTTGAAGAAACGTTTAGTTACCTCACCAGTGTTGATTTTGCCAGATCAAACCAAGGACTATGAGGTGTATTGCGACGCTTCACATCGAGGACTCGGAGCAGTGCTTATGCAGAAAGGGAGAGTTGTTTCGTATGCCTCAAGACAACTGAAACCTCATGAGTTGAATTATGCTATGCATGATTTGGATTTAGCAGCCATAGTGCATGCATTGAAAACATGAAGACATTTCCTCATTGGAAACCATTGTGAGGTGTACACGGATCATAAGAGTTTGAAATACATTTTCACGCAGAAGGAGTTAAACCTCAGACAGAGGAGATGGTTGGAGCTCATCAAGGATTATGATATGAGATTGCATTATCATCCCGGAAAGGCTAATGTAGTAGCTGACGCATTAAGTCGTAAGAGCCACGTCAATACATTAATGACGGGAGGAATACCAAGGGAGTTAGCAGAAAATCTTCGTGAACTATGTGTGGAAATAGTTCCTAGAGGCTATGTAGCAGCATTGGAGATTCATTCAACCTTGATGGATAGAATCAGAGAAGCTCAGAAGACTGACAAGGAGATTGCCTCTATTAAGGAGAAACTGAGCAAAGGAAAGGCTAAAGGATTTCGTGAGGATGAGCACGACACCCTATGGTTTGAAGACCGTGTTTATGTGCCCAATGACCCGGAGATTAGGAAATTGATTCTGCAAGAGGCACACGATTCACCATATTCGATTCACCCAGGAAATACCAAGATGTATTTGGATTTGAAGGATATTTTCTGGTGGACCGGAATGAAGAAGGATATTGCGGAGTATGTAGCAGTCTGTGATGTGTGTCAGAGAGTAAAGGCAGAGCATCAGAAGCCAGCAGGATTGTTACAACCATTGCCGATACCCGAATGGAAGTGGGATAAGTTAGGCATGGATTTTATCACGGGATTACCCAGGACTCGTTCAGGCTATGACTCGATTTGGGTTATAGTCGATCGGTTGACGAAAGTAGCTCATTTCATCCCGATAAAGACCACTTACACCAGTGCTAAGTTGGCAAAGATATACATGACCAGGATCGTATGTTTGCATGGAGTTTCGAGGAGTATCGTATCAGATAGAGGAACCCAGTTTACCTCAAAGTTCTGGAAGCAGTTGCATGAAACTTTGGGTACCAGGCTAGAATTCAGTACAACTTTTCATCCACAGACAGATGGACAGACCGAGAGAGTCAATCAGATTTTGGAGGATATGCTGAGAGCTTGTGCGCTAGATTATGGATCTAGTTGGGACGACAATTTGCCATATGCAGAGTTCTCTTACAACAACAGTTATCAAACCAGTTTAAAGATGGCCCCTTTCGAAGCTTTGTACGGAAGGAGGTGCAGGACACCGTTGTCGTGGGACGAAGTTGGAGATCGCCAGTTGTTTGGACCTGACTTGATTAAAGAGTCTGAACAGAAGGTAAAGTTGATTCGCGACAGGCTCAAGATAGCCCAGTCTAGACAAAAGAGTTATGCAGATTCTAAACGGAAGGAGACAATTTACGAAGTTGGAGATAGAGCTTATCTTCGAGTATCTCCACTTTGGGGAACAAAGCGTTTTGGAGTTAAGGGAAAGTTAGCGCCACGATTTGTAGAACCATATCGAGTTTTGGAGCATATGGGAGAAGTGGCCTACAGGTTGGAATTGCCTGAAGGATTGTCAGGAGTTCATGATGTGTTCCACGTTTTCCAGTTGAAGAAGTGTCACGCTGAGATGGCTGACATACCCTTGAGAGACACAGTGCCGTTGGAAACAGTTCAGTTGGATAACGATTTGACCTACGAGGAGAAACCAATTAAGATCCTCGAGTTTGCTAGCCGACTCACTCGCAGCAAGGTTATCAAGTTTTGCAAAGTTCAGTGGAGCAACCACACGGAGGATGAAGCCACCTGGGAGCGAGAGGAAGATTTGCTCAAGGACCACCCTCACCTATTTTCTAGCCAACCCGAATCTCGAGGGCGAGATTCATCTTAAGGGGGGTAGGTTTATAACATCCCAAATTTTCAATTTGGAATATTATACATTAGATCATCATTGCATATCATATTTTATTTGCCTTTGGTTTTGATCCTAGAATTTCTACGCAACTCAAGGACCCACGGAGAGAGTTGGGGAATTCATTATTTTCATATTTGCGTTTTCTCAAATTTTGAGAATAGGATCATTTGATTTTATTTATTTTATCATCAATTATTTCTATTACAAAAATTATGAGAGAGGGAATAAAATGAATTTCCCAAGATAAAGAAATATTGAAGATTTAATAATAAAATAAAATAAGATTTTATTTCGGAGTTTTTCGTTATTTTATTTGAATTTAGGAAAAATGTGCGTTTTTCAAAATTGCATTTAGGCCCCAAATAAATGTTCACCTTGTGCGGCTTGATTTTAGAAGCCCGTGAAAATTTATTTCGGAATTTTTGGAGTCTGTTTAGTATTTCTTTTTATTTTTCTTCTGCGTGTAATATTAAAAAAACGAACCGACCTAGGGCCGTGTCCGACTAGGACTCCCGGCCCGTTAGGATATATAAGCCGGGGGGGAAGAGGCCAAGCCCCAGCCAAACCCTAGCCGCCCCCAGCGCCCGCCGCCACCGGTGCCGCCGCCGCACGCCACCCAAGGTCCGCCGCCGCCTCGATTTTCATGCCAGTTTTTTTTCGAAAAACCGTTCGGTTTTCGTCGGTTTTTTTATATAGTTCGGTTTTTTAAAAATAGATCGGTTTTACGGTTTATTTAAATAGTGAGCGTTCGTCCGTTCGTTCGCTCTAGTGAACGTTCATCGTTTTTCTTTTTCTCGGATTTAATCCGCAATTTTTCTGATCGCGATTCCTGATTCGATTTTCTTTTTAGTATAACTTTTCGCTCGTTTATCGGAATCAGGCGATTCAAGCGCCTAGAGTTTCGTCTCGAAACCCTCTATCCGTTTAATCAACTTAAACAAGTTTTTGCTACTGTAAAAATTGCTCTAGATCCAGATTTGTAGAACGAAGTTGTTTTCTTTCGCCGTTTGACTTTCCTTGCTTCGTTTGATTTGATTCTTTTTGCAAACCGGAGTTCTTAAGTTGAACCTTCTGGTTAGATCTCTTATTTGAGTTTTACCTGTGCATTAGATGATTACTTATTGTATGCTTGTTTGTTGTTTGCGATAGAGTACCCAGAGTGCGCCGCTTGTTACTTCGAATCGCTAGGTTTCCCGGATCATCAGCAAGGCAAGTAACACTTTGATCATACCTTTCCTACTACCCAGTTTTATTGCATTAGATCAATCCCCAAACATTGCATGATTAGGATCTAATTAAATTGTGGGATGGGAAGTAGTTGAGGAAGTACCTATTACCTGTTTATTATCAAACCTTTGGGAGTTACTTCTACGTTTGCTTATTATGCCATGCTATGCTAGTAGACGTGGATTGGGTGAGTGATATCCATGACAGATGTGAGTTTGTTAATTAATGGTTTATCTAAGGTGGCAACTTAAACACACATCTGGGTGGATTGAGGCACCTGGGTATTCCAGGACTTGCCTGTTTTCTTTTGGACCGCCACCCAGGCTCAAAGGGATCATGAGACTATTCATACTAGAAACTTCCGTGTGCAGCCACAAGCTATTATGGGCTCTAGCATAGTTGACTAAGTCATGCGAACTGTTACAGTGGTAGACTAGCAGATGTAGGGGATGTAGGTGGTACAGTCTACCCGATCGTAAGGTGCTAGCGCTTCTGAAAGACTATGTCTCGGTCATCCGTCTTCTCAAACACCATGTAGTGCGAGAAACCAAACGGAGGCGATCGAGTCTTGTGGGGAAAAGTGCGCAAACCTCTGCAGAGTGTAATAAACTAATCATGGTTAGCCGTGTCCCCGGTTATGGACATCTTGAGTATCTAGTACCTGGATTATCATGTGAATCTCAACATGTTACTCTAAATTAATTTTGTTGGGCTTTGTTTAATGATGATCCCAATTAACATGTTACTCGTCTCCCGGATCTACCCAAAGCAAGAACACAAGCAATGGAACAAGAATCAATCACGGTGCAATGCACAAGAAACATGATGCAATACATGGCATGATATGCAAGATATGATATGCAATGCATATGAGTGCTCCGGAAGGGAAAGGATGATCAAGGCATCAACTTGGAAAACCAAGTATGTCGCTGGTAAGATGAGGTGATTTCGGTCGAAATCGATATAAGGATCACCGGAAACGGATGCACGGTTTGCAAATGACAAGCAATACAAGGATGATGTAAATCTGCGATTAACAACATGATAGCACTTAGAATGCAACAAGAAACTAAGCTACTGCACTCCAACATAGCAAAAAAGCATATGGCATTGATGTACATGACATTATTGACAAAAGATGAACATTGAGCTATGGCTAAATCATACTAGAACAGGTTCAAACAAGCGTGGCAAAAGTGCAAAAGATATCAGCTTCACAGGCTTAGTGAAAAAACATGTCAAAAACAACATCAGGATGCAATGTTTAGAGCTAGCAAACAACATGCTACAGGAACTTAACTCAGAAAACAAAGGCATGGCATGATAGTACTAAACACATAGAACAAAACTCCCTTACTGAACATGAGCCAAAAAGGCACATCACATATGATTATACCCATGCAAACATAGCAAGTTTTATAAATAGATTTAGACTTAAGTGGAATTTCAGGACATGGAAAAAACAGATTCATGATAGCAACGTTGCAAGCTCATGCCACTCACCACAAAGCATTACATGACAACAAAAGCATACCAACAGTAAGAAGACATGTTCATGAAGCTAAAAATGGCAAGCGCAAGTTCATACGGTGCATATATCACTAGAAAATCACATGGCAAAAGTGAATCTCATGTTAACAATCTGCCATGAATAAAATATAGCAAAAGCAGAGCATGGGAATGACAATCTAGATCGCTCCATAATTGCAACCAGAGGCATGAATTGATAGAGCAAAACCACATGTTCAAAATATCCTTACTGAAGTATCTCAAAATAAGCATGGATCTCATGGTAGAACAAGTTTACATGGAAGAAGACCTTTTGTCTCCAGGCTGACATCCAGAAGAGGATGTATGAGGCACATGTCAATGAGAAGCTTGCATGATGTCGCCAAATTGCAATGATGAAGCACCTCAACATGCCGGTTCAGAGTGGCTCTGAGAAGAGCATCACCCAAGAGGAGCGTTGGATATCTACCCATAGCACCTGGACTGATGATGAAGCCCCTCCCCAGCCATCCTCCTCGTTTGCAGCAGCTGACAATGCCATGGAAGAATCTGATCACGACGACGATGACGACTCTGATGATGAGGATCCAGATGCGACCGAGGAGTCAGAGGAGGACGCCTGAGCTTTGGGACGCAAGCTTTGCTCTTTTCCTTTTTGGTGTCTTGATGCCAAAGGGGGAGAGGGTTCTATAGGTCTCGGGGATGGGTTTTTCTTTTTCTCGTTTTCTCGTGTTGGTCTTTGTTCGTGGACTTGTTTCGTTCCTTGATGTTTGTGAGACTTGTTACTCCTGTTACCTTTCCGTTCATCGGTCATTATCGTTATTATTGCACTCTAAGCATTATATTGTCAAAGTGGTGAGTCTACAAAATCTAGGGGGAGTCTAGTCTTGAAAGTGTGCCCATGCTTTCTAACAGCTAGTTCCTATTGGGGCACATGTTCAGGGGGAGTTCCATGTAGATTTCATTGACTTATCTCTTGCAAATCGTGTTGTTGTCATCATCCACCAAAAAGGGGGAGATTGAAAGGGCATTTCCCTACTTTATGTTTTGGATAATGATGACAACCCTTTGTTGGTCTAATCGTGTGTTATACGTTTGAGGTTCTCGATGCTTAGGCTTATATCGGATTGCTATTGCCTCTCGTAGGAAAAGATCAAAGACGTGTCCTCTACGCTTTTATTCTCTTTGGTCATAGGGAACCCGTACTATCAAGAGGGAATCCTCATTAGAAAGCACTGGGGGAGTCTTTTCACGTACACGTTCATCACCCCTCCTTTGTCTTCCTCAGGTGTGAGAGAGTTTTTCCTTGTCTCTTCCCCTATCCTTCCTGCTCACTATTTCTGCCCAGCGGTTGTACCGCTCTCTGGAGCGGTTGTACCGCTGGGTCTTGTCGCTCACCAGCTTTGCTCGAGCGGTTGTACCGCTGCCTCCGGGCGGTGGTACCGCCACCATGCTCTGCAAATGCTGGGGCAGTGGTTCCGTCCATGCACCGCTCAAGTACCGCTCACGCTTCTGTTTTGATGCGGTTCTTGGGCGGTAGTGGCCCGGTTGGTCCGGTCGTTCCATGATGACCGGTACCACCGGTGGTCCAAGCGGTTCTTCCGCTCAGAACTTAGCTGCCCAAGAGATCAAGGCCATGCAGTTGTTCCGGGCAGGCACCGCCCAAGTACCGGTCAAGCTCCTGTTTTGATGCGGTGGTTGTGCGGTGGCCAGGCGATTAGTCCGGTTATTTTTCTTAGCCGGTACTACCGCCCGCCTGTCTGGTTGTACCGCTTGGTAGGGATCTACAGATACACCGTGAGTCTCGGTTGTACCGGGACGAGGACCGCTTTTACCGCTGCAGTGCAAAAAACGCAGTAACGGTTGGAATTGAGGGTTACTATATAATTGAGCTTCTCCCACCTACCACTCTCACCTTTGACCTCTCTCACTCCACCATTGATGCACTTCAAGCTCTCTTGCCCGATCTCTCTCTCTAGCCACTCAAACTTGTTGATTTGCTAGGGATTGAAGGAGGAGACCTAGATCTACACTTCCACCAAAGGATATTTGCTTCCCCCATACTTTCTTGTGTGGATTTTGTTACTCTTGGGTGTTTGAGCACCCTAGACGGTTGAGGTCACCTCGGAGTCATATTCCATTGTGGTGAAGCTTCGTGGTTTCGTTGGGAGCCTCCAATTAAGTTATGGAGAGAGCCCCAACCTTGTTTGTAAAGGTTCGGTCGCCGCCTTCAAGGGCACCAATAGTGGAATCACGACATCTCGCATTGTGTGAGGGCGTGAGGAGAATACGGTGGCCCTAGTGGCTTCTTGGGGAGCATTGTGCCTCCACACCGCTCCAATGGAGACGTACTTCCTCTCAAAGGGAAGGAATTTCGGCAACACATCCTCGTCTCCACCGTCTCCACTCTTGGTTATCTCGTGCCTTTACTTGAGCAAGCTTATTTGTTTCATATCACTTGCTTGCTTGTGTTCCTATCCTTGTTGCATCATATAGGTTGCTCACCTAGTTGCATATCTAGACAACCTACTTTGATGCAAAGTTTAAATTGTTAAAGAAAAGCTAAAAATTGCTAGTTGCCTATTCACCCCCCCTCTAGTCAACCATATCGATCCATTCACCTGCGTTTACAAGAAAGTGAGTGGGAGCTCGGTAGCATTTCTCATATTGTGTAGCCTCCCACATCTGGCCAGCCGACGCCCTGGGGCATCACGATCCGGGCAGGGTAGATCGCAGATCGCGACAGATCACCAGAGCGGACAGAGGGGTGCAACAGCGTCAGAGCACGATACAGGTGCTGACGGGTGGTGTAAAACTCGTGGCGAAGAGCTCGGTTAGCTCTATCCAGCCCATCAGCATGCAGAACCAGGTTCTGATGGTAGAAGGGCTCTCGGGTGACAGTGGAGTAGGCAGCAGTGTAGTATCCCTCCGCACCAACATCGGATGCGATAGCAATGTGCCTGAAGGGGGAGGTATCCAACTCCTGATACTCTCCACGGAGACGTGTTAGAGCAGCATAAGCAGCATCGTGGACCGCCATATCGATAGTCACTCCAACACCATGAGCAGCGTGCAGCACGATAGTGGAGTCATACTCCCGAGAGTAGAGGTGGACGATGGCACGGTACTGCTCCTGGTTGAAGTCCTGATACTCCTCATAGACGGTGTACTCAGGGTGCCAGCGATAACCCAGATAGGTCATCATCTCAACTAACACAGCAGGTGATCCTGAGGCACCAATGGCCGTCGTGTGGCGCACGACCTGCCTCGTGGGTTCCATCTGAAAACAAAGATGTTTTCACGGGAGTCAAATGACAATGTGGATAATGTTCATATACTACTCTAAAGAATAACTAGGGCTTATCCAACTTCTGGGTGAACATGGTCACGGGATCCTAGTGTTAGAGTTAGTAAAATCGTTTAACCCGAGTAGGAGAGAGTTCAGTGTCCCAGAGTAAGGATCGAGGAGTAAAAGAGCCTAATACCACCCAGATGGCGATGTGGGCCCGTAAGGCACACAACCATGTTAGTAAAAGTTTTTGTAATGTCTAGACTCAACTTCGGCCAAGGAGTGTGGAAGGGGAATTCCTACAGGCAGTATATGATATATTTGAAGTGTTATTAGATAGACATTAGAATTACGGAAAAGCTCATAGTCAAATTTGATCATGCAAATATAAATTTTAGTTTACTCTTTGGTGAGGTAATTTGTGTTAGTAGATGCGGATTTTTATCTAATTCGATTATACATGATCATATCTGAAACAAATAATTTTGTAAGATGTATGAGAACTTTGGTAAGGACATTGGCGAATGATAAATGGCCCGCCATGCAAAATCATGGATTTCCGTAATAATATCTCGTTTTCTCTTACACTTTTCATACTTTCGTTCTATTATTAGGATCTTACAGCTTAAATAATTCTAGACTACGTGGAGGTAGCTTCTTTTTCTGTTATTGTTTTAACAATAATATAATAGGTAGATACTTTTTTACCTGTAAAATAATTGCCGTCATCAGTTGTCGTTACAAACCTGGTTAACTTTCCACCTCATTGCTTGCTCTAGGGACACTTATACAGGCTTGGTATTGTTTGTGGAGTGACGACAGCCAGATATCACCTCTACTCAACTTGCTATCATGTAAACTTCCTGGCGAAAAGGATGTTCATAGGATTTTTCGGAGGCTTTAGATTCTTAGGAATTTTTCTTTTCCTACGGAGCTCGTTCGATTTGTAGGATTTCAATCCTTAGATTCTTTTTTCTTTTGCAAAGGATTCTTGCACTCTATTTTTGAGGAATTTTTTTATCCACGCCAACCTCATGTTAGAGTTTCATTGTTATTTATGCGGTATCAAACACTTGTTGATCCTAGTTCTTGCAGTTTTTCTATTAAATTCAAGAGGACATACCACTTCCATCACGCGTTTAGAAATTCCCATGAATAGAAGAAGCCCAAATCTGAAACTACTCAACTTAGCTTTGCGTTCTTGGTGGCTCTGGCTCAGTCGTATGGATACTACAAAGATGTGAAAATAGTTCAATGTCTAGCCCGCCTGAGTATTTTTTTCGTGGATACTTAAAGATTGTGTATCATTTCATCAATAGAAGAGTCAAAACAGTACAAAGACGGTTACACCAGTGCATGTGCGCGAGTCGGCGTGAAGGTGAAGACCAGAGCAGGAAACATGGGTTGCTCAGTCACAGAAACACAAAGGTCGCGCTTGCCATGGCCATTGCTGAGCATCCTCCTGAATTGCATGTACGAGACGCTAAACAGAGAGCCGCAACCCATCGAAGATGCAACTGTAGCAATGATTTCAAAGCCTCAAGGCGGTGAGGAGGATGATGGAGGAGAGCAGTTGGTGATGTGCACTGGGGGCTAGAGAGTAGGACGTGGCCCACTAGTCAACGAGGATCATTGCCGGTGATGGTAAGGCGATTGTGGGACAACACCTCGTGCCAAACTCGGCGAGTGAAGGAACAACTGACGAGGAGGTGCTGGAGATCCTTAGGTATCTGGTCGCACAAGTAACAAACCTCCTCGTGCGGAAGGCCCCGACGGCCGAGACGATCGGCAGTCCAGAATCGGTCCTGAATGACGCGCAACACCGCCCATGCCTTTGAGGTGATCCGCCAGTATGGGTCGGCGATCGAACCCTGAAGTGGGTAAGCTTGTCTCACCAGGGGTATTGTCCCCGGTTTCCAGGCATCTCACACGTCTACGGGTCAAACGTCTAAAGAGCACTCGACCACAGTACACACATATGATGATATAATTTGACAATTGATAGATTATAATTGGCACCTTTCGAGTTTCCACTAATTGAGAAAAATGACATATTTAAGGCGGCCATTCTGACCGCAACTCCAGCCACAAGTCAGAGGAGACGAAGTAGACTTTGCTATCATTCCACAGCCCGAGCGACATATCCTTGTGCGATCACTGATCCTTCTCCGATCTTCCACTAGGGTTAAGTAGGCGTTGGGTCAACTCAAACCACAGCCGCTCATCGCTCATCACATCATCATAGAACCTATGCAAAACATCCATGCCCATCCTCTACCTTTCCAACACCACTGTCCATATATTGATATACACACACGCACAGTACCACGAACGCACCAGTGGAGGCGCACGGTGAAGTCATGAACGAGCCCGGCAGCGCACTCGTGGCCGAAAGCGAGCGAGGAGCGCAGGCGCAGCGCACACCGGAATGCAGTTTCCTGTCGCGTCGCCGCTGGTCACTCCTTCAAGATGCCCGCACGCCGCACACCGATCGGCATCTAGTACCACCGCCAGTCCAGTCGCCTTCAGGATGGCAACTGCACGTCCAACTGAACTGCACGGCGGCTGATTAATGGCCACTGACAGGATAGCCGAGCCAACCGAATATTACACTGTTGACAGACAGCGGCGTCGCGATTGCGTTTCAGCCGCGCGCTGGAGCAGCGTGCCAGCGCCGATGGAAGGCAACACAGTGGTGCTGTCGTCGTGTTGGCTTTCGCCGCGAGTGGCGCGCTCGGCTGCGGAGCCTCCGAGGTGACGAAATGACAAGGATAAAGTGATATCAGGACACTAGCAGCGGAAAGTAACTTCATCCTGGAGAGGATGTGTGGCACGAGGTTAGAGCGGACGTCCCGAACCGGCCTCGAAACACCCGGCGATCCGTCCGGTCACTGACCGGTCACGAAAATTTAACTCAAAAAGACGCTTCTAACAGGTCTCAAACGCCCGGCTTAACCGGCACATTTCATATTCAATTTAAATATGGGGCGGATATAGGCACGCACGGTCGCGTCCGTCACGTAGGACTGGCGACGAGGTCTTGCAGGGAATAGCCCGAAAACCCGGCGGTTCGACGGACACCTCCGCCGTCGCCGCGGTGTGAACGCCGCGTGGCGCCGCTCCGGCTCGCCGCCCGAGGCCAAATCCGGCTATTTAAGCCTGCCGGCGTCCACCGACCCTAGCCCATCCACCTCCTTCCTCTCTGCGCCGCCACCTGCGCCGGTCCGCCTCCTCTCCCATGCTCTTTGGCATCGCCACGGTCCGACGAAAGATTGCCACATACGCTATGCTCACGCCGGAGCGCCGGAGGCAGATCATGGAGGAGATCCAGGCAAGGCGCTCCGCCCGCATCACTGTCGGGCTGCCTCCGGACTCGTCGGAGCCGAAGAAGGAGGAGGAGGGAGAGCAGCTGCCGGAGCCGATGGAGATGGCAGATCCGGAGGAGGACGAGGCGGAGCAATCTACTTCGGGCTTCAACATGGCATAGTTCGCCACCGTCCAAGCCGCGGAGATGGCGGAGCAGCAGGCCATCCTGAAGTCCATCTAAGATGAGGCCTATATGAAGGCCAACCAGCAGGCAGCCGGATGAGCCGGAGCTGCACCTGTCGCCCATGCTGCCGGAGCCAGGCACGGAGATAATCGACATCTCCCTGAGGAGTAGCTAGATCATCTACGTAGTACGTAGGTTTTTTAATTTGCATGTTTTTGTAAGGATTTAAGAGTCTAGTGTGAGATGTCTAGATGCAATTGTACTAATTTAAGGAATGTCCGGTCACTGCTTGAGGACGCGTTCGGGGCGCGTCCGCGGGGATTTGATGGGTCATATTTATCATATGCGGCTGTCGATGCTCTTACGCGCATTCATTTTTGGGGTGTTGTGGTAGTTCTTAATTACCGTTAGAGAATTTATGCATGCCACTTTTGATGTAGTAAAATGCATGCTCTGCCCATCTCACCTCACATGTTTTTTTCTTTTGAATTTCAGATTTAAAATCATTTAAATTGAAACACCAATTTATGCTTCATTTGCACATTCGTGTTCCTTGCGACGACTTCTTTCAAACAAGACTGCTCTTGATTACATTTTGACAAGTTTTATAAACTCCAACAAGTTTCAACCATTAAAACTTGATAAAAAAACAAAGGATAAATTCAACAAGCTTCATATTCCAACTTAAACCTTAAACATGATTGCTTGTTTCAATCCACTATCACCAATGAGACTATCCCTCGAGCCTTGGAGATTGTACTTTCGATTTTACCTGCGTGCGAACTAGCGGTTGTCGTCCTTTCCACCTTCCACTCTCCCTCTTTTCTCATCTATCTTCTTCCTGCTCGCGATCATGCACCACTTTTCCACCTATTCCTCATCCCAATCAGACAGTGCATGATTGTTCACCACATAAGATTAGAGAGCAAACGCCCCACATAAGATTTCCCTGTATAAGAATCTTGCAATAGTAGTGTGGCAATTGATTATTCAAATCCAACCAAACGATAGAGAACTAACCCTTGGTTGGGTGGCTTGTTTTGGTAATTGTACTTCTGGTTTACCAAGGATCAAACACCATGTTTGAGACCAAAATCATATGGTTTTTCAGGGGATGTGGCGATGTTCCCCTCTATAACGGATGTCGAGATGTATATACATGGTGAGTATTTGTAAAACTAGGTTAAACAATGATTGGGTCAACTGCTCAACCACAAAGGATGGTGCTGTGTTTATATTTATGAAGGAAATTTGTACATGCTATCAGTGGCGGAGCTACAAAGAAATTGCTGGGCGGGCCATGCTGAGCAAGAATTTACCCTCACGTATAGATCCTGGACTGGGCTAGTAATTGTTGCAATTCAAATATATACTAACGTACATGTAAAACATTGTCTACTCCATGTGTGACGGCGGGCACATCGACGTCGATCATCTTACATGCATCAACTTTGGCCCCATGCTTTGGATCGTCTTCACACCTAATGTCTACCCCTCCGTTCCTAAATACTTGTCTTTTTAGGCATTTTAACAAGTGACTACATACGGAACAAAATGAGTGAATCTACACTCTAAAATATATCTACATACATTCGTATGTAGTAGTCATTTGAAATGTCTAGAAAGACAAATATTTAGGAACGGAGAGAGTAGAGTCTAGAGTCTAGAATAGGGTGGACTCACATCTTAATGCAAACAAAGTTAGTCATAAATAAGTCCCGGACGCCGACTGATCACCACACGCGTTCCTAATTCATGCAAGCTGGTTGCACCCGTACCCCGTACCAGGGCGGCCCCCCCTCTTTAATCATTGTCCCGAACGGAGCAAGCACACGCAGGACCGGAGAAACAAATACATCCCAGACAGCCTAACAGGCGTCGCAACCATCATCATGCATGCATGCATGGCGCAGTCGTGCAACCCGGGCTTCCGTTGAGGCCCCAGATTAGTACTAATAAGAAGGCCCCAAAGGAAGAAAAAAAATGCCAATGATGCAGGCGTAATGAGTGTCTGCAACAGCACCTCTGAACTTTCAGATTAGTTTTCCTCTTTCATGATGATGTTGATGACGATTTGGTGCTCAACCGATCGGCTGCTTGGTTGGTTGCTCGATCTCTCGCTGCATGATTTCGAGATGAGTGCTGCACCTGATGATGAGACATGCGTTGCCGTATTATAGTAAAGATGTACTATATTCTCGCACGCATAATTTTCAGGAGTTGATTAGTGTTGACCAAAGTGCGAGACCTAGAGATTAAATACATACACTCACCACACGTCAGTTGTTGCATGCATGCATGCAACTGCAAAATCACATCCCTCGCAAAAAAAAAAACTAAACTAAACTTGCAAAGCACATCCTGGCTCAGCGGGAAAGCGGGAATCGATCACCCTCGCTCAGAATGCATTAGTAGAAAACGGGTTTTTAGTCTCGATTTAAAAGAGAAACCGGGACTAAAGGATTGAGACTAAAACCCAAAACCTTTAGTCCCAATTCGCTTACGAACCAGAAATAAAGTGACTCCACGTGACCAATGTCTAGAACTTCACCTTTAATTCCGGTTGGTAACACTAACCGAGACTAAAGAAAATATTTTCAAAAAATTAATTTTTTTATTTTCTCCAATTTTTAAATGTTTAAATTATTTGATAATTTAATCTCTAATCTCTAATCATCCTTCATCATTTCAAATAGTCTAACTTCCTGGCCGATCACCCATCCTTTCACTACTCCAGCGTAAGCACGCTTAACTTCCAAGTTCTATTCCCCCTCGTTTCCAAGTCTGCACTTGTTGTTTTCCTGACAATAGTAAGCTGTCAATCCTATTAACCCTTAGGAGTTGAACTTGAGCATGAAGTCACACGTTTCACCGTTTGACTTCGAAACTATTATACTTAAAACCAATAATTATTTAGTAACATTAATATTTCTTGAATAAGTAGTTTGATCAAAAATTCAAAAAAAACATAAATTTGAGGATAACCTTTTTTCCTTTCAGAATTTGTGGATTCTAAAAATTTGTAAAACGGCCTATGGTTGTCGAAGTCGGATCCGGATTTTCATGCTGAACATTTTGATATATTGTATGGGTTTTTTCGACATCGTATGCAATAGTTATGGCCGTTTTACTTTTTCATAACATTTTTTGCAAAACATGTCCAAATTTATGTTTTCTAATTTTCCTAACTAGTACTTCCTCCTTTCCCAAATATTTGTCTTCCTAGGCATTTTAAATGGACTACAACATATGGATGTATGTAGACATATTTTACAGTGTAGATTCAGTCATTTTGCTCCGTATGTAGCCATTTGTTGAAATCTCTAGAAAGACAAATATTTAGGAACGGGGGGAGTAGATGCAGTCACATAACTTCCTCTCGAAGGATTTTAATTTTTGAAGTTTTTATCATTGTCTTTTGTTTTTTTTTTAAACTGAAATGGCGATACACGGAGGGAGGGAGCGTAGAGTTTGAACCCCTTTAGTCCAGGATGGTGTCCATCCAATCCTACTGTCGACTACAGCTGCTAGCACCGTCCCAGCCAGAGTCACAACTAAGGTTAACGAAGCCAGAGTCGCGTTCTATTAAAGTGGCAAAATGAATTACTTTTTAACAAAAAAATAATTGAAAACAATAATTAAAGGACTAAAACAACTATATAAGCAAAGCAGTACTGTTTTAATTAAAATCCTAATTTAAATTAGTCTAAAAATAACATAATAAATTTTACTGTGACAACAATCTGACATGTGACTAGGAGCAAAAAGAATTAAATTAAAACCTATTTTTAAACTCAGATTATTCACAATCTAATGGCAGAACAAGAAACTAGACAAAATTTGAATCTAATGCAAAAAAAAATCACTCAAAAACATCAAATATCTTAAAAGATATAAGCAATTTAAAACAGAAACTAAAAACAAAAAACAGATAGAGAAACAAAAAACAAATTTCAGAACCCTGTAGTCCCGGTTTGAGACATGAACCGGGACTAAAGGTTCCATTTAAACCGGGACTAATGCTCATATTAGTACCGGTTCGTAATGCAACCGGAACTAAAGGGTGCATTGAGCTTGAACCAAAGTCCTGTTTTCTACTAGTGATGGTTCCTGAAGTCGATAAGAACCAGTAGTGCGTGCACGAGGATTGAGGTGAAAAGTGAGTAGAGGTGGAGCAACAAAATGTTCATCTCTTGCATTCTAGGTTACTACTCTCTTCGTCCCATAATATAAGGGCATCTTTGACACTATCTAATGTAAAAACGTGACAAACCCCACGACCCGGGTAAGTGGAGTTGGGGATCAAAACGGGAAGTCACTGTGGCACACGGTGCTGTCTGTCACTCGCCACCACGCGGCTAGTAGTGTAGTACTACCTAGGTGGATGGTAGTACACTGGTATATAGTGGACAAGTTGCTTGCGTGCGCCCCGCGTATGCGTCGACATGCGCACGAGACGCACCCCACGAAAGAAGACAACGGGTTTAGGTCAAGTTTGTCGCCGACAGGGCACGACTTGAACTTGCGTGCTGTGCGATGCTCGCAGCCATGATGCTTATCTATCTATCTAGCTACCTAGCCAAAGGGTGCATCATCCATAAATAAGTGGAATCGGCTCAAGACGTTAGTATTGCTTTGATTTGCCTCGTAGTACCACTGTACCAGGACACTCGCAGTTCATCAAGTGTACATAGTTTCGTGCAGCCCGGGAGTCCGGGACGGGCGTGATACGAACGAGATAAGCGTCTGTCTGTTTGTTTCTCGCAAAAAAAGAAAAAAAAAACGAAGTTTGCGAGAAGCTCATGAGTCAGTGGGCTAGATCATTCCTCCACCAGAGCCTATTTGGTAGATCGAAATGGACAGCAAACGACGAGCATTATGTGCCCCCGGGCTATGTGGCGCACTCGCAGCGCAAGTTCGCCGCACACCAATCCAGATCCAACTTGATCGCTCGGGACGACATGCTTTCCGCCCCGGCCACCCGGATGCACGCGCAACGCATGTGGACGAGTGGTCGACAAGTGTGAAGTGCCCGGACACACACAAGTAGATGTACTAGATCCAATCCAAGCCATGCAACCAGGCAAGGATCGTGCTACTGTCTCCGTCTTGATGAATAAGTCATTTCGCGTAGTACGTGGGATCGTATACTCGTCGCTGGTAGTAGGTCGATCTTATCTCGCAGCACCGACACGCGTTGACGCGCGAGCTCGTGCCTCCTACATGATGGCCGGGCGCGGTCGGCTTGCGTCGTGAGTGTGCACGCGCGTGACGTGTGAGAAGAAAATAAAATACCAGGGTCAGCTTTAGCGAGCTCACTCATGATCGATGCATGCGCATGTGATGGATGGATGATTCCTAGTTCTAATCGGCATCGGTCTGCTGAGTAGCGAGTGCTGCGTGTGTGTGTGTGTGTTTTTTGATTGAGTGCCCGATGATTTGACTTGAACGACTCCACATACAGTTGACTCGCTACATGTACTCCATCCGTTCGTAAACATAAATCTTTCTAAAGATTCTGATAAGGATTACACAGAGAGTAAAACAAGTGAATCTACACTTCAAAATACGTCTATATAGATCCGTATGTAGTTCATATTGAAATCTCTTAAAAAGACTTATATTTAAAAACAGAGAGAGTAGTCGCTAAGAGTAGTTACGTACTTTACAACTACGAATATTTACTGAACACTTCGACATAACGTCGTGGTATTTCCTCGAAAAAAGAAATGGTAAACATCGTAGTATATTAGTTGTATAAATTGAGAAATTTCTGACGGGCTACGTTAACTTGTGCGTTCGCTATCCATGTATATGCGTACACGAAGCCGAAGTAAAATCGTTTTTCAGCCATCTCCTTTTGATTATATCTCCTTCTACCCTCGGAACATATATAGCCAGCCAATTTAATTTGGCAGGCTTATCGCTTTCCTAATTCCAACCGTTAAATTCCAAACCAACAAAGTCACGCAATTAGGCTTAATTTAATTCAACTGCCAACAGCACTATAGTACGACCCATCCGACCGGACACCCATGATGGACATGTAATTCTGCCACCCGCAAAGCCCCATCGTCGTCACCCCATCAATACGCCCACACGTACGTGTACGTGAGTTGAGTTCCAGCCGCAAATACATACAATGCGACCGACGATCTTAATTAGTAGAGCTAATCAAATCGAGCGATCTCAGCTAATCATGGTCAGATCGGCGAGTCTTGCTAACTGATGATGATTAATTAGCTACGTACGTGGTACTAGTTCATTAACTAGCCGAACCGTCCCGGGTCCCGACCGGCTCGTGGGGCTCTACAAATACCCGCGGAGCGGCGACGCACGACGGCACAGAGCGCACGGGATTCGCAAGCGCACCACGAGAGGAGAGGAGCCAAAGCCAAAAGAGCCGGCGAGGAGGAGGAGGAGGAAGGGGCGTCCACCATGGGCGTGAGCCTGGCGCAGGCGGTGGCGGAGCTGGTGGGCAGGTGCGCGCGGCGGCTGTCGCGGGCGGCGCGGCGGCTGCACGTGCGCCGCCCGCCGGGCTCATCCTTCCCGTCGCGCGCCGTCGTGCCGTTCCTCGGGGCGGCCGGGGGCAAGGCCAAGAGAGCGCTGTCGTGGCCGGCGACGTCCTCGTCGAAGAAGGGGAGGGAGGCGGGGCCGACGGAGGAGTGGGGCATGGAGGCGGACGACGGGGTGTGGAGGAAGGAGATACTCATGGGCGAGCGGTGCCAGCCGCTGGACTTCTCCGGGGCCATCTACTACGACGCCGAGGGCCGCCGCCTCGGGGCCCCGCCCACGCCGCGCACGCCCATGCGCAGCCCGCTGCCGGCCTCCCTCAAGCTCGCCGCCAACGCCTGATCGCCCCACCCCCCACGCCGGCCCGCCGTCGTCGCAGCGGCTCGCCCTGCGACTTGGCCAAGATCCATCCATGCCTCTCCCTCTGCCTCACTGCTGTACTGTACATGGTTCTATTGCCGCTCTGTTTTTCCTTCGCTCATCTCCTCTCGAGAAACCTCTGCTTTTGGCGTGCGTAGTGACCAGCTAGTGAGCACCGTGACACCGTGTAAAAGAAGTTTTAATGAACAGTGTTCCTAAATCTCAGTCGATGTTATGTTGATGAGATCTTACATAAAAATCGTGCTAAATCTCAGTACATGTTCTTCTACCCACTAATGACACCGGAAACTTGTAGAGGCACGCAGATGGGAGAGCGCATATTTGCCCAGTCGTGTCGGCAGCTCAATTGCGCCGTGATCCACAAAGTAGTTGGATTCCGCATGGGGCCACAAAGTTTTAGGTTTCAAAACTTGTGTTATTGTTATTAAGTTTTAAGTTTTCGTCGTTTGCTCCTACCAAGTTTCAACAGCTGAAACTTAACAAAACTTTGAAAACTCATTAAAGCATATTTAAAATTAATCTTATTGAAAGCCCTGGTCGGAAACACGAATATGCAAACAAAACTTAATTTAAAGTTTTGGTTCAAAAGATATAACCGATTAAAAATCAAAAGCCAAAAGAAAAATGGGGATGCGTTCCACCGGCAACACCCATGTGTGCCACAAATCCCCTTCCATGCCCCTTGAATTTCACTACCTCGATTTTCATTTGTGGACTTTCATGTCACCTCACAAGTTTCATCTAAAAAATTCCTTGTTAACTCTTGTATCTTTGACTTAATAAGGTATCAGGGTTTACCCTCTTTTCAAAGCACAGGTAGATGTGTGGAACAGTAATTTATAGGGACATTGAGAGTTGAAAGAATCTTAGCAGGCACATACACACACACACACACACACACACACACAACAAGTTTGTATATGGAGATTGCTCGGGTGTAGTTTGAATAAAACTCATGTACTTGGGTTGGGTGCATGTTTAAAAAAACACGAAACCCCAAACACAACACTTATCAACCACCTCCGAGTTAAAACCAACCAACGAATGAAGGAGAAAAGTGGTTAATCATGGGATGTAATATGTGGTCTGATACTTAATTAGATATTTCTTGGTTGATGAGACATTACCCACACTTGAAACCTTAGTCTTTGAGGGATCAATGTCGACGATAATCATGCTAGAGGGCAGCCTTCTCCTTCTTGAAGGCGTCATTGAAGAGCGCTCCCTCTACACTGGGTTGGAACTGGTCATATTTGGGCCAGCATTGGAGGTTGTTGGTGTGGCCGGATCCGATCCCGTGTTCAATGGGGTGATCGTTTGCAGTCGGTGATGATGGTACCTACAGATGTCGCTTTTTTTTTTGAAGGTGTTTCCGAAGAGCCCACTCACACATCACTTCAGGGAGCAGACATGTTTGGGATGGATGCAAGCTTTGTTCAATGGTATTGCCTTCAATGTCTGCATTGTTTTATTTATTTATTTATTTTTGTCCTGTAAAAAATCTGCGTGACTTTTTTGTTTTTCCTACCTTAAGGGATATTCTTTGATTACAATATTTTTTTTACATAACATTTTCCAACTTGGTCCTTCGGTACTTGATTGGCACACACACACATTGATTAATGAAAAAAGTCAATTCTATTTTTACCCCATCTTTTGGCATATTTTTACCGAGTTGCTCTATTTATTCAAAATTCATCGGTTTTTACCTCATTTAACCAAACATGTGCCATGTTCTACCCTTCTTAAATTTTGTAGCCGTTCTACCAAGCTGGTCCCTCATGCCAGGGCCGACATGGCATGCCACATGGATGGGTTTTAATTTTCCCTATACGGTTCATTCCCGCTAGACCGCACACTGATATAAATGCTTCTATTGTCTAATAAAAAGCACATTTGCTTTTTTCTATAAAAAGAATCCATTCGATCGTTATATAAAAGGCTGATAAAATCACTCTAAACTTAACATAAAAGAAACACTTATATTATGCTATCTGTAAAAAAAAGTACTCCATCCTAACTATATTAATCGAATCAAAGTTGTACTAAAACGACGACAATTAATATGGATCAGGTGGAGTACTGTATTATACTATTATGCATATACGTCCACTCTTAGTATCAATGTTGTACTAAAACAACAACAATTAATATGGATCGAAGGGAGCATTATATTATGCATATGCGTCCGCCCTTATCCCAGATCCCAGTTGCTTTACATATACACTGACCAAACAGAAGAAGGACCTTAGCTTAAACGGGAAGAATTGGTTTGGCATAACAATATCCGGTACAACAACCGGTTGTGCATGCGTTCTAAATGTTTGTTGCGATTCATCATGCCCCAGCAGGCTAGTACCATGGAAACATCCGAGACCCACAGCGTGATTATCAATTAGGAGGCTCGCATGGCTTTCCCCCCACATCGTTCTAAACTAAACTAAACTAAATGAAAACAACATATTGAAAGGAAGCTTATTGTCCAATATATTTTTCGGTATAGATGGAGATGGATATGCGAGACTTGAAACTACCATGCAGTGGACAGCTGGTGGTGACCGCTACAAGGTCCAAGCATAGGAATGATTGATTTCAGTTTTTGCTATTTGCCACCTGCCTGAAAATAGGATCCCAATTGGTCGATTTCGCGTGAAGAGCAACTGACATAGCTCCGAGGCTGAGACAGGGGCGAGGCAGGGGGGTGGAGGAGAACGTATCCGGTGAAACGACCGAATTGGTGCACCAGATGCACCAGCTATGTATGGGCCGTTGGATTCGAAAGAAAGGGACATGATTCAGTGCGATGACGGGCCTGATGGTACATTTGCAGACCAGTCCTTGCAGCTCAGCTAAATCCAACGAATTGGCCTCCCCGTACTCAGATCGTCTTCCTCCCCTTTTGCCAGATTCTGTACCAGTACATCCTCTTGAAGCTAGGGTTAAGGTCCAGCGAGCTCAAAGATTGATCTCAGAGCTTAACGAAACGCGGCTGTCTCTCCCTCTTTTGTACCACTCAGGCGAATTAGGGTTATTAAATTTCGACGGTCTCTCTCAAAAATCCGCCGCCGGCGCCGCCGCCGCCGTCAGCACTATCCAACGATAGCCGCCGCCGTCAGCACTATCCAACGATAGCCGCCGCCGTCAGCACTATCCAACGATAGCAGCTCAAGGATGTAGGTATGTTCGCTTCTTCCTCTATCCATCTTGTTCCAGTTGACTAAAGGGCATGTTTTTGTTGATTAAGAATTGGAATAGTGTGCTGTGAGCACCAAATTTAGGTATGAGCTGCGACTATATTTCTACAATCTGCGTGCCAATTACAAGGGATGCACTCCCTGTTTTCATCCTTTATTGGTAAACAATATTAAAGAGAACGTGTACTTACAGAGTCTAACTGAATTTCGTGAAAGCATTACGAGTTCATCTTATTGATTTTGTTATCTAGTTCGTCCTTTACTCATCATCAATTTATGTTTTCCATAGTTACAAAAACATTTTTAGCTAACTACCGCTGAGCCAAATCAATATGTATCACCAATGGTGCATCGCTACTTCTCTAGTAGTGACTGTCCTTTGTGTTCTAAAAATGTGATACTTTGGAATCCAATGTTATTTCCACACAGAGATGCCTATGATTGTAGCTTAGGGTGTCACTACTAAGTTTAGCTTGGCTCCCCTGATGCCACCATTATTTTGTTTGAAGGTCATTACGGAGTCTCATTGCCCGGAGCCGGTAAATCTGTTGAAGAGCCTGAGCTATGACTGGGTAATCTTCAGAGGAGTCATCTTCATAGGTCTCCAAGATGGCATTGATGAAACTGATAATTTCACCTCTCATACTAGTCCAGATCGTGTATGGCTGTCTCAGGCTTCAGTTTTTGTAGCACCATGTAATCATCAAGAATGTACATTTGCTAGAAAATCTTGTATGCAGGTTTTCTGTAGTTTACATGAGTGGTTGTTGTACAATATACAGATGCTTGTGTTGTTCCGATGTGAAAGATGTGATGTTCTTGCATAGAAGCATCTAAATAAAATGTATTCAGATATCTTTTGGTTGTTACCGGTACTGATTTAGCAGGGCAGCAATAAAAGTTAATTGATATGATAAAAAAGAATACAGTATGAAGTCCCAGGTTGTGCGTATCTTTCCACTAGATATGTCGATCAAAAATTTCCAGAGATAATGGATGTCGGCTGCACAAATCTTGTGATGTATATCACATCTTCTATATATCCACAGGAAAAGATGTAACTGGGTTACAACAAATAAAAGAAACACCATGTATACAGGCTGACATAATCCTACCGTGGAAATTTAGTAGTTTCTCTTCTCATTTTTCTAACCATAATTTTCACATGTTCATGATCTAATTGTTTCTAAGCTGAGAGACGTAAATTATGAAGCTCTCTATTCACATTCTTTTTAAATGCATCTCTTCAGAAATTTGACATCAGGTTGAATGATTAAAAGTTTACAATTACACTGTATCCTCCAGTTCCTTGCTCGGAAATCCCACGAGTGCCCATGTCATAACCAGAACTCAGAAGATCAGGTTTGTCCGGGTCTGGATTTTCTGCTCTGTCATACTAACGATTTGAAAGCAAATATGCAGCAGATGTCACATTCTTCCAGGTGAAAGAAGAATGCATTATGGTCATCCTCATAGCTATGCAAAAAACCTACTCCAGGCTCCAGACTGAAGACTACTATTCCAGGCCAGATGAGCTAATCTGGTCCTAGGTAGGCTTCTCCAGAATCACTACAGGAAGCTCAAGATCACTCTAACTCCATAAAATGTTACAAAACAAAAGCTCTTTTGTTCACTTACAGAAAAAATCATCACGACAGTTACTTGTAAAGTTGCATCTTTTATACTTAATATAACAGAGTTATATTTATCGAGCTTTCCACTTAAACATTACATATTTAAAGAAGCAGTACAGATTTCCATACATCTTAAACATTACATATTCTATTGCATTCTCTATTTTCAGATTTCCTGAACTTCAGGCAAGGGTCATGTCAGAATTTTCATCACTTCACTGCTGCAAAAATGCCTAAAAATATCTATTACAGATGAACATATGTTCTCACTTATCGAAATTCAGATGATGATGCTAAAGCACAGAGCAACAAAAAACAGAGGAAAATAAATGAACGGTGCTCAATACACATAGTAATAAGGTTGCCCTAATTCGGAAAGTGTTCACATGAGCACGACATATAGCAAGCTGGCTACAGCTGCGACAATAACACAGAAAGACAAACCAAATCTTAAAACCTACATTAAGCTAGGCTTAGCAATTCGTTGCCCGGTCATACAATCTTTTCTTCCTGGTTAAACATGGCTAATGGGACAACATGGTTTACTGTTAGCGACTTCCTGAAGCTAACAGTGACCACATCCAGAGTTACAGACATAGAACATATGCATGCTTCAGTGACACATTTGCAAAATGTGAGCTCCTGGAAGCACCAAAAGTCGAAAACCTCATCGCCTATGAATATCACTGCCATTTCCAGCAAGAATGTAGCCAGCTGAATGACTTCACATAATTATTCCAACATCAAATTAGTGAAACCACCGCCCCTACTTATCAGGAACCTTTTGGATGCTATTTGCCCTGTAAAGAATAAGAAAACAACATTAGCAAAATTGTAGAAAGGACATCGACATTTTTTCAAGGTTGCTTACTTTACCTCTTCTTCTTTTGGTTCACTGTTTGCTCTGAACCCCTTTTCAATCTCTTACCACTCCCTTTTGTGTTTGCTACATCTGGTGGATGAATACTGATCACACTTGGGAATGATGTTTCGACGAAGGATTCAAATTCTTGAACTTTACTTTGCTCACTAATGGCACCCATCTGTTCCAATTGCGTGAAGGCATCACCAACAACCTTGTGAAAATATCTCATTTTCTCCTCACAATGTTTCGCTGCATGAAGTGCCAAGCTAAATTTTGAACATGTTTCCGAGTACAACTTTTTTATGGTAGGTGAAAGACATGTAGATGGGCCTTCTAGCTCATGTCCGTTGGCGTCATAGGAAAGCTGACGTGCTGCCATTTTAGTCCACCTATGCAACACATATTGACTAGGAATTTCATTACACTAAGCTGACGTGCAGCCCACATTTTCCGGACCCCCCTTCTCTACACTAAGCAAGCGATATGCTGCAGATGTGCCAACCATTGCTTTATGACATGTAAGTAGTTTGCTCCTCAACTCACTACTTACTTCCCTATTTGACTTGATGAGATGTCTCTTACTTGGCGAAATAAGTTGGTGAGTGTGTGATTGAACAAACCGGGCAACCTTATATTTGCCATCATCCTGCCTCCTCAGTCCAATCATACTCACAACCACACCTGGTTAACTTGAATTTTCGTTTAGGTTTTATCCTTTCCTCTTCTGGGGCCTCCTTTCTCCAACCCTCCCTAGCACAAACAAACCTCTTCCACAGTACGCCATGTTCATCTTTGTGTGTCGTCCATGTGCGAACCGAGAACCCGACTTCATGAGCATACATTTTGTAGAATGTCATACCTTCCTCCCAAGTGTCAAATTGCATACCAATTACGGGCTGTAAGTTAGGATCACACTCCGGCTCATATCTTGACCCCTGGATATGCAAAATAAAAAGATGTGCGGTTCATAAACTACAGCTCATGCATTGGATGTGCGAAAAAAAACTACTATACTTACACAAAACGGAAGACTGTTAGTTCGTGTTGGCGTGTGGTAGCTATTTTCATTGTTTTCGACCTGCTGGATCGTGCCCTAGAAATTTCAGAAAAAATCATCAGGTGACAGAAACTGTGCGACGTACGTATGTGACCAATACAACAAATGAATTACCATGGCAAAGCTGTTGGCATCATCTTCAACTCCCATTGCCGTAGTTGACCCAATACTTAGAGCACCACTTGTCATGGACTCCATGGCTGACTATTTTTCATGCAAATATAACACAAAACATCACACGCAGGTTAAAAAGTGGATAATTAACCTCGTACCAGGCAAAACACATCAATACTTTTTACTTAAGAGCATAGGTACAATGTGGACATCAGCAAAACAAAATGAGGAACATGAACAACTAGGATTACCATAGAAAGTTTAATTGAACATTGCAAATGCCGTTCCCATTTCATATCAGCAATGTGGAAGAAGTTCATATAGTACATTACTAGTTCATGTACAAGAACCCCGTAGGAACAACCAGTAACTAACCCACTCTTGCCATGTAGTAGGCTCCTAGGAAGTCATTTATTTCACATACATGCCGAGTTGTCCACCTTACTATCAAGTTAGCAAAGGTATAAAAAAAAATTGTATACAAAGGAACAGAACACACAGAGCACATCCCCCTCAACTATTTGCACCGGCTGTTGTGATTACTACTAGAATTTCACCAACATCCAACGGATCAATTTTGTGCCCATACTATTCATATTCCCAAATGCCATTGGCTTCAAACACATGGAAACTGAATGGCCTGGAGGAAGCAAATATACTGTACATGGATAACAGAACAACCAAATTCGATGCTCATACCTTGGATCCTGAGCTATAAAGGACGATGGCTAGGTACTATTCAACTGCACAGCTGCACAAACCTTACTTTAGAGTTTGCATCAATATGGTTTTTCTATACTACAAAATACATATTAAGGTTCAGAACACTAGTTATTCAACTTTGCATAGGCTATTTTGCAGTACAATATCTGCAGTCGTGTATCTCATACAGAAATCAGGTGCTCATACTACTTATTCAAGTCGCAATGATACTAGTTTGGAATAAATTGGGGAAATCCCAAAGGGGAAGAACCCAATATGACCATGATAAATGGATAATGGGATAAGAGAACATACCCTAAAATCCTCGAGGCGCAGAAGATAGCTGACTCCTTTGGGCAGTTCCTCTTCGCCCCCAGGAGCTACAGCACAACTCCTCTACATTTACGTGCTCGCCGGCGGCAATGGCGTCTTCGTCGGGCGCGACTCAGAGGAGAGGAGGGGAGCTCGTGCTTCAACGGCGCCGGAACTAGGTCCAAGATAGAAGTCGGAGAAAGTCCAGGAGAGGGGGCGAGAGAGGCGACGGAGCAGACTTCCCGAACCCTAGCGCGCAGCTGGACGGCCTGGTACAGAGTATGGCAAGGGGAGGAAGACGATGTGGGTACAGAGAGGTCAGATCGCTGGATTTAGCTGTAATGCAAGGACTATTTTGCAAATGTACCGACAGCCCATCATCACACTGAATCCTGTCCCTTTCTTTCAAATCCAACGGCCCATACATAGCTGGTGCATCTGGTGCACCAGTTTAGTCGTTTCACCAGATACGTTTTTTTTTTGAGAAAAACCAGATACGTTCTCGGGGGGTGGAGAGATGAAATTTTGTGGGCCTAGAGAAAGAAGATGAACAGTGTCACTATTGTGAGAAGAGAGGCCACTAATTTTTTTCCGAGAGCATGCAAACTGTGTGCCTTAGCTTCATAGAAGGCAGATGATAAGAAACAAGAAAAACAAACAAGCTCCCACGACAACCCTGAGAGGCGCAAAATCCTACTCAAACTCGAACACACAATACAACCACAACACATAGGAGTATGCTCTAAACTTAACAACAAAGCCGCGTCTCGACCATCTCCAAGAAATAACAACTTCAAAAGAATTATCCTTCCCGACGCACCCACGCTTTGAAGGCATGGCCAATGCATAGCCCCAGGGTGATGCCCCACATGCCATATAGGATCGGATGACAGAAAAAGTAGGTTCGGATGGGGAAGCATGATTCTCTCCAGAAGACGAGTGCTTAGAGAGAAAAATGTGGTCCGATGCATAAAGTTGGAAAAAGTTGAAGCGAAGAGGAGGGATGCATGTGTAATGAGAGTCACTTTTTATTTTTTTTGATAAGGCCCACTAGTAGTAGCTTGCATTGGGGAGAAAAAATCAACATATATGCCTCAAAATTTTTTTTTATCATGAAGCATCTGTATCCATATGCCACCATTGTACATGCGCTGAGTGCCTAAAAGAGAGGCCACTTTTGCGTGTTGTCCTAATGAAATTGACTGAAACTTTTTTTTAATCACCCGACACGTTGGCACTTGGCAGTACCGATTGATTTCCGTGAGAAGGGAAGGATCCATGGCGGCATCACCATGAAGACGGGATGCGATCTCTCAGTCGCGTCACCGCCAGATCGTCCCCGTGTCACGCCTGTACGACGACGCCATGCGCAGATTTTGCTCCATGGCTGCAGCCTGCAGACGAGACGTCAGCAGCAAGAGCGGGAGACGGAAAGCTACTCAAGAACAGCGTTAAATCAGCAGCCACCCAACACTCACGCCTTCCACCCGCCCAATAATCATCATAAGCAATGGTACGATGCCAAGAGCACCCATCCCCGATAGCCCAATATCAAAAGCCATTTTCTCAGGCATTTCATGTGGACTGCCCTTTTTCTTCCACTTCTATAATGCCGTTGTGAGAAATCTCACCATGTTTACAGCAAAATGGAAAAACGATGCTGACAGACATCACCAGGAACCGGTCTATATCGGGTTTACATTACGGTGCTGCACGGTTCTCCACCGGTTTGGTTTCTCGAGCCTGTGCTCTGATTTCCGGATCACCCAAGGCCCTGCTGCCGCCTACCGGATGGTAATGACAAGATTCCTGTCGACGAACTTGGCGCCACCGACCTTCCCCTGCATCGCCGGTGGCAGCTTAATTACGCGCCTCTGGTCGCCGGCTTCGATCAGTAGCTCCGAACCGCCCCTATACTGCATTTTCAGATAAAGGAACAGGTCAGTTTATTATCAGCAACAACACAGACAATACAAATTTAACTTGGTGATCATATACTCTTGCAAAAATCTGGAAGGGTTCTTCGCCACTATTTGGCAAAATTCTCGGATGACATGCAGGCCACTGACTGTAAGATCACAAGTAGCTACATGGCTTTGACCTAAACTAGTGTACATGAAAACCTAGTTTTTTTTGGCATCATGTTGTTTAGAAGCTTCTTCTGTGCTGCAGTCAAGGATGCCAAATTCATTTGAAATCATCTCACAGTTTGTATGGAGAAGTCGACAGACAATTACGGGAATCAGCACACACAGGGAAATGTGCTTCAGTTTTAATATCAGCACAATCGATTTGCGGAACTGGTGAGAAACAGTTGGCTTGGCTGCAAGTGGCATGCACCAAACGAACTAGAACTGCTTAAAGCTTGATTTCAAACTGAAAACAATCTAGAAAAGAATGATAGAGGCCCTTCCATTGTTTTAGTGAAAACTCATTTGATGTCACTTGCTAGGGAAACTGCGCATTAATCTGAACATTATCAGGTAGTTCACCACCCAAGTGAGAATTTTCAAGTTGATGGTGGGATTCTACCTTTCTGGTTAAAATTTTTTATCACTTGGGCGCTAACTAAAAGTGAAACTAACTAGAGATAGCTTCACAGTCGAAATCAATTCAGCATTATCTCTAAACAACTAAAGAAGAGAAACTAACTAGAGATATAGGTCTTGTTAGTCTTGACTGCGTATACAGTCAAGCCAACAAAGAGTGAGGTCAGTAGCTATACCTGATATAGTTTGATTTCAGACTTGTCAAATCCTGGCATGAAAAGGGTCACCGACTTCTGTGCAGAATCAAAACTAACTGAAGGATAAACCTTGCTTGTATTCCTCAACAGCCCCTTTGTATTTTGATTCAATGAATTTAACGCTCTGCCCCAATCCGCAGAAGAATCAGTTGGTACAAATGGCAGAGACGAGAAAGACAATGGCAAAAACTTCTCAGCAACTCCTTGGTGCATTTCAGAAGGGTCTTCAGCATAACCAAATGCTCCACATATTTGCGCGCCAGCTTGGATGGTGCAACCCCAGTATCTTAGCGCAGAGGACACCGAGATTGATCCTCTCGGGTCCATGACGAGGAAGCACGCAAGTTTTGAGGGATCAGCAAACCAAAGCGAGATTTTCTACAAAATTTAGCATCTCAATCTTTTATATTCAGCTCATATTTGAATATGCATCCACTGGGTAAAACAGTTTTTCTTTATTAACTCCAGATAATTTACCTCAAGAAGTTGTTCGATTTCATTCCATATCTCTGCACTCATTCTTACTTCACCAGTTCTACCACTTGGTCTCGCGGCATCATAAATCAGTTTCAGTAACGATGGCGACGCCAGTCTTCCTATGTCAGTCTTCTCTGCTAGCTCCCTCACATACTTCAAGTAAGATCTGTCTTTTGTGTAGCAGCAACATTAAAATGCAGGGTCCTGAGTGAATGCAAGGCTATAGACAAACAAGGATAACCTATACCTTGCCCTCTCAGTAGCACCAGTGAGCCGTAGAAATTCCTCTGTATTATTGCAGTCATACACTACGACATCAAATTCCCCCTGTGGACTATTCGTTCCAACTGAAAAGAAGTTGAGCAGCTTCTGAAGAGACAAGACTGAGCAGATCGAATCCATTCCAGGTAAGACTCCAAGTTCCTCCCCTACAATCTATCCTATGAAAAAGAGCAACCCAGATGACTGCTTTATCCTCATCTCCCATATTATAGCAAAGTTAATCACCTACCCCCTCAAGAACTCCTTGAGTGAGATTGCTCTGGGCATCTACTTTCTTCAACCGGTCAAGGGGCTCAAGTAGCATCTGTGATTTAATCAGAAAACATTTTTCAGCATCAAGGCATTTTCCGATGTCATAAAAGTTCAATATGAAACATCAAAAGGAGATCACTTCACAAAGGTATTTTACTTTACTGGTCTCAAGCTTAATGGTCGAAAGATTAGCAGCACATTCTGTGAGCGAGTTCCCGATCTTACAGCCCATCAATTGCTCTGCTGTCGGGTCTTGTGACTGTATAACCAGGCATGTCTTCAGGCCTTCACTTGCATAATACTGCAACATGGAGAAAAACAAAGTGCCTGAAAATGTTTGCAATGGCGTTTTAACGACTTGTCATACTTTAGAGTGGCATTTTTCTCAACTCAAAAGTGATTTTTTGTAGCTACATTTTTCAAACACGCAGATGTAAACTACCCAACTGAGTGCAATTTAAGGAAATTCTGTCATGAATCAACATTGTGGGAACTGTTAAGATGATGTGCAGTAGTATAACCCAATTGAATCTCGATACACCATTCGCTAAACGAACCACCTCGTAGATTTACCCTATCACATGCTACAGTTTACCCAGCTCAATGCTGGGAGCAGCCAAGCTGCTAAATCATACCCATCTTCTACTCTAAATAGTGTCTACTCGTAGTATACATTGCAGTCCAGCCTTGGCTTTCAGCAACAAATAGTTCTACAGTTTTCTATCAACATAACAGCAAAGACAAGCACTGGAGGATGGTAGTTTTTACCTGAGCGGCGATGGCGGCCGCCGTGGTCTTGCCGGAGCCTCCCTTGCCGAGGAAAGTCACCAGCTTCGGGGGAGCGCCGGCACCGCCGGAGTTGGCGATGACCAGACGCCGCCTACGGCCTCCCCGGCCGGCAACGGCGAGGATTTGGCTCGCCGAGACGAGCAACGAGGGCGCCATCCGCCGCCTCGGCGGCCCCCCTCACAATTCAGTTGGGATCCCGCCGGCGTCTGCTCGGCCTTGGTCTCCCTCTCCGTCGTCCAGCAGTCGGTTCAAGCTTAGCTAGCCGTCTCAGGAAAAAAAGGAGTTTGTATAAGCTCAGGATAGGGTTAACGGTTCAAGAACACACGAAAAAACCCACCTTGGCCACGTCTCCGGCCCATCCACCCCCACCCCACCCCACCCCCACCCCCGAGAGTCCCCGTCGCGGCGGCGCCCGAACCCGTCGAGGCGAGATGTCGGACCGCCGGGAGAAGCGGCCGTCAGACGCGGCCGGCGCCGGCGCCGGCGACGGCCCGGAGGCCAAGCGCGCCCGCGAGCCGGCCGCCCCGGCGTTCCCCACGTACAAGGACGCGCCCGACCTGGCCCCCAAGATCCGTCTCCTCTGCGAGATCCTGGCCTCCTCCGCCTCCGACGTGGAGGCAGCCCTCGACGACGCCGACGTCCGCGTCACCACCTCCGACGTCGAGCAGGTGCTCCGCTTCTCCTACGCGCACCCGCGCGCCGCCGCCGCCTTCTTCCGCTGGGCGGGCCACCGCCACCTGCACCACCAGCACTCCCCCTACTCGTGGAACCTCATCATCGACCTCCTCGGCAAGAACCGCCTCTTCGACCCCATGTGGGACACCGTCGGCTCCATGCGGGCCCAGGGCCTGCTCTCCCTCGCCACCTTCGCCTCCGTCTTCTCCTCCCTGGCGGCCAGCCCCACCAGCTCCCCCCTCAAGGCGTTTGTGGAAATGCCCAGGTACGGCATGGACCGCGACACGCCGGCGCTCAACTCCCTCCTGTCCGCGCTCTGCCGCGCCTCCCGGCTGGATGACGCCCGCGCCGCGATCCCCGTGGCACGTGCCGAGGCCGGCACTCGGCCGGATGCCGACTCCTACGCCATCCTTCTGGAGGGTTGTGAGGCTGCCGGCAACGCGGCCGTTGCGCGTGAGGTGTTCGACGAAATGGTGCACGCTCTCGACTTCGATCCTGCCAATGTGCCTGCCTACGACTCTTTCCTTACAACACTAGTTTCAAGTGGCTCTTCCACGGCGCTCTCGGACGCGATGGAATATCTGGCTGTCTTGCGCCGGTACAGGTGTTCACCAGGGGAGAAGTTCCTCCGTGCTGCACTGGCGGCACACCTTGAGGCACGCGAATTGCGCAGTGCTGTGGTTCTCTGGGATGACTTTGTCCTTCGCCGTGGGCTCGTCCCAGATAAGGAAATGTACACCACGATGATCATGTTGCAGGGCACTCTGGGGCATGCCGAGGTTACTGTGAAGTACCTCGATGACATGGCCACCTATGGAGTGTTTCCTGACACAGACACATACAATGTGGTCCTCAAGCTCTTGCTCAAGGGGAGGAAGCTCCGGGAGGCGTCTGCAATATTTAAAGAGATGGTCAAGAACGAGTGTTGGCCAAATGAGGCGAATTGTTCACTTGCGCTCAGCATGTTCTTGGATACTCGTGACTGGGAGACAGGGATCAAGGTGTGGAAGTGCATGGCGGCGAATAGCCTGCCTCCACTGGAGGAGGGTGGTAACATGCTTGTATCAAAGCTGAAGGATGAGATGTTGCCTGAGGCATGCAAGTATGCAGAGGACATGATCGATCAGGGTATCAAGTTGAGCTCCTCAACGCTGGCAAAGCTGAGGCACAGCCTAGGAAAGGTCAAGAAAGGAGACATTCACGACCGCTTACTTGCAAAATGGAAGGCGCACTAGGTTCTTCTCTCTTATATCATATACTGTATGCGTTTGGGTTATGTAGGATTGGGAATAGGAGATGACTCTCTTCAGTTAACGGTTTCATGGTAACTTGCTTTGCTGGAACTATAAGAAGTTGTTAGTCGTGCATATAGTGTTTGCAGATGTGGCAATTAGTTCTGTAAACTAGGTGTGCAATTTAACCTGTCAGGTCAGAATGGTTTAGTAACTGAAGAGTGCAGTCTCCTACCATGGTAATGAACCTCTTTCTGCCGCCATGGGTTTCTTCTTTAGAAATTGCAGTGCTTCGTTTTGAGTTTGATTTATCTCTTCCCCTTCTGGAACATGGTATGTTGCTGGACATGACATACTGTTTACTGGTAAGTAAGGGTAGAAAAGAAATTAACTCAGATGATAACATTAAATTCCACATGTAGCAACTTATGAAGCCAATGGGAATGAGGATCAAATACTTGTACTTTTTCCGCTGTATTCCTGCTACGTTTCTGTTTTGTTGATACTTGAAATTAGTTGAAGATCCTAGGTTTGTCCTAAGTCAAACTTCTGTAATTTTGGCAATGTCTAAAAAAATATGTCAACGTCTATAACACCAGATTTGATTCATTACATTCTTTATATTTCCGTACTAATTTGTTCATGTCGTAGATGTTATCACATTTGTCTATAGATTTCGTCAAACTTGAAGAAGTTCGACTTGGGACAAACATAGAACTTCAGTTAATTTGGAACTGAGGGAGCAATTGGTAAAGGATGAACCTATGTGCAGCAGAGTGGCTACCGGTAATGTGTCATCACAAGATTTATTACTGGGGATGACATCAATATTGCGCGAGCAATGTAGTTCTGAGGGCTGAAAATGACTCTTCTTGAGAAGCAGTCCGTTTTCCTTTTATACAGAGATCTTTGTTTCGGATGCTTGGCAAAAATGTGTTTATTCCGGAACTAGGCCACTGGAAAGCGATTACCAAGCTTTATAGTACATGCAAGGCAATACAGATTACATGCTCACTTATAATGAGTTTGATAACCTCATAATTGTGGGTTGGTCAGACACTATTTTGGCGAGGTGTGTGAATATTAGGAATTCCACGTCATGTTACATCCGCACCCTCGCACGAGGAGTTTTATCATGGAAAGGCTCCTAAAGGACAACCATGGCATTATCAATGATGCAAACTATTTGTTTGTGGCATGTTAAGAGGCTACTGTATGTCAAAAGTATCTTATTCCCAAAATAAAAGTGGTAGACAACATACATAAACCACTTACTGTGATTATGAACATGCAGTCCTCTATGTGAGTAACAACTGGTCAATTGGTATTGCAGTTCCGCTTACCAACGGGACAACATACATAAACCATTGAAATTATGTTTCATGTTGTGAAACGTAGAGTCCAGGATCAGCATATGATATTCTTTTCACAAAGATTTGTGGTTCCGCTTACTGAGGCTTACCATCCATTTTAAAGATTATGTTGCTGGCATGGGTTCAGAAAGCCTTTTGATCTTGGAAATTAGGACTGTCAAATAAACCAACTCTCATAAAAGTAAAATGATATCCATTTTGAGGTAGAATGGTACACTGTGAGTATTGAGGTTCAATGACACCTCATTAGTCATTGAATATTATTTCTATTAAGAGTGGCCTTATGATGTCTCTTAACCTTACAATCAAGGGGGAGAATGTTGGTATCTGGTTATAATAAACTAAGAAATAAAAGAGAATTAAACCTCCACATATGTCTCTTGATCGGTGGCACCGAACTAGCGACTTGGTCTCGATCCCGCGTCCCTAGCACCTAATTTAAAAGGAAAAGGACACCTCTTGTTTGTAACTAACGATTTCACATGGTAGGGCACGTCCTCTCTCTGACAACCGATCCTAATTAGGTGCTAAAGGAGACGAAGACCGACTAACACCATCGGCCACCTCCAAGGCAGTGTTGGTGGCATCTACTCCGACCAGTTGTTGCATCTCCACCAATGGATGTCGTGAGGGCTAAGCCAGCGGCACTCCTGGACTGTTGTTGCTCTTCACCATGCTTGCATCTAGCAGGCAGGGGGAGGTGTCTTTGCCCACGTTGCCCATGGCCATCTCAGGTAACGCTTCCGCTCTTTACCTATGGTGTTCTAATCTTGAGATCAAGATAATATCTATGTTAACCCTAAAGACTATTCTAGCATTGGTATCATGAGTTGGTTTTGATCTCTCTCTAGAACCCCAATTAGGCCTATTTGCAATATGTTTTTTAAGTTATGGCCTAATTGTCTCACGTTAATGCGTTTGATCATGTTTAAAGTTTAATGGCTCTCTCTGAAGTTAATGATATATGATTAGGATCAAGAATTCCGGTGGTAATCGATCAAGTTAATGCAAAATTAGATGGGCTTTTGCAAATTGAATAGATCACTAATGTTTGCCCAAAATTCCCCAACCAAGAAACCCTAAAAATGAAATCCCCAAAAGAAATGAATCGGTCGTCACCTAATGTTGCAGCATCGGCGCTCTCCTCGAGGATCCCGACGCCGGCGACGTTGCAGTCTCCTGGGACGACGCGTGGAAAGAAATAGTCAGCGACGCTACCCTTATGGACGAGAATGTTGCGTGGCACCTGCATCGCGCATGTCGTCGTCGACCACCAAAGACCAGGACCGGTGGTCGCCTCCCCACAGAGGGCCTCGTGCGCATCGCAAGCACAGATTAGCTCCCGTGATCACCATGAGGTCGACATGGTTGGCGTCGTTCGGCAGAGGAGTGAGCGGCCTTATGACCAGGCACACTGCTCCAACTAACGGGGCTTCCGCACTGCCATAGCCAGTGTGCCTCGAGTCGCCGACGAGGTTGCCTCTCCTGTCGGAGCCGCAATTTTTGGGGACACGAGTGGAAATGAGGTAGGGTTTGAGCCAGCGCCGGTTTTGTTCTGCCTCGATTTGATCCAGACCGTCTATTCGATCGAACGATAAATATCAATGCGGAGCTCACGGCGGGCTGCGGGGGCATAACGGGCCAAGTGTGCCATTGGGCTACAGCCCCAAGTTGTTTCAGCCAACAGGCAAACATTTTTTCTCTCTTTGATGATCTTCTCAGCTCGGCTAAACTTTTAACGGGCAGTCGTTGGTATTATGGGCCAACATTGGTGTTATGTGCATTTTTTATTTTATTCAATGCATTTCTAAATTATGATTATCCTGGAATCATTTTTGCATTGTTGTTAACTGAAAATAGCCAGAAAATTTTGTTGTAACTCTTGCTTGAGTTTTCTGAGTGGAATGGAACCAACAAAAAAAATTTGCTTGGAAAATTCATGTGCCTGAAATCATGTAAAATAATGTTAATCATGATAAACTTTTCTTAAATAAAAGACATGGGTTATTATGGGCTAGATTATGTTATTTAGGCAATTCTCTATTTTTGGTGCATTTGATTTAATTGTGTGAAGATATGTTAAGATCATGTTTAAATTTTATGGTAGGCAATTTTGTTTAGGAATTTTTATGTGGTGGCCATGTTAATACCATTTTATGCTTTTTTAATGATTGTCGTTTTAAGAATGGAATGTTAATGTCATAAACTTGTGTTTATTGTGACGAGATTTCCTATGGTTCACTCTAAATTTTCTAGATGTTTTATTTGGAAATTTTATTTGAGTATGAAATTTATATTAATGATGTCCTTATGGAATTTCTTAATGATGTGATCGGTACTAATGGGATGAGGCACCTCATGAAAAATGTAACTGGTCGTGTGGTGTGGTTTATGGTGCCGCACTATGCATCTAATAATGTTGGGCTAGTGTGCTTGTTGAGAAATACTAAGGTTTTACATTGATACATTTTCGATTGTATAATTAAGATATGCACTACTGAGATATGCATAATGGCCCAAAATGGTGTTTATAAAATTGGGATTTCTATTTATGTGCCCCTCTTCGCTTAGTCCTCCTCAGTTTTGCCCACGCTCTAAGCCAGTCCTCATTTTCCCCCTCCACTGCGCGGCCCACCCTCGCAAGAGCCCAAACGGGGGTTTGTCATCGGGTCAAAGTCTTTGACTGTTACTGGGCGTGGTTTCTGGGACACCCCTGTCAGTGGCTGCCCGCTCGTAAATGGTGGGCGCATATACTGATTTGTAGGACACCTCTGTCAGCGGCTGCGCGCTCGTAGATGGTCGGCGCATATTCTGACTTGTGGGACACCTCTGTAAGCGGCTGCATGGTCGTAGATGGTGGGTGCATATTCTGACTTGTGGGACACCTCTATCAGCGGCTACGCGGTCATAGGTGGTGGTCGCGGTTACTGGCGCACGGGACACCTTTGTCAGTGACTTCACAGTCATAGGTGATGGGCGCAGTTACTGGCGGGACACCTTTGTCAGCGGCGGCGCCAATCGAAAAAAAGAGGTGGCTTATTAAGCCAGGAAGAGTACTCGAACTAGAGACCACGCGCTCAAAGAGAGGCGCAAGAGCGAACTGGCCATGTGTACGTCACTTTTGAAACAGTCCTCACCATTTTATGCACTAAACAAAGTGAAGCATAAACCAATCATTACTCACTATATGTAATATACCTTCGGGATGTTAATATAGTTTTCTTCAAGCCATTTGGTGTGGCGGATGCACTTTAGTCAACCAAATTAGTTTAGTACAGAAATTTGATGAACTAAGACAAGCATTGAGACAATTTTACCTTAAGTCTGGGGGAGTAATTTCACTACCATTTGTAGATGAAAACCCATTGGCTAAACCAAGAATTTTCTGTCTTCCGATAATGACATAAATAATCTTGGTGTTGTCTCATGCATTAATCGTATTTAGATTCATCGAGAAGTGGGTCCAAAAAGAGTAAAAGTCCTATTATTATGACATACATGGAAAATTATGAAAGAAATACATTATGTGTCAGTACGCTTCCCCACCTACTCCTAAAATCAAGGGTCATAGAGTTTGACATTGCGCGTCCAAGAAAATATTTAAAACTAACCAAGTAATGTTGATTCCTTATGCTTTAGTTGTCATAAGAACCTTACATGTATTAAGTATGAATGCGCCCTCTTATTTGTGCTTGGGATACTCCCTCCGGTCCTTTTTACTCTGCATATTAGGTTTGTCCGAAGTCAATCTCATCCAATTTTGACCAAGTTTATATAAAAAATTATAGACATTCACATAACAACACCAATATCATTAGATTCATCTTGGAATATATTTTTATATTATATTTATTAGATATTATAGATGTTAATAATTTCTAATATAAATTTGGTCAAACTTAGCAAAGTTTGACTTTCGGCAAATCCAATATACAGAGTAAAAAGGACCGGAGAGAGTACTTGGCAAAAATGTGTTTATTCCCAAACTAGGCCACTGGAAAGCCGTTATCAAACTTTTTTTACCATGCAAGGCAATACAGATTACATGCTCCCTTATAATGAGTTTGATAAGCTCAAAATTGTGTGTTAGTCTGACATCATTTTGACGAGGTGTGTGGATATTAGGAATTCCACATTATGTTACATCCGCACCCTCGCACGAGGAGCTTCATCGTGGAAAAGCTCCTAAAGGACAACCATGGCATCATCAACGATGCAAACTATTCTTAGCATGTTAAGAGGCTACTGAGCAGGTTGTATGTTGAAACAATCTTATTTCCAAAATAAAAATGATAGACAACATATATAAACCACTTACTGCGATTATGAACAAGCAATCCTCTATGTGAGTAACAACGAGTCAATTGGTATTGCCAAAACCATTGGCACTATGTTTCATGTTGTGAAAGATAGAGTCCAGGATCAACACATTATATTCCTTTCTTGAAGATTTGCGGTTCTACTTACTAAAGATTAACCACCCATTTTAAGATTATGTCGCCGACGTGGGTTCAAAAAGCTTTTTGATCCTGGAAATTAGGATCGTGAAATAAACCGACTCTCATAAAGTAAAATGATACCCATTTAGAGATAGAATGGTATACTATGAGTATCGAGGTTCAATGAAACTTCATTTACCATTGAATATTATTTCTGTTAAGAGTGGGACTATGAAGTTTGTTAACCTTACGATCAAGGGGAAGAATATTGGTCTCTAGTCATAACAAACCGAAAGATAAAAGGGAATTAAACCTCCCACAACAAACCGAGAGATAAAAGGGAATTAAACCTCCCACGTACGTGCACTGATCGGGGGCACCGAACCAACGACTTGGTCTCAATACCGCCTCCCTAGCACCTATTTTAAAAGGAAAAAGGACCCCTCCGGTTTGTAACTAACGATTTTACATGGTAGGCCACCTCCTCTCTCTAATAACCAATCCTAATGATGTGCTAAAGGAGACAAAGATCCACTATCACCGCCAGCCACCTCCAGGGCAGTGCTGACGGCATCTACTCCAACCAGCCGATGCATCTCCACCAATGGATGGCATGAGGGCCGTGCTAGTGGCGCTCTTGGACTACTACTACTATTACTACTACTCTTCACCATGCCTGCATCTAGGAGGAGGGGGGTGTGTCTTTGCCAACAATGGCCACGACCGATATCTCAGGTTCTTGATAACGGCTCCGCTCTTTATCTATGGTGTTCTAATCTTGAGATCAAGATTTTATTTATGTTAACCCTAAACTATTCTAACAGAAAAAGGCCCATGTGTGTATGGGTTGGCGAGGAGGACACCATGGAGCAACTAACAAAGGAGCGCTCCTTCGAGAGCCTCCTCAAGGGTCACTTGGGGTGGGCTGGGAGCGCGCCACTTGGCGCGCTCTCGGACGCTGCCGCGTGTCGCGCTCTAGGTGTTCCCTTTGAATTTTATTCTTTTTTATTTTTTTGCACGCGTTTCCGGCTTTTTAGATGCTTTTTTTTGTTTTTTCGGTTTTTCATCAGTCTTTCTTAGCTATAGGACAAAAAAATTATGCGAGAAAACGTTTTTGCGAAAACAGAAAAAACTCATTTATTTTTTTTTCTTTCCACGAGAGGCACGAGTTCGCTTCCGCGAGAGCCGTTGAAAGAACATGCGGTGCCCCCATGTTTAGTTTTGGTAATTGATGACAATCTCTATGGACTAATGGTTTCCTTGAGTTATATTTGAAGGTTTTGTCCATAGACTTTTCTTGGAGTACATGTGTTGGTTTCAAGGAGAGTTTGTGTCGACCAAGGTGCTATTCAAGGAATTATCCAAAGATTGGTCATTTGAGAGTTGAGCTTATTGCAAGCATGTCTTGAAGAAGAAGATTGTGTGATCATTCATGTTTACCTTCAAGACATCATCCAAACAAAGAGAGTTGGAAAGATTTAAGGTTGATCAAGACTAAGTCAAGAGTGAATCAAGTTGATCAACTCACAAAGAGTAGAAGATGTACCGAGAGGGATCAAGTGATCCCATGGTATGGTAAGCATTGTCCATTGCACTTTGTGTACTAACCCATGGTCTATGTGAGAGTCTATGTGGGGTTAAGTACGTATCCATGGGCTTGCATCAAGAGGATGATATCATACAACCCATGGGAAGGATGACATCAAGTGGTGATCGTCATCAAGATTGTCGTGTGCAATTTCAAGTGGAGAATCACGAAGAGATCAAGTGCTTGAAGCTTGCCATCCATTGTGGTGTCAATGGACTTGTGAAGATGTGCCGAAGAGTGGCTCACCCATAGTGGAGTATGGGGAATCAATCATCTAGTCTTCATCGACCCAACGCAATCAAGAAAGGTGGTCCATCTCGAGGAGGACAAGATCGTCATCATCTAACTCAAGTGGATCATGTGCAAGGCAAAGGTTTTCCCTTGATAGGTTTTCTATTTTACCGGCTCATGGTGGTAGTTGGGAGACCGGGTTATAGGATCGATAGCCGTACTATCAAGGGGGGCTCTCAAGTGAGTAGCTTGATCGTATCATTCATCGAGAGCTCAAACCATTGCATCCTTGCATCATGTTTCTTGGTTCTTGTTTGGTTCTCTTTGTGAGTCTTAGAGCTTATGGTCATCTTGATGACAAGCTTGAGTTCATCGAAAATGGAGTTCGCATGGGTCTTCTATGATGTTTTCGGTGTTGTAGGTTTTACCGATCTTATCCGAGGAAGGGTCCTCACCATTTTCTTATGGGCCTTTTCTAATTTGCTTCTTATTGATATTTTTTCAATATTGTGTTAGCCCTTGTCTCTAGCTTTCCAACAAACTTGGTTTCATCAAATTCGGAGTCCGTTTGCAAAAGTTGTGGCAGTTTTGGTGTTCTGAAAAGGCTGCAGCGGTACTACCGCGAATTGGAGTGGATGTAATTTTTTACTACCGCTCCAGAGCAGTACTACCGCGGCTCCTACAGCGGTAGTACCGCTCTGGACCAAAAACTCGTCCCAAGTCTTGCGGTGGTAGGCCCGGATGTATTTTTTTAGTACCGCTCGCAAGCAGTAGTGAAAGATCGTGGATGTCGCCTAGAGGGGGGGGGGTGAATAGGCATTTTAAAATAATTACGGTTTAGGCTTGAACAAATGCGGAATAAACCTAGCGGTTAATTTGCCAAGCACAAAACCTAAAACAACTAGGCTCACCTATGTGCACCAACAACTTATGCTAAGAAAGATAAGCAACTATGTGATAGCAAGATATATGACAAGAAACAATAAGGCTATCACAAAGTAAAGTGCATAAGTAAAGGGCTCAGGTAAGAGATAACCGAGGCACGAGGAGACGACGATGTATCCCAAAGTTCACACCCTTGCAGATGCTAATCTCCGTTTAGAACGGTGTGGAGGCACAATGCTCCCCAAGAAGCCACTAGGGCCACCGTAATCTTCTCACGCTCTCGCACAATGCAAGATGCCGTGATTCCACTAAGGGACCCTTGAGGGCGGTCACCGAACCCGTACAAATGGCAACCCTTGGGGGCGGTCACCGAACCCGTACACTTTGGCAACCCTTGGGGGCGGTCAGCGGTACCCGTCAAATTGCTCGGGGCGATCTCCACAACCTAATTGGAGACCCCGGCGCTTGCCCGGAGCTTTGCACCACAATGATTGAGCTCCGAACACCAACAACCGTCTAGGGCGCCCAAGCACCCAAGAGGAACAAGCTCAAGGGTACCAAGCACCCAAGAGTAATAAGCTTATCAACTTGTAACTTCCACGTATCACGTGGAGAACTCAAACCGATGCACCAAATGCAATGGCAAGGGCACACGGAGTGCCCAAGTCCTTCTCTCTCAAATCCCACTGAAGCAACTAATGCTAGGGAGGAAAATGAGAGGAAGAACAAGAAAGAGAACACCAAGAACTCCAAGATCTAGATCCAAGGGGTTCCCCTCACATAGAGGAGAAAGTGATTGGTGGAAATGTGGATCTAGATCTCCTCTCTCTTCTCCCTCAAAAACTAGCAAGAATCCATGTAGGGATTGAGAGTTAGCAAGCTCGAAGAAGGTCAACAATGGGGGAAGAACACGAGCTCAAAGGATAAGGTTCATTAGGGAAGAAGACCCCCTTTTATAGGAGGGGGAAAATCCAACCGTTATGTGCTCAGCCCGCACATGAGCGGTACTACCGCTCCACGAGCGGTACTACCGCTCAGGCAAAGAAAACAGGGAAAAGGAGCAACAAAACATGAACCTTGGGGCGGTAGTACCGTAGGAGACAGCGGTACTACCGCTGGGTTAAGCGGTACTACCGCACCCTTCGGCGATACTGCCGCGCAGAACGAAGGGTAAAGGGAAAGAGGGAATCGGGCGGTACTACCGCGGAGGAAGGGCGGTACTGCCGCTAAGGAGCGGTACTGCCGCACTACTGCCACAGCGAGGTACCGCACAATCCAACACAGAAAAAGACCCCTCGAATCGACGCGGTAGGGACCTGGTAAGCCAACGGTAGTACTGCTGCGGAGTCACCGCCGGTACTACCGCTGCGGAGCGGTACTGTCGCTTGTGACTCCTCAGCGGTACTACCGCTGGGTACCATGGTACTACCGCTGGGTACCACGGTACTACCGCTGGGACCCTGACAAAAACCACACTCAAGAAAATCAGAACTGCCATAACTTCTGCATATGAGCTCCGAATTGAGAAAACTCAAGCTTGTTGGAAACAAGATGACGAGTAGCATCAAAACAGCGACTGGATATAGTAAGAAGAGGCAAGGGAGGTATGCCTAACAAAAAGAGGAGTGAAACCTCCAACCGAGAAGAACCGGCAAAACCTCCAACATCGAAAACATCATAGAAGATGCAAGCGAACTCCGTTTTCGATGAACTCAAGCTTGTCAACAAGATGACCGTAAGCTCTAAGACTCACAAAGAGAACCAAACAAGAACCAAAAAAGATGATGCAAGGATGCAATGGTTTGAGCTCTCAACGAACGATAAGATCAAGCTACTCATCGAGAGCCCCCCTTGATAGTACGGCAATCGATCCTATAACCCGGTCTCCCAACTACCATCATGAGACCGGAAAAATAGAAAACCTATCAAGGGCAAACCTTTGCCTTGCACATGGTCCACTTGAGCTAGATGATGATGATCTTGACTTCCTCAAGTTGGACCACCTTTCTTGATTGTGTTGGCTCGATGAAGACTAGTTGATTGCTCCCCCATACTCCACTATGGGTGAGCCTTTCTTCCGCACGTCTTCACAAGTCCATTGTCACCACAAAGGACGGCAAGCTTCAAGCATTTGATCTCTTCGTGATGCTCCACTTGAACTTGCACACCGCAACCTTTCTTGATTGTGTTGACTCGATGAAGACTAGTTGATTGCTTCCCCATACTCCACTATGGGCGAGCCTTTCTTCCGCACATCTTCACAAGTCCATTGTCACCACAAAGGACGGCAAACTTCAAGCATTTGATCTCTTCGTGATGCTCCACTTGAACTTGCACACCGCAACCTAACCCCACAAAGAACCTGTTGGAAATATGCCCTAGAGGCAATAATAAATTGATTGTTATTATATTTCCTTGTTCATGATAATCGTTTATTATCCATGCTAGAATTGTATTGATAGGAAACTCAGATACATGTGTGGATACATAGACAACACCATGTCCCTAGTAAGCCTCTAGTTGACTAGCTCGTTAATCAATAGATGGTTACGGTTTCCTGACCATGGACATTGGATGTCGTTGATAACGGGATCACATCATTAGGAGAATGATGTGATGGACAAGACTCAATCCTAAGCCTAGCACAAGATCATGTAGTTCGTATGCTAAAGCTTTTCTAATGTCAAGTATCATTTCCTTAGACCATGAGATTGTGCAACTCCCGGATACCGTAGGAGTGCTTTGGGTGTGCCAAACGTCACAACGTAACTGGGTGGCTATAAAGGTACACTACGGGTATCTCTGAAAGTGTCTGTTGGGTTGGCACGAATCGAGATTGGGATTTTGTCACTCCGTGTAAACGAAGAGGTATCTCTGGGCCCACTCGGTAGGACATCATCATAATGTGCACAATGTGACCAAGGGGTTGATCACGGGATGATGTGTTACGGAACGAGTAAAGAGACTTGCCGGTAACGAGATTGAACAAGGTATCGGTATACCGACGATCGAATCTCGGGCAAGTACCATACCGCTAGACAAAGGGAATTGTATACGGGATTGATTGAGTCCTTGACACCGTGGTTCATCCGATGAGATCATCGTGGAACATGTGGGAGCCAACATGGGTATCCAGATCCCGCTGTTGGTTATTGGCCGAAGAGTCGTCTCGGTCATGTCTACGTGTCTCCCGAACCCGTAGGGTCTACACACTTAAGGTTCGATGACGCTAGGGTTATAAAGGAAGTTTGTATGTGGTTACCGAATGTTGTTCGGAGTCCCGTATGAGATCCCGGACGTCACGAGGAGTTCCGGAATGGTCCGGAGGTAAAGATTTATATATAGGAAGTCCTGTTTCGGCCATCGGGACAAGTTTCGGGGTCATCGGTATTGTACCGGGACCACCGGAAGGGTTCCGGGGGCCCACCGGGTGGGGCCACCTGCCCTGGGGGCCACATGGGCTGTAGGGGGTGCGCCTTGGCCTACATGGGCCAAGGGCACCAGCCCCTAGAGGCCCATGCGCCAAGATATAGGAAAAGGGGGAGAGTCCTAAAGGGGGAAGGCACCTCCGAGGTGCCTTGGGGAGGATGGACTCCTCCCCCCTCTTAGCCGCACCCCTTCCTTGGAGGAGGGGGCAAGGCTGCGCCTCCCCCCTCTCCCCTGCCCCTATATATATAGTGGAGGGGAGGGAGGGCATCCATACCTGAGCCCTTGGCGCCTCCCTCCCTCCCGTGACACCTCCTCCTCTCCTGTAGGTGCTTGGCGAAGCCCTGCAGGATTGCCACGCTCCTCCATCACCACCACGCCGTTGTGCTGCTGCTGGATGGAGTCTTCCTCAACCTCTCCCTCTCTCCTTGCTGGATCAAGGCGTGGGAGACATCGTCGAGCTGTACGTGTGTTGAGCGCGGAGGTGCCGTCCGTTCGGCACTAGGATCATCGGTGATCTGAATCACGACGAGTACGACTCCATCAACCCCGTTCACTTGAACGCTTCCGCTTAGCGATCTACAAGGGTATGTAGATGCACTCTCCTTTCTACTCGTTGCTGGTCTCTCCATAGATAGATCTTGGTGATACGCGTAGGAAAATTTTGAATTTCTGCTACGTTCCCCAACAGTGGTATCAGAGCCAGGTTTATTGCGTAGATTCTTTGCACGAGTAGAACACAAAGTAGTTGTGGGCGTCGATATTGTTCAATATGCTTGCCGTTACTAGTCTTATCTTGATTCGGCGGCATCGTGGGATGAAGCGGCCCAGACCAACCTTACACGTACGCTTACGTGAGACCGGTTCCACCGACAAACATGCACTAGTTGCATAAGGTGGCTGGCGGGTGTCTGTCTCTCCCACTTTAGTCGGATCGGATTCGATGAAAAGGGTCCTTATGAAGGGTAAATAGCAATTGGCATATCACGTTGTGGTTCATGCGTAGGTAAGAAACGTTCTTGCTAGAAACTCATAGCAGCCACGTAAAACATGCAAACAACAATTAGAGGACGTCTAACGTGTTTTTGCAGGGTATGCTATGTGATGTGATATGGCCAAAAAGGATGTGATGAATGATATGCGATGTATGAGATTGATCATGTTCTTGTAATAGGAATCACGACTTGCATGTCGATGAATATGACAACCGGCAGGAGCCATAGGAGTTGTCTTTATTTATTTGTGACCTGCGTGTCAACTTAAACGTCATGTAATTACTTTACTTTATTGCTAACCGTTAGCCATAGTAGTAGAAGTAATAGCTGGCGAGGCAACTTCATGAAGACACGATGATGGAGATCATGATGATGGAGATCATGGTGTCATGCCGGTGACGATGATGATCATGGAGCCCCGAAGATGGAGATCAAAAGGAGCAAAGTGATGATGGCCATATCATGTCACTATTTGATTGCATGTGATGTTTATCATGTTTATACATCTTATTTGCTTAGAACGACGGTAGTAAATAAGATGATCCCTTACAACAATTTCAAGAAGTGTTCTCCCCTAACTGTGCACCGTTGCGACAGTTCGCTGTTTCAAAACATCACGTGATGATCGGGTGTTTTATTCAGACGTTCAAATACAACGGGTGTTGACGAGCCTAGCATGTACAGACATGGCCTCGGAACACATGCAAACACTTAGGTTGACTTGACGAGCCTAGCATGTACAGACATGGCCTCGGAACACGGAGACCGAAAGGTCGAGCATGAGTCGTATAGAAGATACGATCAACATGAAGATGTTCACCGATGATGACTAGTCCGTCTCACGTGATGATCGGACACGGCCTAGTTTGACTCGGATCATGTAATCACTTAGATGACTAGAGGGATGTCTATCTGAGTGGGAGTTCATAAGATGAACTTAATTATCCTGAACATAGTCAAAAGGATTTTGCAAATTATGTCGTAGCTCACGCTATGGTTCTACTGTTTTAGATATGTTCCTAGAGAAAAAATTAGTTGAAAGTTGATAGTAGCAATTATGCGGACTAGGTCCGTAAACTGAGGATTGTCCTCATTGCTTCATAGAAGGCTTATATCCTTAATGCACCACTCAGTGTGCTGAACCTCGAACGTTGTCTGTGGTTGTTGCGAACATCTGACATACACGTTTTGATAACTACGTGATAGTTCAGTTAAACGGTTTAGAGTTGAGGCACCAAAGACGTTTTTGAAACATCGCGAAACATATGAGATGTTTTGAGGGCTGAAATTGGGATTTCAGGCTCGTGCCCATGTCAAGAGGTATAAGACCTCCGATGACTTTCTTGACCTGCAAACTAAGGAGAAAAGCTCAATTGTTGAGCTTGTGCTCAGATTGTCTGAGTACAACAATCATTTGAATCGAGTGGGAGTTGATCTTCCAGATAAGACAGTGATGGTTCTCCAAAGTCATTGCCACCAAGCTGTTAGAGCTTCGTGATGAACTATAACATATCAGGGATAGATATGATGATCCTTGAGGTATTCGCGATGTTTGACACCGCGAAAGTAGAAATCAAGAAGGAGCATCAATTGTTGATGGTTGGTGAAACCACTAGTTTCAAGAAGGGCAAGGGCAAGAAGGGATACTTCATGAAACGGCAAATCAGCTGCTGCTCTAGTGAAGAAACCCAAGGTAAAACCCAAACCCGAGACTAAGTGCTTCTGTAATAAGGGGAACAACCACTAGAGCAGAATTACCCTAGATACTTGGTAGATAAGAAGGCTGGCAAGGTCGATAGAAGTATATTGGATATACATTGTGTTAATGTGTACTTTGCTAGTACTCCTAGTAGCACCAGGGTATTAGATACCGGTTCGGTTGCTAAGTGTTAGTAACTCGAAATAGAAGCTATGGAATAAAACGGAGACTGGCTAAAGGTGAGCTGACGATATGTGTTGGAAGTGTTTCCAAGTTTGATGTGATCTAACATCACACGCTCCCTCTGCCATCAAGATTAGTATTAAACCTGAATAAGTGCTCTTGCACCTAAAGGAATGGTTTATTGAATCTTGATCGTAGGGATACACATTTTCATGCCAAAAGATATAAGATAGTAATGATAGTACCACTTACTTGTGGCACTGCCATGTAAGTCATAATGGTATAAAACGCATGAAGAAGCTCCATGTTGATGGATCTTTGGACTCACTCGTTTTTGAAAAGTTTGAGACATGCGAACCATGTTTATTGGTGTATATGCATGAAGAAACTCCATGCAAATGGACCGTTCGGACTCACTTGATTTTGAATCACTTGAGATATGCAAATCATACCACATGGACAAGATGACTGAAAAGCCTCACTTCTAGTAAAGTGGAACAAGATAGCAACTCGTTGGAAGTAACACATTTTGATGTGTGCAGTCCAATGAGTGCTGAGGCATGCAGTGAATATCGTTATGTTCTTACTTCACAGATAATTTGAGTAGACGTTGAGTATATTTACTTGATGAATAACGAGTCTGAATTATTGAAAGGTTCAAGTAATTTCAGAGTGAAGTAGAAGATCATTGTGACAAGAGGATAAAATGTCTATGATATGATCATAGAGATGAATATCTGAGTTACGAATTTTGGCACACAATTAAGACATTGTGGAAATTGTTTCACAATTAATACCGCCTGGAACACCATAGTGTGATGGTGTGTCCGAACATCATAGTTGCACCCTATTGGATATGGTGCGTACCATGCTGTCTCTTATCGAAGTGGGTTAGGCATTAGAGACAACCACATTCACTTTAAATAGGGCACCACATAATTTCGTTGAGACGACACCGTATGAACTATGGTTTGGAGAAACCTAAGTTGCCGTTTCTTGAAAGTTTGGGGCTGCGACGCTTATGTGAAAAGGTTTCAGGTTGATAAGCTCGAACCCAAAGCGGATAAAATGCATCTTCATAGGACACCCAAAAACAGTTGGGTATACCTCCTAATTCAGATCCGAAAGCAATAGGGATTGTTTCTTGAATCGGGTCCTTTTTCGAGGAAAGGTTTCTCTCGAAAAGTTGAGTGGGAGGATGGTGGAGACTTGATGAGGTTATTGAACCGTCACTTCAACAAGTGTGTGGCAGGGCACAGGAAGTTGTTCCTGTGGCACCTACACCAATTGAAGTGGAAGCTTATGATAGTGATCATGAAGTTTCGGATCAAGTCACTACCGAACCTCGTAGGGTGACAAGGATACGTACTACTTCAGAGTGGTACAGTAATCCTGTCTTGAAGGTCATGTTGCTAGACAACAATGAACCTACGAGCTATGGAGAAGCGATGGTGGGCCCAAATTCCGACAAATGGTTAGAAGCCATAAAATCCGAGATAGGATCCATGTATGAAAACAAAGTGTAGACTTTGGCAAAACGGCTCGTTGGTCGTAAGGCTGTTGAGTACAGATGGATTTTAAAAGGAAGACGGACAATGATGGTAAGTATCACCATTAAGAAAGCTCGACTTGTCGTTAAGATGTTTT
>NC_041390.1:516865660-516953414 GCF_002162155.2 Triticum dicoccoides | reverse complement strand
ATTCTTGAGGAAAGGTTGTATGTGATACAACCGGAAGGTTTTGTCTATCCTGAAATATGCTAATAAGTATGCAAAGCTCCAGCTATCCTTCTGAGGACTGGAGTGAGCATCTCGGAGTTGGAATGTATGCTTTGATGATGATCAAAGATTTTGGGTGTATACAAAGTTTATGAGAAACTTGTATTTCCAAAGAAGTGAGTGGGAGCACTTTAGAATTTTTGATGAGTATATGTTGTTGACATATTAATGATCAGAAATGACGTAGAATTTCTGGAAAGCATATAGGGTTATTTGGAAAGTGTTTTCAATGGAAAACCTGGATTAAGCTACTTGAACATTGAGCATCAAGATCTATAAGGATAGATCAAAACGCTTAATAGTACTTTCAAATGAGCACATGCCTTGACGTGATCTTGAAGGTGTTCAAGATGGATCAGTCAAAGAAGGAGTTCTTGCCTGAGTTGTAAGGTATGAAGTTAAGACTTAAAGCTCGACCATGGCAGAATAGAGAGAAAGGAACGAAGGTCGTCCCCTATGCTTAAGACATAGGCTCTACAGTATGCTATGCTGTGTACCGCACCTGAAGTGTGCTTTACCATGAGTCAGTCAAGGGGTACAAGAGTGATCCAAGAATGGATCACAGGACAGCGGTCAAAGTTATCCTTAGTAACTAGTGGACTAAGGAATTTTCTCAATTATGGAGGTGGTAAAAGAGTTCGTCGTAAAGGGTTACGTCGATGCAAGCTTAACACCTATCCGGATAGCTCTGAGTAGAGATACCAGATACGTATAATGGAGCAACAATTTAGAATAGCTCCAAGTAGAACAGTTATTTGGAATGGCTCCAAATAGAACGTGGTAGCTGCATCTAGGAGATGACATAGAGATTTGTAAAGCACACACGGATCTGAAAGGTTCAGACCCGTTGACTATAACCTCTCTCACAAGCATAACATGATCAAACCCAGAACTCATCGAGTGTTAATCACATGGTAAATGTGAACTAGATTATTGACTCTAGTAAACTCTTTGGGTGTTAGTCACATGGGGATGTGACCTTGAGTGTTAATCACATATCGATGTGAACTAGATTATTGAGTCTAGTGCAAGTGGGAGACTGTTGGAAATATGCCCTAGAGGCAATAATAAATTGATTATTATTATATTTCCTTGTTCATGATAATCGTTTATTATCCATGCTAGAATTGTATTGATAGGAAACTCAGATACATGTGTGGATACATAGACAACACCATGTCCCTAGTAAGCCTCTAGTTGACTAGCTCGTTAATCAATAGATGGTTACGGTTTCCTGACCATGGACATTGGATGTCGTTGATAACGGGATCACATCATTAGGAGAATGATGTGATGGACAAAGACCCAATCCTAAGCCTAGCACAAGATCATGTAGTTCGTATGCTAAAGCTTTTCTAATGTCAAGTATCATTTCCTTAGACCATGAGATTGTGCAACTCCCGGATACCGTAGGAGTGCTTTGGGTGTGCCAAACGTCACAACGTAACTGGGTGGCTATAAAGGTACACTACGGGTATCTCTGAAAGTGTCTGTTGGGTTGGCACGAATCGAGATTGGGATTTTGTCACTCCGTGTAAACGGAGAGGTATCTCTGGGCCCACTCGGTAGGACATCATCATAATGTGCACAATGTGACCAAGGGGTTGATCACGGGATGATGTGTTACGGAACGAGTAAAGAGACTTGCCGGTAACGAGATTGAACAAGGTATCGGTATACCGACGATCGAATCTCGGGCAAGTACCATACCGCTAGACAAAGGGAATTGTATACGGGATTGATTGAGTCCTTGACATAGTGGTTCATCCGATGAGATCATCGTGGAACATGTGGGAGCCAACATGGGTATCCAGATCCCGCTGTTGGTTATTGGCTGAAGAGTCGTCTCGGTCATGTCTACGTGTCTCCCGAACCCGTAGGGTCTACACACTTAAGGTTCGATGACGCTAGGGTTATAAAGGAAGTTTGTATGTGGTTACCGAATGTTGTTCGGAGTCCTGGATGAGATCTCGGACGTCACGAGGAGTTCCGGAATGGTCCGGAGGTAAAGATTTATATATAGGATGTCCTGTTTCGGCCATCGGGACAAGTTTCGGGGTCATCGGTATTGTACCGGGACCACCGGAAGGGTTCCGGGGGCCCACCGGGTGGGGCCACCTGCCCCGGGGGCCACATGGGCTGTAGGGGGTGCGCCTTGGCCTACATGGGCCAAGGGCACCAGCCCCTAGAGGCCCATGCGCCAAGATATAGGAAAAGGGGGAGAGTCCTAAAGGGGGAAGGCACCTCCGAGGTGCCTTGGGGAGGATGGACTCCTCCCCCCTCTTAGCCGCACCCCTTCCTTGGAGGAGGGGGCAAGGCTGCGCCTCCCCCCTCTCCCCTGCCCCTATATATAGTGGAGGGGAGGGAGGGCATCCATACCTGAGCCCTTGGCGCCTCCCTCCCTCCCGTGACACCTCCTCCTCTCCCGTAGGTGCTTGGCGAAGCCCTGCAGGATTGCCACGCTCCTCCATCACCACCACGCCGTTGTGCTGCTGCTGGATGGAGTCTTCCTCAACCTCTCCCTCTCTCCTTGCTGGATCAAGGCGTGGGAGACATCGTCGAGCTGTACGTGTGTTGAGCGCGGAGGTGCCGTCCGTTCGGCACTAGGATCATCGGTGATCTGAATCACGACGAGTACGACTCCATCAACCCCGTTCACTTGAACGCTTCCGCTTAGCGATCTACAAGGGTATGTAGATGCACTCTCCTTTCTACTCGTTGCTGGTCTCTCCATAGATAGATCTTGGTGATACGCGTAGGAAAATTTTGAATTTCTGCTACGTTCCCCAACAGAACCCTCACAAAGACCATGGGTTAGTACACAAAGCGTAATTGACAATGCTTACCATACCATGGGATCACTTGATCCCTCTCGGTACATCTTCTATGCTTTGTGAGTTGATCAATTTGATTCACTCTTGACTTAGTCTTGATCAACCTTGAATCTTTTCAACTCTCTTCGTTTGGATGATGTCTTGAAGGTAAACATGAATGATCACACAATCTTTTTCTTCAAGACATGCTTGCAATAAGCTCAACTCTCAAATGACCAATCTTTGGATAATTCCTTGAATAGCACCTTGGTTGACACAAACTCTCCTTGAAACCAACACATGTACTCCAAGAAAAGCCTATGGACAAAACCTTCAAATATAACTCAAGGAAACCATTAGTCCATAGAGATTGTCATCAATTACCAAAACTAAACATCGGGGCACCGCATGTTCTTTCAACGGCTCTCGCGGAAGTGAACTCGTGCCTCTCGTGGAAAGAAAAAAAATGAGTTTTTTCTGTTTTCGCAAAAACGTTTTCTCACAAAATGTTCCAGGTGGCATGTATTTGTGAAACTATTCCACATTGTTTTAATTGAAGACCAAACTCGTAACTCAAATATTCATCTTCTGCGATCATATCGTAGAAACTTTTATTTTTGTTATGATGATTCTCCACTTCACTCTGAAATTCTTTGAACTTTTCAAATGTTTCAGACTTGTGTTTCATCAAGTAGATATACTTATATCTGCTCAAATCATCTATGAAGATCAGAAAATAATGATACCTGCCATGAGCCTCAATATTCATCGGACCACATACATCAGTATGTATGATTTCCAACAAATCTGTTGCTCGCTCCATTGTTCCGGAGAACGGAGTCTTAGTCATCTTGCCTATGAGGCATGGTTCACAAGCACCAACTGATTCATAATCAAGTGATTCCAAAAGCCCGTCAGCATGGATTTTCTTCATGCGCTTTACACCAATATGACCTAAACGGCAGTGCCACAAATAAGTTGCACTATCATTATTAACTTTGCATCTTTTGGTTTCAATATTATGAATATGTGTATTGCTACGATCAAGATCCAATGAACTATTTTCATTGGTTGTGTAACCATATAAGGTTTTATTCATGTAAACAGAACAACAATTTATTCTTTTACTTAAATGAATAACCGTATTACAATAAACATGATCAAATCATATTCATGCTCAACGCAAACACCAAATAACACTTATTTAGGTTCAACACTAATCCCGAAAGTATAGGGAGTGTGCGATGATGATCATATCAATCTTGGAACCACTTCCAACACACATCGTCACTTCACCCTTAACTAGTCTCTGTTCATTCTGCAACTCCCGTTTCGAGTTACTACTCTTAGCAACTGAACTAGCATCAAATACTGAGGGGTTGCTATAAACACTAGTAAAGTACACATCAATAACATGTATATCAAATATACTTATGTTCACTTTGCCATCCTTCTTATCCGCCAATCACTTGGGGTAGTTCCGCTTCCATTGACCAATCCCTTTGCAGTAGAAGCACTTAGTCTCAGGCTTAGGACCAGATTTGGGCTTCTTCACATGAGCAGCAACTTGCTTGCTGTTTTTCTTGAAGTTCCCTTTTTTCCCTTTGCCCTTTTCTTGAAACTAGTGATCTTGTCAACCATCAACACTTGATGCTCTTTCTTGATTTCTACCTTCATCGATTTCATCATCATGAAAAGCTCGGGATTCGTTTTCGTCATCCCTTGCATACTATAGTGAAGGAAATATGCCCTAGAGGCAATAATAAAGTTATTATTTATTTCCTTATAATCATGATAAATGTTTATTATTCATGCTAGAATTGTATTTTCCGGAAACATAATACATGTGTGAATACATAGACAAACAGAGTGTCACTAGTATGCCTCTACTTGACTAGCTCATTAATCAAAGATGGTTATGTTTCCTAACCATGAACAATGAGTTGTTATTTGATTAACGAGGTCACATCATTAGTAGAATGATCTGATTGACATGACCCATTCCATTAGCTTAGCACCTGATCGTTTAGTATGTTGCTATTGCTTTCTTCATGACTTATACATGTTCCTACGACTATGAGATTATGCAACTCCCGTTTACCGGAGGAACACTTTGGGTACTACCAAACGTCACAACGTAAATGGGTGATTATAAAGGAGTACTGCAGGTGTCTCCAATGGTCGATGTTGGGTTGGCGTATTTCGAGATTAGGATTTGTCACTCCGATTGTCGGAGAGGTATCTCTGGGCCCTCTCGGTAATACACATCACATAAGCCTTGCAAGCATTACAACTAATATGTTAGTTGTGAGATGATGTATTACGGAACGAGTAAAGAGACTTGCCGTTAACGAGATTGAACTAGGTATTGGATACCGACGATCGAATCTCGGGCAAGTAACATACCGATGACAAAGGGAACAACGTACGTTGTTATGCGGTCTGACCGATAAAGATCTTCGTAGAATATGTAGGAGCCAATATGGGCATCCAGGTCCCGCTATTGGTTATTGACCAGAGACATGTCTCGGTCATGTCTACATTGTTCTCGAACCCGTAGGGTCCGCACGCTTAAGGTTACGATGACAGTTATATTATGAGTTTATGCATTTTGATGTACCAAAGGTTGTTCGGAGTCCCGGATGTGATCACGGACATGACGAGGAGTCTCGAAATGGTCGAGACGTAAAGATTGATATATTGGAAGCCTATGTTTGGACATCGGAAGTGTTCCGGGTGAAATCGGGATTTTACCGGGTTACCGGGAGGTTACCGGAACCCCCCGGGAGCCATATGGGCCTTCATGGGCCTTAGTGGAAAGGAGAAAGGGGCAGCCCAAGGGGGCTGCGCGCCTCCCCCCTTCCCCTAGTCCTATTAGGACTAGGAGAGGTGGCCGGCCACCCCTCTCCCTCTTTCCCCCTTGGGAATCCTAGTTGGAATAGGATTGGGGGGGGGGAGTCCTACTCCCGGTAGGAGTAGGACTCCTCCTGCGCCTCTCTCTCTTGGCCGGCGCACCCTCCCCCCTTGGCTCCTTTATATACTGAGGTAGAGGCACCCCAAAGACACACAAGTTGACACAAGTTGATCCACGTGATCGATTCCTTAGCCGTGTGCGGTGCCCCCTGCCACCATATTCCTCGATAATACTGTAGCGGAGTTTAGGCGAAGCCCTGCTGCTGTAGTTCATCAAGATCGTCACCACGCCGTCGTGCTGACGAAACTCTTCCCCGACACTTTGCTGGATCGGAGTCCGGGGATCGTCATCGAGCTGAACGTGTGCTCGAACTCGGAGGTGCCGTAGTTTCGGTGCTTGATCGGTTGGATCGTGAAGACGTACGACTACTTCCTCTACGTCGTGTCATTGCTTCCGCAGTCGGTCTGCGTTGGGTACGTAGACAACACTCTCCTCTCGTTGCTATGCATCACATGATCCTGTGTGCGCGTAGGAAATTTTTTGAAATTACTACGAAACCCAACAGTGGTATCAGAGCCAAGTTAATGATGTTGATGTTATATGCACGAGTAGAACACAAGTGAGTTGTGGACGATACAAGTCATACTGCCTACCAGCATGTCATATTTTGGTTCAGCGGTATTGTTGGACGAGACGACCCGGACCAACCTTACGCGTACGCTTACGCGAGACCGGTTCCCTCGACGTGCTTTGCACAGAGATGGCTTGCGGGCGACTGCCTCTCCAACTTTAGTTGAACCAAGTATGGCTACGCCCGGTCCTTGCGAAGGTTAAAACGGAGTCTATTTGACAAACTATCGTTGTGGTTTTGATGCGTAGGTGAGATTGGTTCTTACTTAAGCCCGTAGCAGCCACGTAAAACATGCAACAACAAAGTAGAGGACGTCTAACTTGTTTTTGCAGGGCATGTTGTGATGTGATATGGTCAAGGCATGATGCTGAAATTTATTGTATGAGATGATCATGTTTTGTAACCAAGTTATCGGCAACTGGCAGGAGCCATATGGTTGTCGCTTTATTGTATGCAATGCAATCGCGATGTAATGCTTTACTACTAAACGGTAGTGATAGTCGTGGAAGCATAAGATTGGCGAGACGACAACGATGCTACGATGGAGATCAAGGTGTCGCGCCGGTGACGATGGTGATCATGACGGTGCTTCGGAGATGGAGATCACAAGCACAAGATAATGATGGCCATATCATATCACTTATATTGATTGCATGTGATGTTTATCTTTTTATGCATCTTATCTTGCTTTGATTGACGGTAGCATTATAAGATGATCTCTCACTAAATTATCAAGAAGTGTTCTCCCTGAGTATGCACCGTTGCAAAAGTTCTTCGTGCTGAGACACCACGTGATGATCGGGTGTGATAGGCTCTACGTTCAAATACAACGGGTGCAAAACAGTTGCGCACGCAGAATACTCAGGTTAAACTTGACGAGCCTAGCATATGCAGATATGGCCTCGGAACACGGAGATCGAAAGGTCGAGCGTGAATCATATAGTAGATATGATCAACATAATGATGTTCACCGATGAAACTACTCCATCTCACGTGATGATCGGACATGGTTTAGTTGATTTGGATCACGTGATGTCTATCTAAGTGGGAGTTCTTTAATAATATGATTAATTGAACTTAAAATTTATCATGAACTTAGTCCCTGATAGTATCTTGCTTGTTTATGTTGATTGTAGATAGATGGCTCGTGCTGTTGTTCCGTTAAATTTTAATGCGTTCCTTGAGAAAGCAAAGTTGAAAGATGATGGTAGCAATTACACGGACTGGGTCCGTAACTTGAGGATTATCCTCATTGCTGCACAGAAGAATTACGTCCTGGAAGCACCGCTGGGTGCCAGGCCTGCTGCTGGAGCAACGCCAGATGTTATGAACGTCTGGCAGAGCAAAGCTGATGACTACTCGATAGTTCAGTGTGCCATGCTTTACGGCTTAGAATCGGGACTTCAACGACGTTTTGAACGTCATGGAGCATATGAGATGTTCCAGGAGTTGAAGTTAATATTTCAAGCAAATGCCCGGATTGAGAGATATGAAGTCTCCAATAAGTTCTATAGCTGCAAGATGGAAGAGAACAGTTCTGTCAGTGAGCATATACTCAAAATGTCTGGGTATAATAATCACTTGATTCAATTGGGAGTTAATCTTCCGGATGATTGTGTCATTGACAGAATTCTCCAATCACTGCCACCAAGCTACAAGAGCTTCGTAATGAACTATAATATGCAAGGGATGAACAAGACTATTCCCGAGCTCTTCGCAATGCTAAAAGCTGCGGAGGTAGAAATCAAGAAGGAGCATCAAGTGTTGATGGTTAACAAGACCACTAGTTTCAAGAAAAAGGGCAAAGGGAAGAAAAAGGGGAACTTCAAGAACGGCAAGCAAGTTGCTGCTCAAGAGAAGAAACCCAAGTCTAGACCTAAGCCTGAAACTGAGTGCTTCTACTGCAAGCAGACTGGTCACTGGAAGCGGAACTGCCCCAAGTATTTGGCGGATAAGAAGGATGGCAAGGTGAACAAAGGTATATGTGATATACATGTTATTGATGTGTACCTTACCAATGCTCGCAGTAGCACCTGGGTATTTGATACTGGTTCTGTTGCTAATATTTGCAACTCGAAACAGGGACTACAGAATAAGCGGGCACTGGCAAAGGACGAGGTGACGATGCGCGTGGGAAACGGTTCCAAAGTCGATGTGATCGCGGTCGGCACGCTACCTCTACATCTACCTTCGGGATTAATATTAGACCTAAATAATTGTTATTTGGTGCCAGCGTTGAGCATGAACATTATATCTGGATCTTGTTTAATGCGAGATGGTTATTCATTTAAATCAGAGAATAATGGTTGTTCTATTTATATGAGTAATATCTTTTATGGTCATGCACCCTTGAAGAGTGGTCTATTCTTACTAAATCTCGATAGTAGTAATACACATATTCATAATGTTGAAACCAAAAGATACAGAGTTGATAATGAAAGTGCAACTTATTTGTGGCACTGTCGTTTAGGTCATATCGGTGTAAAACGCATGAAGAAACTCCATACTAATGGACTTTTGGAACCACTTGATTATGAATCACTTGGTACTTGCGAACCGTTCCTCTTGGGCAAGATGACTAAAACACCGTTCTCCGGTACTATGGAGAGAGCAACAGATTTGTTGGAAATCATACATACCGATGTATGTGGTCCGATGAATATTGAGGCTCGTGGCGGATATCGTTATTTTCTCACCTTCACAGATGATTTGAGCAGATATGGATATATCTACTTAATGAAGCATAAGTCTGAAACATTTGAAAAGTTCAAAGAATTTCAGAGTGAAGTTGAAAATCATCGTAACAAGAAAATAAAGTTTCTACGATCTGATCGTGGAGGAGAATATTTGAGTTACGAGTTTGGTGTACATTTGAAAAACTGTGGAATAGTTTCGCAACTCACGCCCCCCGGAACACCACAGCGTAATGGTGTGTCCGAACGTCGTAATCGTACTTTACTAGATATGGTGCGATCTATGATGTCTCTTACAGATTTACTGCTATCATTTTGGGGATATGCTTTAGAGACGGCCGCATTCACGTTAAAAAGGGCACCATCAAAATCCGTTGAGACGACGCCTTATGAACTATGGTTTGGCAAAAAACCAAAGTTGTCGTTTCTTAAAGTTTGGGGCTGCGATGCTTATGTGAAAAAGCTTCAACCTGATAAGCTCGAACCCAAATCGGAGAAATGTGTATTCATAGGATACCCAAAGGAAACTGTTGGGTACACCTTCTATCACAGATCCGAAGGCAAAACATTTGTTGCTAAGAATGGATCATTTCTAGAGAAGGAGTTTCTCTCGAAAGAAGTGAGTGGGAGGAAAGTAGAACTTGACGAGGTAACTGTACCTGCTCCCTTACTGGAAAGTAGTTCATCACAGAAAACTGTTTCAGTGACACCTACACTAGTTAGTGAGGAAGCCAATAATAATGATCATGAAACTTCAGATCAAGATACTACTGAACTTCGTAGATCAACCAGAGTAAGATCCGCACCAGAGTGGTACGGTAATCCTGTTCTGGAGGTCATGCTACTAGATCATGATGAACCTACGAACTATGAAGAAGCGATGGTGAGCCCAGATTCCGCAAAGTGGCTAGAAGCCATGAAATCTGAGATGGGATCCATGTATGAGAACAAAGTATGGACTTTGGTTGACTTGCCGGATGATCGGCAAGCGATTGAGAATAAATGGATCTTTAAGAAGAAGACTGACGCTGATGGTAATGTTACTGTCTACAAAGCTCGACTTGTCGCAAAAGGTTTTCGGCAAGTTCAAGGAATTGACTACGATGAGACCTTCTCACCCGTAGCGATGCTTAAGTCCGTCCGAATCATGTTAGCAATTGCCGCATTTTATGATTATGAAATTTGGCAAATGGATGTCAAAACTGCATTCCTGAATGGATTCCTGGAAGAAGAGTTGTATATGATGCAACCAGAAGGTTTTGTCGATCCAAAGGGAGCTAACAAAGTGTGCAAGCTCCAGCGATCCATTTATGGACTGGTGCAAGCCTCTCGGAGTTGGAATAAACGTTTTGATAGTGTGATCAAAGCATTTGGTTTTATACAGACTTTTGGAGAAGCCTGTATTTACAAGAAAGTGAGTGGGAGCTCTGTAGCATTTCTGATATTATATGTGGATGACATATTACTGGTTGGAAATGATATAGAATTTCTGGATAGCATAAAGGGATACTTGAATAAAAGTTTTTCAATGAAAGACCTCGGTGAAGCTGCTTACATATTAGGCATTAAGATCTATAGAGACAGATCAAGACGCTTAATTGGACTTTCACAAAGCACATACCTTGACAAAATTTTGAAGAAATTCAAAATGGATCAAGCAAAGAAAGGGTTCTTGCCTGTGTTACAAGGTGTGAAATTGAGTAAGACTCAATGCCCGACCACTGCAGAAGATAGAGAGAATATGAAAGATGTTCCCTATGCATCAGCCATAGGCTCTATCATGTATGCAATGCTGTGTACCAGACCTGATGTGTGCCTTGCTATAAGTTTAGCAGGGAGGTACCAAAGTAATCCAGGAATGGATCACTGGACAGCGGTCAAGAACATCCTGAAATACCTGAAAAGGACGGATATGTTTCTCGTATATGGAAGTGACAAAGAGCTCATCGTAAAAGATTACGTTGATGCAAGCTTTGACACTGATCCGGACGATTCTAAATCGCAAACCGGATACGTGTTTACATTAAACGGTGGAGCTGTCAATTGGTGCAGTTCTAAACAAAGCGTCGTAGCGGGATCTACATGTGAAGCGGAATACATAGCTGCTTCGGAAGCAGCAAATGAAGGAGTCTGGATGAAGGAGTTCATATCCGATCTAGGTGTCATACCTAGTGCATCGGGTCCAATGAAAATCTTTTGTGACAATACTGGTGCAATTGCCTTGGCAAAGGAATCCAGATTTCACAAAAGGACCAAACACATCAAGAGACGCTTCAACTCCATCCGGAATCTAGTCCAGGTGGGAGACATAGAGATTTGCAAGATACATACGGATCTGAATATTGCAGACCCGTTGACTAAGCCTCTTCCACGAGCAAAACATGATCAGCACCAAAGCTCCATGGGTGTTAGATTCATTACAGTGTAATCTAGATTATTGACTCTAGTGCAAGTGGGAGACTGAAGGAAATATGCCCTAGAGGCAATAATAAAGTTATTATTTATTTCCTTATAATCATGATAAATGTTTATTATTCATGCTAGAATTGTATTTTCCGGAAACATAATACATGTGTGAATACATAGACAAACAGAGTGTCACTAGTATGCCTCTACTTGACTAGCTCGTTAATCAAAGATGGTTATGTTTCCTAACCATGAACAATGAGTTGTTATTTGATTAACGAGGTCACATCATTAGTAGAATGATCTGATTGACATGACCCATTCCATTAGCTTAGCACCTGATCGTTTAGTATGTTGCTATTGCTTTCTTCATGACTTATACATGTTCCTACGACTATGAGACTATGCAACTCCCGTTTACCGGAGGAACACTTTGGGTACTACCAAACGTCACAACGTAAATGGGTGATTATAAAGGAGTACTACAGGTGTCTCCAATGGTCGATGTTGGGTTGGCGTATTTCGAGATTAGGATTTGTCACTCCGATTGTCGGAGAGGTATCTCTGGGCCCTCTCGGTAATACACATCACATAAGCCTTGCAAGCATTACAACTAATATGTTAGTTGTGAGATGATGTATTACGGAACGAGTAAAGAGACTTGCCGTTAACGAGATTGAACTAGGTATTGGATACCGACGATCGAATCTCGGGCAAGTAACATGCCGATGACAAAGGGAACAACGTATGTTGTCATGCGGTCTGACCGATAAAGATCTTCGTAGAATATGTAGGAGCCAATATGGGCATCCAGGTCCCGCTATTGGTTATTGACCAGAGACATGTCTCGGTCATGTCTACATTGTTCTCGAACCCGTAGGGTCCGCACGCTTAAGGTTACGATGACAGTTATATTATGAGTTTATGCATTTTGATGTACCGAAGGTTGTTCGGAGTCCCGGATGTGATCACGGACATGACGAGGAGTCTCGAAATGGTCGAGACGTAAAGATTGATATATTGGAAGCCTATGTTTGGACATCGGAAGTGTTCCGGGTGAAATCGGGATTTTACCGGGTTACCGGGAGGTTACCGGAACCCCCCGGGAGCCATATGGGCCATCATGGGCCTTAGTGGAAAGGAGAAAGGGGCAGCCCAAGGTGGCTGCGCCTCTTTCCCCTCCCCTAGTCCTATTAGGACTAGGAGAAGGTGGCCGGCCCCCCTCTCTCCCTTCCCCTCCGAGGAATCCTAGTTGGACTAGGATTGGGGGGAGGAATCCTACTCCCAGAGGGAGTAGGACTCTCCTGCGCTCTTTGGCCGGCCAGCCTCCCCTCCTCTCCTCCTTTATATACGGAGGCAGGGGCACCTCTAAACACACAAGTTGACACAAGTTGATCCACGTGATCGATTCCTTAGCCGTGTGCGGTGCCCCCTGCCACCATATTCCTCGATAATACTGTAGCGGAGTTTAGGCGAAGCCCTGCTGCTGTAGTTCATCAAGATCGTCACCACGCCGTCGTGCTGACGAAACTCTTCCCCGACACTTTGCTGGATCGGAGTCCGGGGATCGTCATCGAGCTGAACGTGTGCTCGAACTCGGAGGTGCCGTAGTTTCGGTGCTTGATCGGTTGGATCGTGAAGACGTACGACTACTTCCTCTACGTCGTGTCATTGCTTCCGCAGTCGGTCTGCGTTGGGTACGTAGACAACACTCTCCTCTCGTTGCTATGCATCACATGATCCTGTGTGCGCGTAGGAAAATTTTTGAAATTACTACGAAACCCAACATATAGTTCATCATGAAGTTCTACTAACTTGGTGATGGTGACTAGAGAATTCTGTCAATCACTATCTTATCTGGAAGATTAACTCCCACTTGATTCAAGCAATTGTAGTACCCAGACAATCTGAGCACATGCTCACTAGTTGAGCGATTCTCCTCCATCTTTTAGCTATAGAACTTGTTGGAGACTTCATATCTCTCAACTCGGGTATTTGCTTGAAATATTAACTTCAACTCCTGGAACATCTCATATGGTCCATGACGTTCAAAACATCTTTGAAGTCCCGATTCTAAGCCGTTAAGCATGACGCACTAAACTATCAAGTAGTCATCATATTTAGCTAGCCAAACGTTCATAACGTCTGCATCTGCTCCTGCAATAGGTCTGTCACCTAGCGGTGCATCAAGGACATAATTCCTCTGTGGAGCAATGAGGATAAACCTCAGATCACGGATCCAATCCGCATCATTGCTACTAACATCTTTCAACACAATTTTCTCTAGGAACATATCAAAATAAACACAGGGAAGCAACAACGCGAGCTATTGATCTACAACATGATTTGCAAAATACTACCAGGACTAAGTTCATGATAAATTTAAGTTCAATTAATCATATTACTTAAGAAGTCCCACTTAGACAGACATCTCTCTAGTCATCTAAGTGATCACGTGATCCAAATCAACTAAACCATGTCCGATCATCACGTGAGATGGAGTAGTTTTCAATGGTGAACATCACTATGTTGATCATATCTACTATATGATTCACGTTCGACCTTTCGATCTCCGTGTTCCGAGGCCATATCTGTATATGCTAGGCTCGTCAAGTTTAACCTGAGTATTCCGCGTGTGCAACTGTTTTGCACCCGTTGTATTTGAACGTAGAGCCTATCACACCCGATCATCACGTGGTGTCTCAGCACGAAGAACTTTAGCAACGGTGCATACTCAGGGAGAACACTTCTTGATAATTAGTGAGAGATCATCTTAAAATGCTACCGTCAAACTAAGCAAAATAAGATGTATAAAAGATAAACATCATATGCAATCAAAATATGTGACATGATATGACCATCATCATCTTGCGCCTTTGATTTCCATCTCCAAAGTACTGTCATGATCTCTATCGTCACCGGCATGACACCATGATCTCCATCATCTTGATCTATATCAATGTGTCGTCACGTGGTCGTCTCGCCAACAATTGCTCTTGCAACTATTGCTATCGCATAGCGATAAAGTAAAGCAATTATTGGGCGCTTGCATCTTATGCAATAGAGAGACAACCATAAGGATTTTGCCAGTTGCCGATAACTTTAACAAAACATGATCATCTCATACAACAACTTATATTTCATCACATCTTGACCATATCACATCACAACATGCCCTGCAAAAACAAGTTAGACGTCCTCTACTTTGTTGTTGCAAGTTTTACATGGCTGCTACGGGCTTAGCAAGAACCGTTCTTACCTACGCATCAAAAACCACAACGATAGTTTGTCAAGTTGGTGATGTTTTAACCTTCACAAGGACCGGGCGTAGCCACACTCGGTTCAACTAAAGTTGGAGGAACTGACACCCGTCAGCCACCTGTGTGCAAAGCACGGCGGTAGAACCAGTCTCGCGTAAGCGTACGCGTAATGTCGGTCCGGGCCGCTTCATCCAACAATACCGCCGAACCAAAGTATGACATGCTGGTAAGCAGTATGACTTATATCGCCCACAACTCACTTGTGTTCTACTCGTGCATATAACATCAAACCATAAAAACCTAGGCTCGGATGCCATTGTTGGGGAACGTAGTAATTTCAAAAATATCCTACGCACACGCAAGATCATGGTGATGCATAGCAACGAGAGGGGAGAGTGTTGTCTACGTACCCTCGTAGACCGAAGCGGAAGCGTTGACGCAACGTAGAGGAAGTAGTCGTACGTCTTCCCGGTCCAACCGATCCAAGCACCGTTACTCCGGCACCTCCGAGTTCTTGACACACGTACAGCTCGATGATGCACCCCGGGCTCCGATCCAGCAAAGCTTCGGGGAGGAGTTTCGTCAGCACGACGGCGTGGTGACTATCTTGATGTTCAACTGTCGCAGGGCTTCGCCTAAGCACCACTACAATATGATCGAGGTGTAATATCGTGGAGGGGGGCACCGCACACGACTAAGGAACGATCACGAAGATCAACTTGTGTGTCTATGGGGTGCCCCCTGCCCCCGTATATAAAGGAGTGGAGGAGGGGAGGGCCGGCCCTCTCTATGGCGCGCCCTAGGGGAGTTCTACTCCCACCGGGAGTAGGATTCCCCCTTTTCTAGTCCAACTAGGAGTCCTTCCATGTAGTAGGAGTAGGAGACAAGGAAGGGGAAGGGAGAAGGGAAAGAAGGAGGGGGCGCGGCCCCTCCCCCTAGTCCAATTCGGACTAGGCTTTGGGGGGGCGCGCGGCCTGCCCTAGGCAGCCCCTCTCTCTTTCCCGTATGGCCCAATAAGGCCCAATACTTCTCCCGGCGAATTCCCGTAACTCTCCGGTACTCCGAAAAATACCCGAATCACTCGGAACCTTTCCGAAGTCCGAATATAGTCGTCCAATATATCGATCTTTATGTCTCGACCATTTTGAGACTCCTCGTCATGTCCCCGATCCCATCCGGGACTCCGAACTCCTTCGGTACATCAAAACTCATAAACTCATAATATAACTGTCGTCGAAACCTTAAGCGTGCGGACCCTACGGTTCGAGAACAATGTAGACATGACCGAGACACGTCTCCGGTCAATAACCAATAGCAGGACCTGGATGCCCATATTGGCTCCTACATATTCTACGAAGATCTTTATCGGTCAGACCGCATAACAACATACGTTGTTCCCTTTGTCATCGGTATGTTACTTGCCTGAGATTCGATCGTCGGTATCCAATACCTAGTTCAATCTCGTTACCGGCAAGTCTCTTTACTCGTTCCGTAATACATCATCCCGCAACTAACTCATTAGTTGCAATGCTTGCAAGGCTTAAGTGATGTGCATTACCGAGAGGGCCCAGAGATACCTCTCCGACATTCGGAGTGACAAATCCTAATCTCGAAATACGCCAACCCAACATGTACCTTTGGAGACACCTATAGAGCTCCTTTATAATCACCCAATTATGTTGTGACATTTGGTAGCACACAAAGTGTTCCTCCGGCAAACGGGAGTTGCATAATCTCATAGTCATAGGAACATGTATAAGTCATGAAGAAAGCAATAGCAACATACTAAACGATCGGGTGCTAAGCTAATGGAATGGGTCATGTCAATCAGATCATTCAACTAATGATGTGATCCCGTTAATCAAATAACAACTCTTTGTCCATGGTTAGGAAACATAACCATCTTTGATTAACGAGCTAGTCAAGTAGAGGCATACTAGTGACACTCTGTTTGTCTATGTATTCACACATGTATTATGTTTCTGGTCAATACAATTCTAGCATGAATAATAAACATTTATCATGATATAAGGAAATAAATAATAACTTTATTATTGCCTCTAGGGCATATTTCCTTCACATAGTTGTTTATCTTGCTTAGTATAAGTTGTTGGTGCACATAGGTGAGCCTAGTTGTTGTAGGTTTTGTGTTTGACAAATTAACCGCTAGGTTTATTCCGCATTTGTTCAAGCCTAAACTGTAATTATTTTAAAGCGCCTATTCACCCCCTCTAGGCGACATCCACGATCTTTCAATTGGTATCAGAGCCTCGTCTCTCTTTGTTAGGCTTAACCGCCTAGAGAGTAAAGATGTCGACTAGGGGCTTAGGATTCTCTCACACTCTTAGTTTCGATGGCACAAATTTTGATGTTTAGGTAATTCGCATGCTTAATCTCTTTAGGGTCATGGACCCAAATTTAGAGCGAATTGTAGATGTGGGTTTTTCTCCTCCAAAGGATCCTCAAATATTATCTTTAGAGGATGAGAAAAACTCTTATCTCAATGCTCAAGCTTCTAATGTGCTTTTCGATGCTTTGAGCAATGTAGTTATATTTCAACTCATGCCGTTCCGGGATGCTCATGAGTTGTGGACAAAGCTTCAAGATAAATATGGCGTGTCCAAGTTTTGTGGGGATGATTGTTCTCCCTCCACATCCGGCCGTATAGTCTTCTCAACTTCTTCTACTTCACCTACATGTGGCTTGCCACAAGGTAATGATATGGTGAGTAGTGTTGGTCATTGCAATGATGATAGTATGTTTATTGTGGATGATCCTTCATCACTATCTTATTGCAATGCTCCTTCTTTGGGCTTTAACACTTCGAGCTCTCCAAATGTTTCACATGCTTGTGTTGATAGTCCTTGCATATCATGTAGAAATTGCTTGACTAAATCCCATGATGATATGTTTACTATGTCTTGTTACCATGATAAAAATGCATATATGTCCTCGAATTGTTGTGCTAACAATGTAGAGGAAACCCAACACCCCATGGAACAAGAGGTGGTCTTGAATGGTGCTTCAACGGATCCTTCATCATCATCTATTGCATTTTGCCTTATGGCCAAGGCTTCAAAGGTATCTCCCACTTTGAATCCCAATATATCTTGTGATGATGGCAAGAGTGATGATGATGTTGATTATGATGAAGAGAATGATAATGTTGCCTCCTTAAAAACTAAGGGGGAAATGATTTTTAAAGCTCTTCACAAAAATAAACTTGCTCGTTCCAACTTCATGGAAATCATGTCTCTTGCCATTGAAGGCAAGAAATACATTGAGGAGTTGGAATCTCATCTAGAGGAGCATGAGGTCACCATTGAGAAAATGGAAGCTCATGAGCATGATTACGCAAATGAGATTGTGGAGTTATCTCAAGCTCTTGAACATGAACAAACCACATCCGAATCTCTTGAGGAGACCTTTGCTCTAGAATTATCTAGAATAAAGGAATCTCATGATAGAGCACTCGAGGTGGCCAATGATTTCAAAACTAAAAATGCTAAGCTTGAAGTTGCTCATGCTAAACTCCTTGAGGATTTTGAGCACCTCGAAAATGGCTCAAGGGTCATCAAGGGTGAGCTCATCAAACTCACCGAGTCTCATGCTCAACTTAAAGCTTCATATTCAAAAGAGCTTGCCAAGTTGTCTTCTCCTCTTGTTGCTAATGATGATGCTTGTGCTACTAACTCTATATCTTGTGAAGCATCCATATTAAAGGAGAATTTTGAGCTAAGGGCTCAACTTGAGTTGCTATCTAGCAATTATGGGATGTTGGAAGAAAATCATGTAAACCTCACAAGCTCTCATGATGATCTTCTAGTATCCCATAATGTGCTAAAGATAGCTCATGAGGCCATGCTTGCTAAGGTAACATCTAGTGAGCCTCATGTGGATACTAGCACTACTTTTGGTCAAAATGCTATATTGCCTTGTGCTAGTCCTTGCGATTCATCCATGCATAATATTGGTACATCTTGTGATGAATTGCTTTCCTTGCCTTGTTGCTCTAACGATGAAGCTTATACTTCCTCTAGTACTTGTGTTGAGACTAACCATGCAGAGAAAATCAAAGAGCTCAAGGCCCAAGTCACTTCTTTGAAGAAAGACTTGGAAAAGAGTCATGAAGGAAAATTCACACTCAACAATATCTTGAGTGTGCAAAAATCCCCCAATGACAAAGGTGGACTTGGATTCAACTCCAACAAGAAGAAGAAGTCCAAAGTGAACAAAAGGAAGGGCCAAGAACAAGTCAAGAATTCGGCCAAGATTGTTTGCTTCAAGTGCAAAGTAGAAGGGCATCATGTTAGATCTTGCCCATTAAAGAAGAAGGCCATTAGTGACAAGCAACAAGGGAAGCGGCCACAAGTTCGATCTCATGCTCAACCACAAGTTGAAGAAAGTCCTCTTCCCAAGAACCCTCAAGCTAATGCTTCTCAAGTTGAGAAATCAAGTGAGAAGAAAGTGAAGAGTAGACGTTGCTACTTATGTCGTGAGAAAGGTCACCTCGCCTCTTCATGCACTAGTGGTAACTTATCCAACCCAATTATTATTGATGATATCTATTCTCTTGGGAAGGATAAGGTTGGCAATGTGTTTGCCAAAGTTGTTGTTACTCAAAGTGGTGTCAAGAAGAGAACCATTTGGGTAGCCAAGCCTATTGTGACTAACCTCTTAGGACCCAACTTGGTTGGGGACCAACAAGCTCAAACTTGATCAATAGGTGTTGTTGGAGGGCACTGGAGACTTGGCTACTTTATGAAGAATTAAGGGGACTTCATCATTCTAATTGTCTCAAGCCAAGTTATTCGAATTATCAAGTTTCTATCTTATATCCAATGTTTCTCCATGCGGTAACTCGTGCTTAAAGTGTTTATATTGATAGTTACTTACCCCTTTGCATGTTTGGTTTTGTTCCTTGCATGTGTTTGTATATGTTGTGCTTCCAACTTGATTATCTTGTGCAATCAAGTATGTGTGTGTTGGTTTGCACATCATGTACGTGTGTGTCATGCATTGAGCCTCTTGCATCTTGTTCTTTTCTTAGTTGGCTCTTGTGAGAGATTAATGGAATATCCCATTATGGGGGAGTGATGTGCTTTGTGCACCTCACAATCCTATATATGTGTGTACATGAGTAATACCATCTAGTATTGATATTTCAAGATTATCTAGTCGCTATGTGGTATGTCTGTTGGAAATATGCCCTAGAGGCAATAATAAATAGATTATTATTATATTTCCTTGTTCATGATAATCGTTTATTATCCATGCTAGAATTGTATTGATAGGAAACTCAGATACATGTGTGGATACATAGACAACACCATGTCCCTAGTAAGCCTCTAGTTGACTAGCTCGTTGATCAATAGATGGTTACGATTTCCTGACCATGGACATTGGATGTCATTGATAACGGGATCACATCATTAGGAGAATGATGTGATGGACAAGACCCAATCCTAAGCGTAGCACTAGATCGTGTAGTTCGTATGCTAAAGCTTTTCTAATGTCAAGTATCATTTCCTTAGACCATGAGATTGTGCAACTCCCGGATACCGTAGGAGTGCTTTGGGTGTACCAAACGTCACAACGTAACTGGGTGACTATAAAGGTGCACTATGGGTATCTCCGAAAGTGTCTGTTGGGTTGGCACGAATCGAGACTGGGATTTGTCACTCCGTGTAAACGGAGAGGTATCTCTGGGCCCACTCGGTAGGACATCATCATAATGTGCACAATGTGATCAAGGAGTTGATCACGGGATGATGTGTTACGGAACGAGTAAAGAGACTTGCTGGTAACGAGATTGAACAAGGTATCGGGATACCGACGATCGAATCTCGGGCAAGTATCGTACCGCTAGACAAAGGGAATTGTATATGGGATTGATTAAGTCCTTGACATCGTGGTTCATCCGATGAGATCATCGTGGAACATGTGGGAGCCAACATGGGTATCCAGATCCCGCTGTTGGTTATTGACCGGAGAACGTCTCGGTCATGTCTGCATGGTTCCCGAACCCGTAGGGTCTACACACTTAAGGTTCGGTGACGCTAGGGTTATAGAGATATTAGTTTGCGGTAACCCGAAAGTTGTTCGGAGTCCCGGATGAGATCCCGGACGTCACGAGGAGTTCCGTAATGGTCCGGAGGTAAAGAATTATATATAGGAAGTGCTATTTCGGCTATCGGGACAAGTTTCGGTGTCACCGGTATTGTACCGGGACCACCGGAAGGGTCCCGGGGGTCCACCGGGTGGGGCCACCTGCCCCGGGGGGCCACATGGGCTGTAGGGGGTGCGCCTTGGACTGTATGGGCCAAGGGCACCAGCCCCAAGAGGCCCATGCGCCAAGAGTAGAGGAAAAGGGAGAGTCCTAAAGGGGGAAGGCACCTCCGAGGTGCCTTGGGGAGGATGGACTCCTCCCCCCTTGGTCGCACCCTTCCTTGGAGGAAGGGGCAAGGCTGCGCCCTCCCCCTCTCCCTTGGCCCTATATATAGTGAGGGGAAGGGAGGGCAACCATACCTAAGCCCTGGCGCCTCCCTCTCCCTCCCATGACACATCTCTCTCCTCCCGCAGCGCTTGGCGAAGCCCTGTTGGAATCTCGCTACTTCCACCACCACGCCGTCGTGCTGCTGGATCTCCATCAACCTCTCCTCCCCCCTTGCTGGATCAAGAAGGAGGAGACTGTTGACACCTGATTTTGGCAAGATACAAAGTGAAAGGGTTTTCAACATGAGAAAATTTCATATCGCCGAGTGGAATAACTTTGATGTTTAGGCTATCGACATTCGACCTTATCTCAGTGGCCGAAGCTGTACTCCGAGTGACAAAATTTAATATTCTGAGTGCTTTTCGGCCGATTACGTCCTCAATATGACCTCAGATGAAGGAGTGCTCTAAAGGAATTGTCTTCGTCTCATCGAGACAGTCGATTTTCATATATAAATCATCTCAATCCGAGTTCATATGCAAAAGTTATAGTCAATACGGTCTGGACAGGTCAGAGACCAAAATATTACGCTTGACACCAGACACATGTTGATAAGTGTCTGACGCAATGCGTGAGCAATTCGGCCTTCAAGACGGCCTTGAATTGAAAAACCTTCAACACGGAAAAGTTTCGTCTCGTCGAGCCGATCGATTTTCATATATAATTCGTCTCAATCCGAGGTCGTATGAGACTTGGAGAGACAAATCAAGATCAGGCTATGTTTTTGGTCGAGTGAAAAACCTACCATCCGAGTGAAAACTCACCGGTCGAGTGAAAACCTACCGATCGAGTAAAAGATCGAGTGAAAACCTACCGATCGAGTAAAAGGTCGAGTGAAAACCTACCGATCGAGTAAAAGGTCGAGTGAAAACCTACCGATCGAGTAAAAGGTCGAAAGCCTACCGATGAGTAAAAGGTCGAGTGAAAACCTACCGATCGAGTAAAAAGTCGAGTGAAAACCTACCGATCGAGTAAAAGGTCGATTGAGTAAAAGGTCGAGTGAAAATTGGTCGATCAAGTAAAAGATTGTCTTCCGACTGAAAATGTGGTCATCATCCGAGTGAAAGATTGTCTTCCGAGTGAAAATATAGTCATCCGAGTGAAAAGGTCCAGTCGAGTGAAAGACTCTAATATCCGAGTGGATGAGCTCAAATCCGAGTGAAACTGAACATGTGCCCAAAAGTTTATCAAGATAATCTCGGATGAAGAAGTGTTCAATACAGAAGTTGTGCGTATCATCAAGACGGTAAACTTTGGTTTTGGAGTCATCGTCATCAGAGATAGTATATGACCTGCAAATTCACTACAACACTCGGATAATTCAGTCTACCGCAAGACCGAGTCCGACTGGAAGGTAAAAACGACCTCGAAAAGTATTCAAGATGGCTTTATTTGAAAAAGTGGTCAACATGAGAGTTGTTCGTATCATTGAGGCGCACAAGTTTGATGTTTGGGCCATCTTGATCGGAGGTCATATGGAGGCTCGGCGGCCTGCACAAGGAGGAAGACAGAAGTTGGGCCAGATTCAGACTGAATCCGAGTTGGAATAGAACTAGGACTCTAGGACGCGAATTGATGTAATTTTTCTTGTAAGGAAAGCCTAGATGAATCCTTTACTTGTACGGGAAGTCCAGCCGCCTCTTATATATGTTGGGGGTGACGGCCGATTAAACAACACACAATCGAACAAATCAATATACTACTTTTTCCTGTCTACTTTTTATCTCTCCATCGTTTTTCTCTCTCGTTCTTCGCTGTTCTTCGTGTTTGAGAGCTGCGAATCCCGAGGCTCTAGGGGCGAGCGAATCGACCTAGGGCATCCCATAGCCGCCGCAATCCTTGACGGGGTCCCTCCCGGGTGCGCGGGGTTTCGGGTCTGCAAAAGCACCCGCCGACTGTCTTGTGTATCGCGCTGTTGGTCGGGTCTCCTTCGACGTGAGCTGCGGTGCATCACCCCCGGCGTCGAGGGTACACGTGACGTGTTCGTGTGTCAACACACTTTTTGGCGACTCCGCTGGGGAAGAGGATCAATCATCATCATCCACCATGTCCGATCTTCCCAAGCCATCCGAGGTAGACGCCGAGAACATCATTAAGCCCAGTCTTGATGAGATATCGGCTGATCATCGCCAAGTCTATGAGGAGTACAAGAAGGCGCGCGAAGAGAAGGATTTGCAGGAGTTCCTTGCAAAGTTCAAGAAGGATCGCCAAGGCAACATCACTCCGATTGAAGAAATCAAGTTCCCTCCTCTTCAAGCCGAGCAGGTTAAACCTTCTGTGAGTACTACCTTTTCTCCTGAGCAGTGGGCTGAGATTGAAAGTCGTATTGCTGATGGTAACAATCTAGTCTATCAAACTTTCATAGAAAATACTAATGCTCAGAAGAATACATCTCAATCGACTAGTGGTAATGATGGTGTAGCTGCTAGTGTGCAAAACCCTAATCAGGCTTTACCTATTGCATCGGCGCCTCCCGTGCCGATGGCTTATTATCCTACCCAAACAAATCAGATTGTGGCTGCACCCATTAATCCTATTATGAGCATGCCAGGTTCGGTGGCAACGCCGAACCCAACCTTACCTACAGCTACAACCGCTCGACCACTAGCAAATTATGGGTCGACATACCTGCCACAATTCCTACCTACAGCTAGTAATCATACTCCTCCTATGCCACTGCCACAAGCTTCATCGTCCAGTATGGATGATGGTCTAGCTAATCTTAGAGAGGAGATGGCTAAGATGCTTCGAGAGAATTTTGGGGTTGAGTTACCTCGGAATCGGATTTACCAAAAGCCGTACCCCGAGTACTTTGATGCCATCCAGTGCCCTCCAGGATATAAAATTCCAGATTTTGTTAAGTTCAATGGAGAGGGCACAAAAACCACATGGGAGCATGTTAGTCAATACTTAGCACAATTAGGTGAAGCAGGTTCACTAAATGAGTTGAAAGTGCGTTTATTTCCTTTATCATTAACTGGTACCGCATTTTCATGGTTTTCTTCTTTACCACATGGTTCCATTCGAGTTTGGTCGCAGCTAGAGCAGAAATTTCATGATCACTTTTACAGCGGCGACAATGAGCTCAAGTTGTCACATCTAACATCGGTTAAACAGAAGCATGATGAATCGGTCTCCGATTACGTCAAGAGATTCAGAGAAACGAAAAACCGATGTTTTAGTTTGGTGATAACTGAGAGAGACTTGGCAGACCTAGTGCTGAGTGGTTTGAGAACTCCCATTAGAGAAAAGTTAGAAGGCTATGAGTTCTTAAATATTAACCAAGTCTTACAAAGGGCTTTGGCTCAGGAAAGCCGAAGCAAAGATCTCAAAGAAGTGCATAGATACAAAGCCGATCGTCCAAAGATGAATATGGTGGAATATGATAGTGATCACTCGGACGATGAGGGTGATATTTTTGCTACTGAATTTGTTTGGCCATCTAAGGCCAAACCCTTTACTTGCAATGATCTGAAACCGATTCATAAGAATCGTGATGAAGATATGAAGTTTACTTTTAACATTGCTAAGTGTGATAGAATATTTGATACTTTGCTGCAGGCTAAGATTATTAGAATATCTCATACTTTGCCGCCGTTTGAAGAGCTGAAACGGCGTGCTTATTGCAAATATCATAATTCTTTTTCTCATGCTACTAACGATTGCAATGTTTTTCGACGACAGATACAATCGGCCATTAATGATGGACGATTGAACTTTTCTGAGATGCAAGTTGATAAACAGCCCTATCCAATGAACACAATGGATTTAGAAGGGAAGAAGCTGCTCATTCGGCCGGAGGTAGCCGAATCTGCTAATAAAGCTAATGTCATTGTTGGTGAGCCCAGGAAAGACAAGGAGGGTGACAAGGTCTTGGGGAGACATGTTGTGCTTGATAAGCAACCCGATGGCAAGGAAGTGATCAAGATCACCATCAAGAATCCTACACTCGGGGGGCAAACACAGGTGCAGCAGGACACTCGAGTTAAATTTGTCAAGCCCAAGAGTCCAGAAGTTGGCAAATGGAAGAGGAATGAAGCTAAAGTACAACGCAAGCGGATCAAGCCAACTTTTGATATGTTGCTGTCCAAATATGCTAATCAGTCGGCTGGTTCCAGCTCTAACCGGCCACCACACTTGAAGCGACCAAGGTCACCATCGAATGATATGTTCAGTCAGTATGTGAAACCGAGTGGACCAAGGGCGCAGTTTTCAGAAGAGCGGAGGCAATCTGTGTGGAATCGACTTGATTACTCATATAATGGTCGACTGAACATCGGTGACTATCAGTCGGCTGGTCAAAATATGCAACCGAGTGGAAAATATCCTAGTGTAAGAATGCACCCTGGTGGAAGCTATCCAAGTGAGAAAATGTGGCCAAATAGATTCCATCCGACTGAGTTCCATCCGAGTGGATACCATCCGAGTGACATCAATCCGAGTGGATTCCATCCAAGTAAAAAGGTGCGCCCGAGTGGAAATTTCATGCATCTGGAAAGTCGGAAAGAATGGCGTGTTAAGTCACCGAGTGTTGCAGCAGTTGAGTCGGGAAAAGGCAAGGAGAAAATGGATGTCGACTCACTTATCTTGGGCACCGAAACATTTGCCATACAGCAGCCTATTGTGCATAGCAATCCGACTGAGCTGATACTTTCTATCGAGCCAAAGCACTCGGCTAATGACCATGAAGCAAGCACCAGCCGAGTAAAAACGAGAGATCCTAAATACACTCAGCCAAAGTGGTGTCCTCCAGGGCTAACAAAGACACAGAAGAGGAAACTACAGAGGTTAAGGAGTCAAGAGATGGCAGAACAGGAGGCCGAGAAGCAAAGAGATAAGTTGTTCAATGACACTCGGCCCATGGTTCCAGCAAAACAAATGTGGAGGCCAAAACAAATACAAGATACATCAGCTTCTACATCTATCACAGAAGTGCCTACACCATCCAAAGAGGACGATGCGACAGCTATTACATCGTCTGCAACACTTCTTACTTCTCCTTCACTCGACCAGATTTCAGAATCGGTCGATCCGCTTGAAGAAGAGGCTGATATGGTGGACTATGAATCTACACCGGTTCATGAAGGTATGGATATCAATATGGTGTATTACTTACCTGCTGAGTTTCGTGCTGTAGATGAGGAAGGGGAAGTTGCTCAGCTGGATTTTGGTCCTAAAAATGCAATATTCGAGAAGCCAAAAGAACCAGTAAAGCATCTGAAACCATTATATCTCAGAGGTCATATCAATGGGTCGCCGCTCACTCGGATGCTTGTTGATGGTGGTGCTGTGGTAAATCTTATGCCCTATTCGGTCTTCAAGAAATTGGGTTTGCCTAATGAAGAATTGATCAAGACCAATATGGTGCTCAACGGGTTTGAAGGCAAAGAGAAAACTGAAGCCAAAGGTGTAATGTATGTGGAGCTTACAGTCGGAAGCAAAACTTTGGCTACTGCATTCTTTGTCGCTGAGGTGCAAGGTAACTACAATGTTATACTAGGCCGTGATTGGGTTCATGCAAACCAGTGCGTGCCGTCCACTATGCACCAGTTTTTGATTCAGTGGGTTGATGATGAAGTGGAAGTCATTCATGCGGATAACTCGGTCTGTGTTGCTTTGGCCGATGCATCGGTGGATTGGCAACATCCCAATGCTACTTGCTTGACGGGACGTGACTTATCAGAGTTTGATTTTCTCAGCGCGACCAAGAATGGTTTTGTGCCCGTGTCTTTAAAGCCGACTGAATGCAATCGGCTCCAAGGTATGATATGTTTAAATGGATCCTAGTTCCGAGTGGTTACAAAAACGTCTTGCAAAATATCGGTCCAGCGAGAACGATAAGTATGAGTCTATTGAGGAGTTGGATAACATGGATAAACTTGGACAAGGTTTTACATCGGCCGATCCGTTAGAAGAGGTAGATATCGGAGACGGATCAGTCAGTCGACCGACATTTATAAACAAAAATTTGAAAGCCGATTGTAAAGCTAAATTAATCGAGCTATTGAAAGAATATGTTTGTTGCTTTGCATGGGAATATCATGAGATGCCAGGGTTGAGCCGAGAGCTAGTGGAGCATCGGTTGCCTATAAAGGCCGGTTTTAGACCTTATAAACAGTCGGCCAGAAAGTTTAATCCGAAAACATATGACCGGATCAAGGAAGAGATCGGTCGACTGCTTGAAGCTAAATTCATTCGACCTTGCAGGTATGCCGAGTGGATTTCTAACATTGTCCCAGTGGAGAAGAAGGGATCCGGCAAGTTGAGGGTGTGCATTGACTTCAGAGATGTGAATAGGGCTACACCCAAAGATGAGTATCCCATGCCAATAGCCGATATGCTTATTAATGATGCTTCTGGACATAAGGTTATTAGCTTTCTAGATGGTAATGCCGGATACAATCAAATTTTTATGGCCGAAGAGGACATGTACAAAACAGCTTTCCGGTGTCCTAGTTTCCTTGGTTTATTCGAGTGGACAGTGATGACATTCGGATTGAAAAATGCTGGGGCCACATATCAAAGGGCTATGAATTTGATTTTTCATGATTTACTCGGTGTCATACTTGAAGTTTATATTGATGATATTGTTGTCAAATCGGATGCTTTTGAATCCCACTTGGCCGATTTGCGTTTAGCTTTTGAAAGGATGAAAAAGTATGGACTGAAGATGAATCCTTTGAAGTGTGCATTCGGCGTGTCAGCTGGCAAATTTTTGGGTTTCATTATTCATGAAGATGGCATCGAAATCGATCCCAAAAAGATAGAGGCCATACAGAAAGTGGAGGCTCCGACATGCAAGAAAGATATGCAAAAGTTCCTTGGCAAAGTCAATTATTTGAGAAGGTTCATAGCTAATCTGTCAGGGAAAGTTGATGCATTTACTCCTATCCTTCGGTTAAAGAATGATGTTGATTTCACTTGGGGGGCAAAACAGCAAGAAGCCTTTGATATGATCAAGAATTATTTGTGCACTCCTCCGGTGATGAAAGCACCCAAGCATAGAGAGCCTTTCAAACTTTATATCGCAGCAGAGGAAGGTGTTATTGGTGCTGTTTTGACTCAAGATACCGAAGGAAAAGAGCATGCCATTACATATTTGAGCAGACGTTTATTGGACGCCGAGACAAGGTATACATTTATTGAAAAAATATGTCTATGCTTATATTACGCTTGCACAAAATTGAGACATTACCTAGTGCCGAGTGCTTGTGTAGTAGCTTGTCAAACCGATGTCATTAAGTACATGTTGCATAGGCCAATTCTTAGTGGTAGAATTGGCAAGTGGGCTTATACTTTGATTGAGTATGATTTGGCTTATGAATCTCTAAAATCCATGAAAGGCCAAATTGTTGCTAATTTCATTGTTGAACATCGGATTAATGACAAGCATGATGTTGATATGAACCTTGTTTCATTAGTGCCATGGAGATTGTATTTTGATGGTTCAGTTTGTAGCAATGGCCAAGGTGTTGGTATTGTTTATATATCTCCTCATGGTGCTGTTTTTGAAGCCTCATGCCGCTTAGAATATTTTTGCACAAACAATCAAGCCGAATATGAAGCATTGTTATTCGGTCTAGAGATGTTACTTGCTATAGGTGTTACACATATTGAGGCTTACGGTGATTCGTTACTAGTAGTGCAGCAAATATCTAGAATCTTTTAGTGTTTTGACGAATCACTTAATGTTTATCTTGATAAATGTCTAGATATAATTTCTACTTTGGATTGTTTTAGCATTGCACATATATCTAGACATGACAACTGGAAAGCAAATGAGTTGGCACAGCAAGCATCTGGATATCATGTTAATCATGGCATGTTTCATATCTCTCAAAGACCGATGTCTTGTCTTGCCAATATGGGAGAGGCCGAACCTGAACCCACTGATTCGGCCATTAACAAAAAATCTAGTGCAGGTGATAATTCCGACTGGAGAAAGCCCATTGTTGATTACTTGTGCAATCCGAGTGAAAGGGTGGACAGGGCTGTTCGGCATATAGCTTTTAAATATACTATGAGGGATGATGACCTTTATCGCCGAACAGTTGATGATGTTCTTTTAAAATGCTTGGATGAGGACCAAGCAAGAGTTGCTATGGGAGAGGTACATGAGGGCATTTGTGGTACTCACCAGTCGGCTCCCAAGATGAAATGGTTATTACGACGTGCTGGGTTTTATTGGCCGACCATGATTAATGATTGCTTCAGATATTATAAAGGGTGTGAAGCTTGTCAAAAATTTGGTGATATTCAATTGGCTCCTGCTGCTATGTTGCATCCTATTATCAGGCCGTGGCCTTTCAGAGGATGGGGTTTAGACTTTATTGGGCAAATTCATCCATCTTCCTCAAAGGGGCATCGGTTCGTGTTGGTGGCAACTGATTATTTCACTAAATGGTCCGAAGCAGTACCTCTCAAGAACATGACACATACGGAGGTAATCCAATTCATAACCGAACACATTATTCATAGATTCGGTATTCCTCAAACATTAACTACAGATCAAGGTTCATCTTTTATGTCACACCAAGTCAGAGAGTTTGCCGAATCTTATAATATAAAGTTGCTCAATTCCTCTCCATATTATGCCCAAGCTAATGGACAAGCTGAGTCTAGCAATAAAATTTTAATCAAGCTCATCAAGAAGAAGATTGAGGATAATCCAAGGAGATGGCATGACTTGTTGTTTGAGGCATTATGGGCACATAGAATCTCAAGGCATGGTGCTACGAAAGTGACTCCATATGAGCTAGTATATGGTCAGGAGGCTGTTTTACCGGTGGAAATAAATTTGAATGCTTTGAGAATAGCCAAACAAAATGATTTATCGGCAATAGACTTCTATAACTTGATGATGGACAACATTGACGAGGTTGCTGATAAACGTTTGGCTGCTTTGAATGCCATAGAGAGAGATAAGTTGAGGGTAGCAAGGGCTTACAATAAGAAAGTTAAGTTGAAGAATTTTCAAGTTGGTGATCTTGTCTGGAAAGTGATTCTGCCGATTGGTTCAAGAGATAGAAAATTCGGGAAGTGGTCTCCAAGTTGGGAAGGTCCTTTTAGGATTACAAGAATCGTTCCCGGAAATTCATATTTGGTGGAATCAATACAAGGGGCATTGTTACCTCGAGCTCTCAATGGCAAATATTTGAAGAAGTACCACCCGAGTGTGTGGCAGGAAGCCTAAGTAGGCAATGGCCGATATACAATTATCGCCCTTAGCACAAACATGGCCGATACATAATTATCGCCCTGAGAAAAATAAATGGCCGATGGAGTGTTAACATCGTCCTTAGAACGAACACTATGCATATTATTTTTCGGCATGCAAGCTTTGCCGAAAAACAGGGGGGCATGTGTTGACACCTGATTTTGGCAAGATACAAAGTGAAAGGGTTTTCAACATGAGAAAATTTCATATCGCCGAGTGGAATAACTTTGATGTTTAGGCTATCGACATTCGACCTTATCTCAGTGGCCGAAGCTGTACTCCGAGTGACAAAATTTAATATTCTGAGTGCTTTTCGGCCGATTACGTCCTCAATATGACCTCAGATGAAGGAGTGCTCTAAAGGAATTGTCTTCGTCTCATCGAGACAGTCGATTTTCATATATAAATCATCTCAATCCGAGTTCATATGCAAAAGTTATAGTCAATACGGTCTGGACAGGTCAGAGACCAAAATATTACGCTTGACACCAGACACATGTTGATAAGTGTCTGACGCAATGCGTGAGCAATTCGGCCTTCAAGACGGCCTTGAATTGAAAAACCTTCAACACGGAAAAGTTTCGTCTCGTCGAGCCGATCGATTTTCATATATAATTCGTCTCAATCCGAGGTCGTATGAGACTTGGAGAGACAAATCAAGATCAGGCTATGTTTTTGGTCGAGTGAAAAACCTACCATCCGAGTGAAAACTCACCGGTCGAGTGAAAACCTACCGATCGAGTAAAAGATCGAGTGAAAACCTACCGATCGAGTAAAAGGTCGAGTGAAAACCTACCGATCGAGTAAAAGGTCGAGTGAAAACCTACCGATCGAGTAAAAGGTCGAAAGCCTACCGATGAGTAAAAGGTCGAGTGAAAACCTACCGATCGAGTAAAAAGTCGAGTGAAAACCTACCGATCGAGTAAAAGGTCGATTGAGTAAAAGGTCGAGTGAAAATTGGTCGATCAAGTAAAAGATTGTCTTCCGACTGAAAATGTGGTCATCATCCGAGTGAAAGATTGTCTTCCGAGTGAAAATATAGTCATCCGAGTGAAAAGGTCCAGTCGAGTGAAAGACTCTAATATCCGAGTGGATGAGCTCAAATCCGAGTGAAACTGAACATGTGCCCAAAAGTTTATCAAGATAATCTCGGATGAAGAAGTGTTCAATACAGAAGTTGTGCGTATCATCAAGACGGTAAACTTTGATTTTGGAGTCATCGTCATCAGAGATAGTATATGACCTGCAAATTCACTACAACACTCGGATAATTCAGTCTACCGCAAGACCGAGTCCGACTGGAAGGTAAAAACGACCTCGAAAAGTATTCAAGATGGCTTTATTTGAAAAAGTGGTCAACATGAGAGTTGTTCGTATCGTCGAGGCGCACAAGTTTGATGTTTGGGCCATCTTGATCGGAGGTCATATGGAGGCTCGGCGGCCTGCACAAGGAGGAAGACAGAAGTTGGGCCAGATTCAGACTGAATCCGAGTTGGAATAGAACTAGGATTCTAGGACGCGAATTGATGTAATTTTTCTTGTAAGGAAAGCCTAGATGAATCCTTTACTTGTACGGGAAGTCCAGCCGCCTCTTATATATGTTGGGGGTGACGGCCGATTAAACAACACACAATCGAACAAATCAATATACTACTTTTTCCTGTCTACTTTTTATCTCTCCATCGTTTTTCTCTCTCGTTCTTCGCTGTTCTTCGTGTTTGAGAGCTGCGAATCCCGAGGCTCTAGGGGCGAGCGAATCGACCTAGGGCAGCCCATAGCCGCCGCAATCCCTGACGGGGTCCCTCCCGGGTGCGCGCGGTTTCGGGTCTGCAAAAGCACCCACCGACTGTCTTGCGTATCGCGCTGTTGGTCGGGTCTCCTTCGACGTGAGCTGCGGTGCATCACCCCCGGCGTCGAGGGTACACGTGACGTGTTCGTGTGTCAACAGAGACGTCGCTGCTCCGTACGTGTGTTGAACGCGGAGGTGCCGTCCGTTCGGCGCTAGGATCATCGGTGATTTGGATCACGACGAGTACGACTCCATCAACCCCGTTCTCTTGAACGCTTCCGCGCGCGATCTACAAGGGTATGTAGATCCACTCCTCCCTCGTTGCTAGATGACTCCATAGATAGATCTTGGTGACACGTAGGAAAATTTTGAATTTATGCTACGTTCCCCAACAATGGCATCATGAGCTAGGTCTATGCGTAGTTTCTATGCACGAGTAGAACACAAAGTAGTTGTGGGCGTTGATTTTGTTCAATATGCTTACTGTTACTAGTCCAATCTTGATTCGGCGGCATTGTGGGATGAAGCGGCCCGGACCGACCTTACACGTACTCTTACGTGAGACTGGTTCCACCGACTGACATGCACTAGTTGCATAAAGGTGGCTAGCGGGTGTCTGTCTCTCCCACTTTAGTCGGATCGGATTCGATGAAAAGGGTCCTTATGAATGGTAAATAGAAATTGGCATATCACGTTGTGGTTTTTGCGTAGGTAAGAAACGTTCTTGCTAGAAACCCATAGCAGCCACGTAAAACATGCAAACAACAATTAGAGGACGTCTAACTTGTTTTTGCAGGGTATGATATGTGATGTGATATGGCCAAAAGGATGTGATGAATGATATATGTGATGTATGAGATTGATCATGTTCTTGTAATAGGAATCACGACTTGCATGTCGATGAGTATGACAACCGGCAGGAGCCATAGGAGTTGTCTTAATTTATTTATGACCTACGTGTCAACATAAACGTCATGTAATTACTTTACTTTATTGCTAACCGTTAGCTATAGTAGTAGAAGTAATAGTTGACGAGACAACTTCATGAAGACACGATGATAGAGATCATGATGATGGAGATCATGGTGTCATGCCGGTGACGATGATGATCATGGAGCCCTGAAGATGGAGATCAAGAGGAGCAAAGTGATGATGGCCATATCATGTCACTATTTGATTGCATGTGATGTTTATCATGTTTATGCATCTTGTTTGCTTAGAACGACGGTAGTAAATAAGATGATCCCTCACTAAAATTTCAAGAAGGTGTTCCCCTTAACTGTGCACCGTTGCGAAAGTTCGTCGTTTCGAAGCACCACGTGATGATCGGGTGTGATAGATTCTTACGTTCACATACAACGGGTGTAAGCCAGATTTACACACGTGAAACACTTAGGTTGACTTGACGAGCCTAGCATGTACAGACATGGCCTCGGAACACAAGAGACCGAAAGGTCGAGCATGAGTCGTATAGAAGATACGATCAACATGAAGATGTTCACCGATGTTAACTAGTCCGTCTCACGTGATGATCGGACACGGCCTAGTTGACTCGGATCATGTAATCACTTAGATGACTAGAGGGATGTCTATCTGAGTGGGAGTTCATAAGATGAACTTAATTATCCTGAACATAGTCAAAAGGTCTTCGCAAATTATGTCGTAGCTCGCGCTTCAGTTCTACTGTTTAGATATGTTCCTAGAGCAAATTTAGTTGAAAGTTGATGGTAGTAATTATGCGGACTAGGTCCGTAAACTGAGGATTGTCCTATTGCTTCATAGAAGGCTTATGTCCTTAATGCACCGCTCAGTGTGCTGAACCTCGAACGTTGTCTATGGATGTTGCGAACATCTGACATACACATTTTCATAACTACGTGATAGTTCAGTTAAACGGCTTAGAGTTGAGGCACCGAAGACGTTTTTGAAACATCGCGAAACATATGAGATGTTTCGAGGGCTGAAATTGGGATTTCAGGCTCGTGCCCACGTCAAGAGGTATAAGACCTCCGACGATTTTCTTAGCCTGCAAACTAAGGGAGAAAAGCTCAACTGTTGAACTTGTGCTCAGATTGTCTGAGTACAACAATCGCTTGAATCGAGTGGGAGTTGATCTTCCAGATAAAATAGTGATGGTTCTCCAAAGTCATTACCACCAAGCTGCTTGAGCTTCGTGATGAACTATAATATATCAGGGACATATATGATGATCCTTGAGATATTCGCGATGTTTGACACCACAAAAGTAGAGATCAAGAAGGAGCATCAATTGTTGATGGTTGGTGAAACCACTAGTTTCAAGAAGGGCAAGGGCAAAAAGGGATGCTTCATGAAACGGCAATTCAGCTGCTGCTCTAGTGAAGAAACCCAAGATTGAACCCAAACCCGAGACTAAGTGCTTCTGTAATAAGGGGAACAACCACTGGAGCAGAATTACCCTAGATACTTGGTAGATAAGAAGGCTGGCAAGGTCGATAGAAGTATATTGGATGTATTATGTTAATGTGTACTTTACTAGTACTCCTAGTAGCACCAGGGTATTAGATACCGGTTCGGTTGCTAAGTGTTAGTAACTCGAAATAAAAGCTACGGAATAAACGGAGACTAGCTAAAGGTGAGATGACGATATGTGTTGGAAGTATTTCCAAGGTTGATCAAATATCATATGCTCCCTCTACCATCGAGATTGGTGTTTGCGTTGAGCATAGACATGATTGGATTATGTCTATCGCAATACGGTTATTCATTTAAAGAGAATAATGGTTACTCTCTTTATTTGAATAATACCTTCAAATGGTCTTACACCTGAAATGAATGGTTTATTGAATCTCGATCGTAGTGATACACATGTTCATGCCAAAAGATAGTAATGATAGTACCACCTACTTGTGGCACTGCCACTTAAGTCATATCGGTATAAAAAGCATGAAGAAGCTCCATGTTGATGGATCTTTGGGCTCACTCGTTTTTGAAAGGTTTGAGACATGCGAACCATGTCTATTGGTGTATATGCATGAAGAAACTCCATGCAAATGGACCGTTTGGACTCACTTGATTTTGAATCACTTGAGACATGCAAATCATACCACATGGGCAAGATGATTGAAAGCCTCGTTTTCAGTAAAATGGAACTAGAAAGCAACTTGTTGGAAGTAATACATTTTGATGTGTGCAGTCCAATGAGTGTTGAGGCGTGTAGTGGATATCGTTATGTTCTTACTTCATAGATGATTTGAGTAGATGTTGAGTATATTTACTTGATGAATCACGAGTCTGAATTATTGAAAGGTTCAAGTAATTTCAGTGTGAAGTTGAAAGATCGTCGTGACAAGAGGATAAAAGATCTATGATATGATCATAGAGATGAATATCTGAATTACGAGTTTGGCACAGAATTAAGACATTGTGGAAATTGTTTCACAACTGATACAGCCTGGAACACCATAGTGTGATGGTGTGTCCGAACATCATGACTGCACCCTATTGGATATGATGCATACCATGATGTCTCTTATCGAATTACCACAATAGTTTATGGGTTAGGCATTAGAGACAACCACATTCACTTTAAATAGGGCACCACGTAATTCCGATGAGATGACACCGTATGAACTATGGTTTAGGGAAACCTAAGCTGTCATTTCTTAAAAGTTTGGGGCTGCGACGCTTATGTGAAAAAGTTTCAGGCTGATAAGCTCGAACCCAAAGCGGATAAATGCATCTTCATAGGACACCCAAAACAGTTGGGTATACCTCCTGTCTCAGATCCGAAAGCAATAAGGGATTGTTTCTAGAATCAGGTCCTTTCTCGAGGAAAAGTTTCTCTCGAAAGAATTGAGTGGGAGGATGGTGGAGACTTGATGAGGTTATTGAACCGTCTCTTCAACTAGTGTGTGGCAGGGCACAGGAAGTTGTTCCTGTGGCACCTACACCAATTGAAGTGGAAGCTTATGATAGTGATCATGAAACTTCAGATCAAGTCACTACCAAACCTCATAGGATGACAAGGATGCGTACTACTTCAGAGTGGTACGTAATCCTGTCTTGGAAGTCGTGTTGCTAGACAACAATGAACCTACGACCTATGGAGAAGCGATGGTGGGCCCGGATTCCGATAAATGGCTCGAGGCCATAAAAACCGAGAGAGGATCCATGTATGAAAACGAAGTGTAGACTTTGGAAGAACTACTTGATGGTCGTAAGGCTGTTAGGTACATATGGATTTTAAAAGGAAGACGGACAATGATGGTAAATGTCACCATTAAGAAAGCTCGACTTGTCATTAAGAAGTTTCCCGACAAGTTCAAGGAGTTGACTACGGTGAGACTTTCTCACTCGTAGCGATGCTAAGAGTCTGTTGGAATTATATTAGCGATTACTGCATTATTTATGAAATCTTGCAGATAGGATGTCAAAACATTGTTTCCTCGACGATTTTTCTTGAGGAAAGGTTGTATGTAATACAACCGGAAGGTTTTGTCAATCCTGAAAGATGCTAATAAGTATGCAAAGCTCCAGCAATCTTTCTAAGGACTGGAGTAAGCATCTCGGAGTTGGAATGTATGCTTTGATGAGATGATCAAAGATTTTGGGTTTATACAAAGTTTATGGGAAACTTGTATTTCCAAAGAAGTGAGTGGGAGCCTATAGAATTTCTGATGAGTATATGTTGTTGACATATTGTTGATCAGAAATGACGTAGAATTTCTGGAAAGCATATAGGGTTATTTGGAAAGTGTTTTTCAATGGAAAGCCTGGATTAAGCTACTTGAACATTGAGCATCAAGATCTATGAGGATAGATCAAAAAACGCTAAATGGTACTTTCAAATGAGCACATACCTTGACATGATCTTGGAGGTGTTCAAGATGGATTAGTCAAAGAAGGAGTTCTTGCCTAAGTTGTAAGGTATGAAGTTAAGACTTAAAGCTCGACCACGGCAGAAGAAAGAGAAAGGACGAATGTCGTCCCCTATGCTTTTGTCATAGGCTCTATACGGTATGCCATGCTGAGTACCGCACCTGATGTGTGCCTTGCCACATGTCTGGCAAGAGGGTACAAAGGTGATCCAGGAGTGGATCACTAGATAGCGGTCAAAATTGTCCTTGGAGTAATAAGGATATGTTTCTCGATTATGGAGGTGATAAAGAATTCGGCGTAAAGGGTTACATCGATGCAAGCTTTAACACCTGTCCGAATGACTCTGAGTAGCAAACCAGATACGTATAGTGCAACAACCATTTGGAATAGCTCCAAGTGGAGCATGGAAGCAACATTTACAAGATGACATAGAAATTTGTGAAGTACATACGGATCTGAATGCTGCAGACCCGTTGACTGAAACCTCTCTCACAAGCATAACATGATCAAACCCAGAACTCTTGGGTGTTAGTCACATGGGGATGTGACCTTGAGTGTTAATCACATATCGATGTGAACTGGATTATTGACTCTAGTGCAAGTGGGATACTGTTGGAAATATGCCCTAGAGGCAATAATAAATTGATTATTATTATATTTCCTTGTTCATGATAATAGTTTATTATCCATGCTAGAATTGTATTGATAGGAAACTCAGATACATGTGTGGATACATAGACAACACCATGTCCCTAGTAAGCCTCTAGTTGACTAGCTCGTTGATCAATAGATGGTTACGGTTTCCTGACCATGGACATTGGATGTCATTGATAACGGGATCACATCATTAGGAGAATGATGTGATGGACAAGACCCAATCCTAAGCGTAGCACTAGATCGTGTAGTTCGTATGCTAAAGCTTTTCTAATGTCAAGTATCATTTCCTTAGACCATGAGATTGTGCAACTCCCGGATACCGTAGGAGTGCTTTGGGTGTACCAAACGTCACAACGTAACTGGGTGACTATAAAGGTGCACTACGGGTATCTCCGAAAGTGTCTGTTGGGTTGGCACGAATCGAGACTGGGATTTGTCACTCCGTGTAAATGGAGAGGTATCTCTGGGCCCACTCGGTAGGACATCATCATAATGTGCACAATGTGATCAAGGAGTTGATCACGGGATGATGTGTTATGGAACGAGTAAAGAGACTTGCCGGTAACGAGATTGAACAAGGTATCGGGATACCGACGATCGAATCTCGGGCAAGTATCGTACCGCTAGACAAAGGGAATTGTATACGGGATTGATTAAGTCCTTGACATCATGGTTCATCCGATGAGATCATCGTGGAACATGTGGGAGCCAACATGGGTATCCAGATCCCTCTGTTGGTTATTGACCGGAGAACGTCTCGGTCATGTCTGCATGGTTCCCGAACCCGTAGGGTCTACACACTTAAGGTTCGGTGACGCTAGGGTTATAGAGATATTAGTATGCGGTAATCCGAAAGTTGTTCGGAGTCCCGAATGAGATCCCGGACGTCACGAGGAGTTCCGGAATGGTCCGGAGGTAAAAAATAATATATAGGAAGTGCTATTTCGGCTATCGGGACAAGTTTCGGTGTCACCGGTATTGTACCGGGACCACCGGAAGGGTCCTGGGGGTCCACCGGGTGGGGCCACCTGCCCCGGGGGGGCCACATGGGCTGTAGGGGGTGTGCCTTGTCCTGTATGGGCCAAGGGCACTAGCCCCAAGAGGCCCATGCGCCAAGAGTAGAGGAAAAGGGAGAGTCCTAAAGGGGGAAGGCACCTCCGAGGTGCCTTGGGGAGGATGGACTCCTCCCCCCCTTGGCCGCACCCTTCCTTGGAGGAAGGGGCAAGGCTGCGCCCTCCCCCTCTCCCTTGGCCCTATATATAGTGGGGGGAATGGAGGGCAACCATACCTAAGCCCTGGCGCCTCCCTCTCCCTCCCATGACACATCTCTCTCCTCCCGCAACGCTTGGTGAAGCCCTGTTGGAATCCTGCTACTTCCACCACCACGCCGTCGTGCTGCTGGATCTCCATCAACCTCTCCTCCCTCCTTGCTGGATCAAGAAGGAGGAGACGTCGCTGCTCCGTACGTGTGTTGAACGCGGAGGTGCCGTCCGTTCGGCGCTAGGATCATCGGTGATTTGGATCACGACGAGTACGACTCCATCAACCCCGTTCTCTTGAACGCTTCCGCGCGCCATCTACAAGGGTATGTAGATCCACTCCTCCCTCGTTGCTAGATGACTCCATAGATAGATCTTGGTGACACGTAGGAAAATTTTGAATTTATGCTACGTTCCCCAACAATGTCTTCTCATGAGAAATTCAAATTCTATATTGTCCATTAATTATCTCGTGTTGGATCATTATTTTGCCTCTTGTTTATCTTTAATTGGTATCACATTATGGGGGAGTAATATGCTATGTGTATATTACTAGCCTAGAAAATGTGTACATTTGAGATATTGTCACCTAGAATTGATATTGTAAATTATCTTGTTCCTAGGTGGCATGTTAGCTCTACAAGTTGCAATTTGCTTTTTGTTTGGTGTGAAGATGATGTCGGATATCCTTGTTATCTACCACCGGGAATTATTTCCAAATACTTCTTGTCTTTTGACAATTGGTACTCACTTATGTGTGGTAGAAATTATTGATCATCTTTACATTGGCCTTTGCTTTTATTTGCTTTACCTCTTGCCTAGGATTGTGTCAACTCCCATTGTATTCCATACCACTTGTGGATCTTGTTAATTTCTTGACCTTGTCTAGTGTTTTCTAGATATAGTGAAAGTAGTGGTCCCACCTTGTGCATTTTGTATTCAAATGCAATTTCTCTATAATGCACTAGTCTTGGGGGAGCTATCCTATTTTATATAAAACACTCATCTTGTGATCCTTATCAAGTGTGTGTCGGTGGAAGGCAAGTCGTTTCTTTTGAGTACTTTGTGCCATCATGAAACTTTGTAGAGAGCTTGGTTTGTTTGGAACCATCCTCTCTTTTGGGGGTTTGATATCCTTTATTTAGTGGGTATCAATGGATATCTCATCCCTTGATGTATCTTTTATTGATATCCTCCAAGTGATGATTTATTCATTTGGTATCTTTTCTTCTCTTGGTATTTCTTTGTCCTTTGGTATCGGTTCTTGAAAGTCTTGAGCATGCATATTAACTTCTTGTAGTTTCTTTGGCATGTTTTCTTTCCTTGACCCAATATATAGGGGGAACTCCACCAAGTCTCAAAGTGGATGAGATGTGCATGAAATTCATTTTCATATCTATATGCACATATTTATGTGGAGTTTGTCCTATATGTTGTTGGTTCTCTAACTCTTTGGTCCCAATGAGTTTGGGTACCATTTTGTTTGTGTTGTTGTTCTAGGAACAAGTGGAGATGCATTGGATGCTCGGATCACTCACAAGGAAGGTGGTGTCACCATGTGCTTATTGGAGTCAAGCTAGGATGATTAATGAACTACTATCTACCTTTAATTGGCATCTACTACATCCATCCAATGGTATCTCGGTGACAAGTATCATCATCTACTTCATGCACACATTTCTTGCATCAACCTTTCGTAGGTTGTATCATGGCATGTTATCCATTATCTCATGTGATACTTGTTTCCTTTCTCAAGGCATCCCAACAATGATGTCTTGTTGCTAGTTGTGATGTCTTTGATGTTCGTGTGGTTGGAATTCATTTATATGCAATAAGACCATATCTAGCCTTGTGCTATGCTCTCAAGCAAATATCTTATTGGTATATGTATGACTTCAGTTTGGATATCTTGTTCCTTCATATTGTAACTATTTCGGGTGTACATCCTTCTTTGTAGATATATATCATCATGATTTCGTCTACCTAGAACCTTATACACTTGAGAGAAATTACATCTCTAGATGATATCCTTTCTTTCACGCCCACCTTGCCTTTCTTATGTTATTTCTTTGGTGGCTCCGTGAAAGCTTTTGCCTTGACTGCATATCGTATCTCGTTGCATCTTGATGCACTCTTGTGTGGTGAAGATTATTTTCCTTATGCTTATCTCTACGAGGCTTTTTCCATCTTAATTGGTATCCCTCGTCTTGATGAGGATTTCATCTTCTATCTTCGCCACGGGTTGTCACAAGCATAGGTTCTTTATATACTTATTAGTTAGCTTGTGAACCCATTTGCTAGTTGTATGTGGGAAGGATAGGCCTTGCACTGTGTTGCCTCATTTTTTCAAGACTTTATTGATGCTTAATGCTCATCCGTACATTAGTCTTCTCAAGTGCATTGCCTTGACTCACACACATCATTTTGGTTGAGCCCATTCTTAAGTTGCCTTTTTCACTTATTGCTCAACCATGTGTTTGTTACATGTACTAGGCTTAGTTTCCTATATGCTCACTTGCACTTGTTGTAAGTTTCTATTGATTTTGGGGGAGCTATGATCCTATTTTGTGCACTTTGTATCCAAATACAAAAATTCTTAGGTGTGCACAAATCATGAGGAGCTTCTCTAGTTTCTTTAGAACACTCATTTGCTCTTATCATAATATCCTTTATTCATGTAGCTCGTAGGATCTTTGGCCTAGTTGGTTCAATTGGTATCTTTTGATAGCTTGCTTCAATTGGTATCTTTTGATTGCTTGATTGCTTGTTTCTCTCTTTGTTATGTCCTTGTGGCATATCATTCCTTTAGCAATCTTGGTGCCTCAATATAGTTGGTCTTCCTCCAAGTTTTACCGTTGGATATGTGTATTGCATTCCACTCTCTTGTTGAGAAATACACAATTTATGGAGGAACACAATTTATATTGCCCTTCTATGCTTTTCGCCCATTTTGGCAATCGATGCCAATGGGGGAGAAGTTTCAGAGAGTTTTGTGGAGAAGTCTTCAGAGTTTTCTCCTTTCTTTGGTTTTGTTCCTAAGCATTTGCATCTCATACACATGCATTATTGATTGTTGCATTGCTTGGTGATGCATAATTCCTTGTATAAACTCTCATGAAAGTGATTGTCATCAATTACCAAAATGGGGGAGATTGAAAGAACATGCGGTGCCCCCATGTTTGGTTTTGGTAATTGATGACAATCTCTATGGACTAATGGTTTCCTTGAGTTATATTTGAAGGTTTTGTCCATAGGCTTTTCTTGGAGTACATGTGTTGGTTTCAAGGAGAATTTGTGTCGACCAAGGTGCTATTCAAGGAATTATCCAAAGATTGGTCATTTGAGAGTTGAGCTTATTGCAAGTATGTCTTGAAGAAGAAGATTGTGTGATCATTCATGTTTACCTTCAAGACATCATCCAAATGAAGAGAGTTGGAAAGATTCAAGGTTGATCAAGACTAAGTCAAGAGTGAATCAAGTTGATCAACTCACAAAGAGTAGAAGATGTACCGAGAGGGATCAAGTGATCCCATGGTATCGTAAGCATTGTCCATTGCACTTTGTGTACTAATCCATGGTCTATGTGAGAGTCTATCTGGGGTTAGGTACGTGTCCATGGGCTTGCGTCAAGAGGATGATATCATACAACCCATGGGAAGGATGACATCAAGTGGTGATCGTCATCAAGATTGCCGTGTGCAATTTCAAGTGGAGAATCACGAAGAGATCAAGTTCTTGAAGCTTGCCATCCATTGTGGTGTCAATGGACTTGTGAAGATGTGCCGAAGAGTGGCTCACCCATAGTGGAGTATGGGGAATCAATCATCTAGTCTTCATCGACCCAACGCAATCAAGAAAGGTGGTCCATCTTGAGGAGGATAAGATCGTCATCATATAACTCAAGTGGATCATGTGCAAGGCAAAGGTTTGCCCTTGATAGGTTTTCTATTTTACCGGTCTCATGGTGGTAGTTGGGAGACCGGGTTATAGGATCGATAGCCGTACTATCAAGGGGGGCTCTCAAGTGAGTAGCTTGATCGTATCATTCGTCGAGAGCTCAAACCATTGCATCCTTACATCATGTTTCTTGGTTCTTGTTTGGTTCTCTTTGTGAGTCTTAGAGCTTATGGTCATCTTGATGACAAGCTTGAGTTCATCGAAAACGGAGTTCGCATGGGTCTTCTATGATGTTTTCGGTGTTGTAGGTTTTACCGGTCTTATCCGAGGAAGGGTCCTCACCATTTTCTTATGGGCCTTTTCTAATTTTCTTCTTATTGATATTTCTTTCAAGATTGTGTTAGCCCTTGTCGCTAGCTTTCCAACAAACTTGGTTTCATCGAATTCGGAGTCCGTTTGCAAAAGTTGTGGCAGTTTTGGTGTTATGAAAAGGCTGCAGCGGTACTACCGCGAATTGGAGCGGATGTAATTTTTTACTACCGCTCCAGAGCAGTACTACCGCGGCTCCTATAGCGGTAGTACCGCTCCGGACCAAAAACTCGTCCCAAGTCTTGCGGTGGTAGGTCCGGATGTATTTTTTTAGTACCGCTCGCAAGCAGTAGTACCGCTACCATTTGCGGTAGTACCGTGAGGTCGAGCGGTAGTACCGTGAGGACGAGCGGTAGTACCGCTCCGGCGGTTCTTCTGGCCTTTTGCCTCCTTGCTGTTGTTTTTCAAAGGGGTACTTCCGCCCTAGCGGTAGTACCGCTCTTTGGAGCGGTAGTACCGCTCTGTGCGGGCTGTGAGCATAACGGTTGGATTTTTCCCCACCTATAAAAGGGGGTCTTCTTCCCCAATGAACCTAATCCTTTTAGCTCGTGTTCTTCCCCCATTGTTGACCTTCTTCGAGCTTGCTAACTCTCAATCCCTCCAATGATTATTGCTAGTTCTTGAGGGAAAAGAGAGAGAAGATCTAGATCCACATTTCCACCAATCACTTTCTCCTCTATGTGAGGGGAACCCCTTGGATCTAGATCTTGGAGTTCTTGGTGTTCTCCTTCTTGTTCTTCCTCTCATTTTCCTCCCTATCATTAGTTGCTCCGGTGGGATTTGAGAGAGAAGGACTTGGGCACTCCGTGTGCCCTTGCCATTGCATTTGGTGCATCGGTTGAGTTCTCCACGGTGATACGTGGAAGTGAAGTTTGAGAAGCTTATTACTCTTGGGTGTTTGGGCACCCTAGAGCTTGTTCCTCTTGGGTGCCTTGGCGCCCTAGACGGTTGGTGTTGTTCGGAGCTCAATCATTGTGGTGTAAAGCTCCGGGCAAGCGTCGGGGTCTTCAATTAGGTTGTGGAGATCGCCCCGAGCAATTTGACGGGTACCGGTGACCGCCCCCAAGGGTTGCCAAAGTGTACGGTTTCGGTGACCGCCCCCAAGGGTTGCCATTTGTACGGGTTCGGTGACCGCCCTCAAGGGTCCCTTAGTGGAATCACGGCATCTTGCATTGTGCGAGGGCGTGAGGAGATTACGGTGGCCCTAGTGGCTTCTTGAGGAGCATTGTGCCTCCACACCGCTCCAAACGGAGATTAGCATCTGCAAGGGTGTGAACTTCGGGATACATCGTCGTCTCCGTGTGCCTCGGTTATCTCTTACCCGAGCTCTTTACTTATGCGCTTTACCTTGTGATAGCCATATTGTTTCTTGTCATATATCTTGCTATCACATAGTTGTTTATCTTGCTTAGTATAAGTTGTTGGTGCACATAGGTGAGCCTAGTTGTTGTAGGTTTTGTGTTTAACAAATTAACCGCTAGGTTTATTCCGCATTTGTTCAAGTCTAAACCGTAATTATTTTAAAGCGCCTATTCACCCTCCCCCCCTCTAGGCGACATCCACGATCTTTCAGCCGTGCCTCTCAAAAATGGGAAAAATATGTTTTTTCTTCCGCGAGAGACACATGTTACTTCTTGTGGAAGCACGGACGTGTGTGGCCCAACCCAGAAGGGCCATGAAGTAGCTGCGCCTAGCTCAACATCTAGGAGCTAAATTGTGATAGAAGGCCGAAAATATGTAGGAAGAATAGCCAACAAGAAATAAAATAGGTGGAACTGAAAGGAATAGATTTTTAATGTATTTCAATTTCTCTTGTAATGTATGATCTATCGCATGAATAGTTAGTCCACACACCATTCCCCGCTTATGATAATCTAAGGGCAAAAAGAAAGAAGGCACGAGTATTCAAAGTAGAAGCGCTAACATTCCTCTTTCTTTGAGAAAGCACTTGACCACAAGCCGGTGCATAAGGAAAACGGGTCTTCAGGTTGATGAAGTCCTCCCAAGTATTGTCTCTCAAACTCACCCGGAGGGTGATAGGTAGAAGTATTAGTTTGATTCCGCGAGAGGCACAATCGTGCCTTTTTTTGTAAAGAAAAAAAAAAGCGCGCGCCTGGTTTGTTTTTTTCGTACAGTTTTTTTCATAAAAAAATTCGTCAAAATCTATCTACATGAGATCTAGTTTTGAGGATCTCGACACGAGGAATACAATGATGAAACCGGTTCAAGATTTGGACGCATGGTTTAAGATATAAAAGTTTTTGAATAAATGGATCTAGAAAAAAAGAAAAACTTCCAGATTATCGCAACCTGAGAAAGTGGGAGTGACCTTTGCAAAGAGTACTCCTAAATTAGTGATTAGGTCTGTTTAGGGCATATTTAAATGTGCTCTAGTTATTGCATATCTAATTAACTATCAAACTAGAAAGAACAAAAAAAGGCTAATGAAAATGCTTGCATGAATCTTCATGTAAAATCAATGGCAGAGGACTTGGATAGTTGGATGTGCAATATTTAGGACACATCTAGACGTGCTTTAACAAAACTGTCAGTGATTTCAAGGATTCCCCGGCCCTGTGTGTACCAAAGATATGCAGAGATGGAATTGAAAATAAAAAGATACGCAGCGATTAATTCAGAAACCGCGGGGCCATTCCTCTCGCACAAGGCCGAGCCAAAGGCCCATTTGGCCTATGGTGCTCCCAGGTGCAAGGCCCAGAAGCAGAACCCTGACCTTGGAGGCCTGCTGCTCGGCAGGTCGAGCGGGCGGCCGCGGCGTCTCTCCGCCGACGAGCAGGGCGGTCAGGTCGGCCAGCGAGCTGAGGAGCAAGGCTTCAGGAGCTACGCGCAGCGCGAGGCGAGGGCGCGACCTCTCGAGTCGCCGAGGCCGCGGCCACGCGGCCCGCCAGCTGAATCGTGGGGGGCGGCGCCGGCGCCGCGAGCGAGCGGGTGGAGGTCCTCGAGGGGAGGAGGGCGCGGCGGCGCAACTTGCAGACTGACCGACACGTCGGGCATCCGGCACTCCGGCGCCCCAGCAGGCAGCGCCACACGCCAGCAGCAGGCAGGGCATTTCACTCTTTTCACCAATTGTGCTGTGACTTCGCTAGCTGCCTGACAACACCTATGTGTGCAGTTGATTCAGGGCATTTGCCATGGAAAGATTCGATGAGTACGACTGCGCATCCGCTCATTCTCACCAGCACCCCGACCGCGTCTCTGATTCTCTCGAGGATCCGATATCTGATGAGGTGCTGCCTCTCCTGATGCTGAGCTACATAGGCTTTGGTATTTCATATTGCTCATTACTTGCTTGGCCAATAAATTTCATAAACATTGTTGCAGCTCATGTGCAACGAATTTCATAGTATTGTGTCTGGACCCTGAACCACTCTACCAGATGCGCAAACTATACCTTCCACTGCATTTTTATGCAAATGTATCTGACATCTTCTTACATATCTGGCCAATACTGCAAATTTCGGCATGTAGCAGCATATGAAATGTTTGCTGAACATGTGGCTTTGCCTTTTATTGTATATCAACAGGATGTCCAACCAACAAGGCTCTCGCTGGCCTGTGCTACAACAAAAAAGAGAGAGGATGATAACAGAATGGCGGGCCACAATGAATCAGCCATCTGGGATGAAGTTCAGGAAGAAGCTGATGAGCTAGCCCATGTGCATAAAGATCCTCATGCTCATAGTGTCTCACTCCTATCTGCTGGAACAAGCAAAAGTATGTCACTGATTCACTGCATGCTCCGTAATACATATTAAGTAGATTCTGATATTTCTTGAAGCGGCGCAGGACTTTGGCATGTAAATATTTTCTTGCATAACTTTTTCGGGCGTGTATCGTATATGATTCGTTCTCCTTTTTTTGGTGCTGATGCAGGGAGCAAATGTGAAAATAAGCTCAAATTTTCAATACGTGGATTCAATTCTATTCTGTCAGGCGTAAAGAGTGAAAACTCGTATGCTGGGGAACAAGAAGTTTTGTCAGGAATGCGACCAGCTAAAGCTATAGAAACTATGATGGCTGAGCAGTTCGAAAATATCGATGAAGAAACTGAAACTGAAGAATTGCCCCCAGATTTTGCCCATCCAACCAAGAATGCGAACATTTCAGTTGCTGAACTTCTTGAAGATCTACAGGATAGAAGTGCCTCATCTGTTAGAACACCATTTTCGGTGGGTATTTCTTGGTGCTGCTTCATTGTTTGGAGTTCTTAGACAACAGCTAGCTTGTCTCTGAACATTTCAATGCAGATTCATCAACAAACCGAAGCTAAGGAAGGGAAGCCAAAAGTTTCGACTTCAGGGAAGAAAATACTAGCACTTCTAGGTCAGAGGGATCTTGACAGTGAAGAGCACTCAGAGCATGCTATTGGTGAAACGTCTAGTGAGGATGAAGCGGAAGTATGTTGTTAATATAACTGCTGTTATTGGTAGTTGTTCAGTTGTACTGTTCGTCATGATACTTCATTCCTGCAACAGGATACTGTTCGAAACAACTTGACTATGGTGAACAAAGATGTGAAGGGAAACCGAAAAACTATGTCTGACCTATTCCAAGAAGCTTTCACTGCAACAGATATGGAGGGTACTGCACTCCCCATGAGATCAACCGGGTATAGTAACCCTGACAATTCCTTACCAAATGCGCGTTGAAATAACACCGAATGTTATGCTATTCTAAATATTTTATTTCTTTGTGCAGAGCTGGTTATTATGGAAGGATGCAACAGATTATGCAGATGGAGAAAGATAGGCATGCTGAGTTCTCGAGGCAGTATAACAGAGCGCGAGATTATTTAGGTAGTTCTCTTAGTTTTGCTATCGTGAACTTTGTATAGTTATGCTAGACTTGCTAGTTGAAGCAGTTAGTGTAATAACCTTCATCAGTGTGTAATTGTGTATTCATATATTGATGATGCAGTGACTCTTCCTATTGCCAGGTGATTCAAAGGGAGTTACTGTTCAAATTTTGTCAAGGTCCTTGGAAGGAAAACTAACAGTCTGCCTCTGCCTGTTGAAAGAAAAGAGTAACGTCTGTGTTTCATCTTTATCTTTCAAAAGCTCTTCTGTTCTTTCGTTTACTTATTGCTTGCAGCAAATTAACATATTGTTTTTATACTATTTTCCAAGAAAAGTAATAATTGTTGCGCATGAAAAATACATGCTTGCTATTAAATGGTAATTGTAGGAATATGTGTTGTGCAAGTCATGCATGTTGGATAGCTTTCCGCGTGGCGGTTGGCCACTCTTTTTGAATTGCCCAACCATGTAGTGTTCAGACATTTAAGATAAAAATGCAGTGCTACCCTTAGAACTATCTTTTAATGTTGTTATGCCCTCACAAAACATATCTTTTACTGGGGGTAAGTTCTAACAAACCAAACCTTATGCTAAGCGTCTCGTGCCAGTGTGGTGTTATCAGTGTATTTGTGTTTCTTGCAGCTTCCGTTGACAGATTGCGACATGGATGACAGCAGTAGTAAGAGGACCATTATCTTCAGTCCCAAAATATGTGACAATGTGGATCTTGTAGAAGGAAACATTATTCACATCCACCCACCATGGTATGCTTCTTGCAGTACATGTCTATATTTTCTTTGCTTGTTTCCGTTCTGTGAACCCATTTTGTGTTTCAAGAGGCATTCTGTTGTAGGCTTGTTGCTTGAATGGTAGATCAATTTTGCTCAGTAGAACGGAACGGAGATACTTATTTCACAAACGAAGACGCCATGAATCGAAACTAACCAAGCAAGAAAAATATGGGGAGAGCTTCTATAGCCATAGCCATAGACCCTCACCAACCCATTACAAAGCAGCACCCATGCTTCAGAATTTTTGCAGTATGCAATCTTCGTTTAGAGCCCATCTAGAGAAATTTGATCAGGTGCCGCAAGGCTGCAAGAACTGCTAGTCATTCAGGGATGCAGAACTTAGAAAACAGCACTGAACACTTAAGAGTTCAGTCTGACGCTGCAGTTTGGTCCGGAGAATGATGCCCAGGTATGAAATATGGCTAACGCCTTGGTGGTGCGATTAATGTCTCGCGTGTCGGTGCTTGTAGCTCTTGTTTTCCTCGGAAAACATAGGATTATTTTTTTGTACAGCTAGGTCACCGTGGAGCTGCGATCTTCTCTTTATTCATGCTTTCGGATGGGTCTAAGCAACCGCAGAATTCAGGAATTTGACAACTCCCTTACCTCAACAGGAAAGAAGTGAAAGTAAAAGAAGAGGAGGTGATGCTCTGCACCTACTTCTCGCATCACCTGGCGTGAATGGTACTCGTACTCGAGATCCTTCTTTTCTGGAAAACAAAAGGAAGGCGATGTTGCACCGCATGGCAGGGGCCGGCTTAGGATATGTGTAGTCTGAGAACTCTAGACACTGGTGTATGTACTGGGAAGAGTATGTGTCGCTGTGTGTTGTACTTGGTGAAGAGATTGAGCCAGTTTTGTATGTGTCCCTGCTCGTGTTACTTGTCGCAGCTGCTGCTGCAAGCATGTACTTCTCATTGAATCTGTAGAGTAGATAGGCAAAGCCTCGTAGACAATGTTGCATGGGACCATTGTCGGTGTTGCACCGCACACAAATAAAGAATGTTTCCGTCATATATGGAAAAAACTGTCCCCATTCAGCACTCAAAATATTATGCGGAAATGTATGTTTCTTGTGTAGTACTCCCTCCGGTCCTTTTTAGTTTGCATATAAGACTTGTCTGAAGTCAAACCTCGTAAACTTTGACCAAATTTATGCGAAACTGGGTTGAAAGGATCAATCACCCGTCTGTCTCCAGAAAAAAAAATGCTCCCAGACAAATGTCGAATATATTTTGTGCCTCCTCTCCTCTCCTCTAGCACGCATGCAAGATCGGATTTACGAGTAAAAACAGCCCCCAGATGTTGAATATATATCGTGAAGTCCCAGAATGATTACAACTTTACATACACAAATGTTTGCGCTGCCAAGTCTCTTACAAATGCTGCTGTCTATGGCTACAAAGGCTGAATCTTAACACCTAGAGCCTGTGTGTGTATTTACACTTGCACTTCAATAGGGGAAACCACTGTAACTGCCGTCACGATGCCGTTCGCTCGCGCCGACGACGGTGAAAAGCTCCGTGTAATCGCAGAGGCCGTGCAGCTCATCCAGGCCCGACGGCTGCCCAGCGGCCGCCGCCGCCCGCGCGTCATTCTCAATCGCCGCTACACTAACCGGGCCTGCCGTGGCGGGAATGAGATAGCTTGACGCTCCGGTGGCGCCGGCGTTGGCCGTCCGCGCGTCATTCGCCGCTGCGGTAACCGGGCCTGCCGTGGCGGGAATGCGATAGCTTGACGGTCCAGCAGTGGCAGCGCTCCACCCGTCGGCGTGGCGGGGCCGCGGCCTGTGGAGCTGGCGCGCGGGCGTGGCGGCGACGGGTGAGTTGCCGGTGAGGCGCTGCACGAGGGACTTGAAGCCCGCGGCGTCGGAGGTGACGAACTGCGTCTCGATGTAGGTGACCTTGACGCCATTCCTGTCCATGGATCCTTCCTCGCTTGATCGATCGAGCACCTTTTGTCAGTTTTCTCGACCTCCTCGTGCGGCTGGCTCGGTTCTTGATCGCTCTAGCGTCGGGGTTGTGTGTGTCATGCTAGCCGTTCGGGGATGTTTATATACGAGACGGCGCTGAGATTCTGGAGGTGAGAAGCATTCTGGGGTTGCGAGGCACGAGTGAGGAGAGAGTGACATGCTGGCAGGGTGTAAGATGGACCGGGTCAGGGCGTCAGGGCATGTGGTGGTGGGAGGTAGTTGAGACGAGGTTGGTACTATAGGTGCTAGTGGCCGCGGTAGCAAGTCGAGGTGTTTGACTGGTCCTCCTAGGGAGCTAGTTTGATAACGGTCAACTTTCGGAGCCCTGGGGGAGGGAGTATGGTTTTGACGGCCTCTCTTTCTCTCCCTGTCTTTGATGCCGACGGATCTCAAATAACAAGCAAACGCAACAAGTTCACAACAAAACATGCATCCTTCCGTTCGTGGCCCCGGCATGCATGCTCCCCCTTCCGTTCGTGTTGGTTATGTGGTCCCGGCACGGCATCCATGCTCGACTCTTCATCCCATTCCGGCGAACTCCTTTGCAGATCGGCATTCTTGTGACTTGTGAGCTTCCTCCGGAATCTTCACCTTTCCGTCATGCGGTGCTCGTGTTGTTGTTATTTGTCGTCGTTGTGCAGTGCCTTTGGTTTACACTCCACACATGGGTGCCATCTTTCTCGTGGAGATTATTTCATCACGGGCACTCTCTAAGATCATGTCATTTCTTCATCACTTGTTCTCCCCGCTCCTTTGGCAATAACCACCCTTTCGGTGGAGAATCGGCCCATCCTTCGTGCAAGCTCAGCGAGTTAGAATGTTCGTCGTCCTTGTTTGCAGGCTGCCTTAGCCAATGACCACCACCATCTGGTGTGTGCGGCTGTGGGGTTGGCAGTGGCGCAATTCCTTCATAATGATTGTCTGTGGTCTTTGCCGGTGGCTTCGGTGTTGCCTTTATCGAAGCTATCATGTGGTGTCTTTTGGAGTTTGTCCCCCTCTTACGTGTATTGTACTATGATCTTCACGTAGCCTCAGCCTAGGTTGTGTCACTCAACTCCCTCGCTTTGACATAGCACTTTGTTATTGAGCTCTCCCAAAACAATGTTCCCTTTTGTTATCGAGCCCTCCCAAAACATATCCTATTGGCCGGAACCAGTTCTAACAAGCCAGGCCTTAGAAAATACACATGAGCTCCTGGGTGCTCCACACCCCTATACAAATATTAAACGTAAAAAATACCAAAAATTCAAAAAGATCTGAATTTGAGGATATCAAACATGGGTTCTCAATCTACTCCAGTGTGAAATTTCGTGAAAAAATACCGGGAAAGTATCAATGGCGAAGGAAATACTGTCCGAACAAAAATCCATTCAAACAGTTTTTTTCTACACATAGAAATTTTGTCTCTTTTTTTTGCCACAAATACGTTTCCTAGTTTTTTTTTTCACGAAATTTCACACGGATCGGGAATCCAGATTTTATATCCCAAAATCTCAGTTTTTTTTTCAAATTTTTTGGTATTTTTTGAATTTAATGTTCGTATAGGGGTGGAGCACCCGGGTGATACAAATCCGCTTCTGCCAAACCTTAGGCTATAATGAAATGCTATTATCAGCATCTTCTTGCCACTAAGTGTACTTCTGTATCTTGCAGTTCCCGTCACAAGCAAAAACAGACTGACACGGATGCCAGCAGTAGTAAGAGGACCATTATCTTTAGAGAGAAAATATTCTGATGAAAACCAAGTAAAACAAGGTTTCAACCCAAATGCTAGAGAGCGCGACCCATACCAACGTACAGATAAAAAAGACGACGTCATCGTCATGCAAAGATATTCACAAATTTCAAAATTCTATAACGTACTTTCAAGCCAATCGGGTGGATCGAATTTCGTTTTCACCGTTGTGTCAACCTGCAGCCGGATGCACTCTAGTCTTTCAGCAAAACATCCGCTCTTTATTCCTTTATAGTAACTGCAAGTTAACAGCACTGCGTGATTGACAGTATGAAAGAGCAAACAGATACACCGATACCCCTACCAGACATAAAATCTCTATAGTAGCTGTTATCAAAACATAAATGAGTTTCAGTACAACAATGCAGCTACAAAGTCATCTCAGTCCTGACAACTAAGCCTTTCTGAGGCGCTATCTTGACAGCATATGCCCTAGAGACCACAATACTGCTATACAGCGATTGACATCAAATTCTTCTCGCCCATATAGCATCTAGCCTGCCGTGAATTCCTACACAAACCTCTGTCTTTTCGGCCGCCATAACAAAACTGTGGTGGTGACAAACTATCTTCTCGGAGTATATTGAGTAGTATCTCTCAGGGGTGTTCAAAAGCCGATTCTAATAATCACAACTCGTCATGGGATTCTGGTTCCGAATCGTTATTCTTCTCAGGGGCATCCGATTCTGACGGCTTCTCCGTGGATTCAGACTCGCTGGATGCAGATTCTGAAGAGTCCGTCTTCTCCTTGTTAGCTTCTTCCTTTACGGCGGGTTTCTTCTCAACCTTGGGTTTTGGCTTTGGGATCCTATTGACGCTAGAGACCTGCACATCAACCGAGTTCCCGTTGTGTTGAGAAGTTGGATCAAAGTTGAGCCTCGTGTGCTAGGATGTCAAGTATAAAATTCTGACCTTATTTTGTAGGGCTAAAACTTTCTGATAGACCTCTTCAGATGTGAAGGCAGGCGAGCTGTGGGCAGGGGTACTGCAATGGTCGCTTGGAGTTAGCCACTTGAGCGTAAATAGAACTCAAGAATGGTTTTTCTGTAAAAAAAAAAGGCCTACCTCTTCTGTAGGGTTTCCTTCTCCTCCAACCAAGCTTTCAGCTTATCTGCTTCACTTACGACCTCATCTACTCTCTTTTTTGGAAGCCATGGTTTGCTTGTCTCCCAGTTCTTCACAATCTGCAGGGTAAAAAAAAAAGAGAAAGAATACATGAGAATGCAACAACACAGAACCCATTTAGTAGAACCATCTTACAATTTTTAAGACTCGACAGTACTATAATGCAGATAAACTAAAATGTAGTGCATGTTTAGCTTATTTGGAACTCAGGAATGTCCAAACTTCACTTTTTTTGTGCCTACAAAAGCCTGATTATTATCAGGTAATCTACTTTGCAAATTTGCAATGTAAGAAAGGATTCAAGATTGCACTGACATGATCTCTTCTGAATATTTTAGTGCAATGACAGCTTCAAGAACCAATGAAAATGAAGAATGACCAGTGCATGAAATTTTGTTTTGTGGCAGTGACGGGTGGAGGATGAACCATGCCAACAAGTTGTGTTGTAATGCAATGCTTGACCTTTCCAGATAAATGTTTTTTGCTCAAGTATTATGTTCTTTCTTAATGCAAGCATTATGTTAGGTGCAATCACGTAAACAATATTGGTTCTTATACGAAATTCAAGTACATTGTGTCAAGAACAAATTATTTTAGATAAGAGAAGTCATTTGCTCATCTCGGGGATACCTTTTGTAGCTCAGTAAGATACAATCGAGCACTTCCGCAAGCTGCTGGTCGGGCTTTTAACTCACTCATTCTGTATAACAAAAAATAAACAATATCAGTAACTGAGTGATATGAACTTAAGTTGATAAAAATTAATTACCTGAAAAGAATTGGGTCGCCCATGGCCTTAAGCTGATCAAGCCGCTCTTGAAATTCGTTTGCTTGAGCCTCTTCACCATCCATATACAGCCAATCCTGCACCTGCATTTGTCAACAACTTCAGCATGAGACATATCCTAGACAAATTATACCCCGAGCAAGATCCATTATTTGACTAACCTCACTGAGTTTCTCTGTAAAAGATTCCCTCTCATGTTCAGTTGAGACGGCCAACATATCTGTGCTTTCCTCCAACTGTGATGTGTCAAATGGCAGCAATTAAGCAGTCAAAAATAAATAAGGTGCGTCACATAAAAAGTAATGCACAGTATAGTATGCCACGTACTGGTAATGTTCACATCACAACAAGCTAAAAACTTTGCAAAGAAAAGGTACCTTTTCCTTCATAGAGTATATGTAAGACTCAAGGTTATTTTTCAGTTCAGCAGTTCTCCTCCGCTCAGCATCCTTCTTATTAAGTACATCTAACCTACTTTTTGCCTCAGAATACAGTTCCTTCGAAAGGGTTGATGCAGGACCAGCTGTTTTTTCAGTGACCTATATTAAAAAGTAAGACGCAAAAATTAATCTATGTCATATGTTCTATGCCATGTCAATATTAGCATAAATTTACCAAGTATAGTTTACCTTTAATGGAACCCTGAAGGTTCTTTTCTTCAGCACCTTCTCTGTAATAGTATCTTGCACATTGGTCTCATCATTGGTAGTGCTCGTATTATCAGCATCACTTCCTGAACTAGAATTCTCCTTACTATCTGTTGTACTATCAGTTGTTCCTGATTCAGCAGACAAAGTCTCATCGGTGGTATTAGTCTCTAGTGTTACGTTCTTCTTTGGAACTTCAACCCATTCAGTTATCTCAATCACTGCTTCTGCCCTATCAAGAGAAATAATTCCACTTCTACTCAAAGAAAAGTGTAGATTTGCTTTGATGGGTGCAGATAAATTGCGGCTTCCATACCTGATTGAAAAATGTACATTGTTAAATACTTAAATTGATGCACTGAACCAAAACATGAGGTGAATACAAGTAATACAACAGAATGGCAGTACCACTTGATTTTCAAGGCGCTAGAGCCCTTTTTTAGTTGGAATTATATTGACATGACCATATATGTATTACAACTTTACAGACAGACTATTCACAATAAATATTAGTTCACATAAAGGTCCTTTCAGGCTGTTAAGTTGACTATGAGCAGGGTTGAGAGTTGACACTTGAGACTGCGCACCAAAATAACATCAACATTGTGCTTACTTTTCACTGGTTTCAGCCAGGCCTGATATGGCATACTCTGCAAACTTGTGCGACGAAACACCTGGGGGCAATTCAGAAGCTTTGTCATAGCTGAGAGAGACATCAAAGTCCTTAGTATGTCTAATGGACCTGAACAACTGTAGACAACAGACAAATAAAAATCTTGTTCAGATATATTTTTTCAAACAACAGGCAAAGTTTGTCGACAGTAAAAGCTTGACTAATACTGTTTAACCTTTATTGGCATCTTTTTCATCCTTGGAACCAGTACTTGATCAGTACTTTCATCTTTGACATAATCTGGGCCATCTATTTCAAACACGAAACCATAAGTAGAACCGTCAATCATCCCCAACTTGCGGTTCAACTTAATCCCATCACTTAGATTAGCAGCATGCAGTGAGGCACCAAGAACAATTGCTTCATCAGCATCAAGGTGCTTATCTAGCTCACTCCGTCCCAGGAATTCCTGCAGCTTAGCCTGGAACAGAGGAATACAAATGTGCCCCGTGAGTCAAAATGTGACAAATAATAAAAGCACTGAGATTCAAAATAATAATAAATGGTACAGATAGATAAGGCATCTAACTCTATTCCATAAGTAAATGAAGTCCTCTGTATGACTAACAGCAGCTTATAAACCCCATGCCAAATACTGAATTCCGTTCACGATGAAACCTTCTTACGAGAGAAAAGGTGAAATAAGAAGCAGGCAATCGCATGCACCCAGGTTCTAAATTCAGTTTAGTTTACATGAGCATACACAGAAAGTTTCAGAAACTCAACAATGCAATAGTCCTGCATTCCATCACAGCCCCTCAATGGCAAGTCAAGTAGTATAAATCTTGAATGGAGGAGTGATAATCACCTGCAGTTTTGGTACCCTGGTAGCTCCTCCAATCAGCTCTACAGCATATATGTCACCAATTTTCATGCCTGAATGCGTGAGCACATCTTTGATTGGAGTCAGAGCCTGCTCCCATAAATCTGCACAAAGCTCTTCGAATTTTTCACGTGTTATGGTGCTCCTGTAATAAACAGCATGTCGGTCAGCATGTAAAACCTTGAATTTTTTTCCTAATCATGATCTGAGAAAAACTAAGGGAAAGCTGAAAGCATGAGCTGGGGTAAAAGATCAATAATTACAGAACAAAGCATTAAGGAATAAGGACATCAATGGTCAATGGGCCTACGGAAAATACCAACAATGACAAGTTAAGAAGCCGGTATAATCTTGCAAGTTCCACATAATCATAAATATGCAATGAAAACGGATGCAGAACTTCAATGTAGTAGAAACTATCCACAAGAGATATGCAAAAGCAGTACCAGAACAAATTTTATTCAACAGTTTTGCTAAAGCACATTTAGATGTGCCTTAAATATTGCACATCTAAGTCCTATGTCATTGATTATTTTCAGTTTTGCTAAAGCGCATCTAGATGTGCTCTAAGTATTGCACATCTAAGTCCTATATCATTGATTTTACGCGAAGATTCATGCAGACATTTTCTGTTGTCATTTTCTTTTTCTTTTTAGTTTAATTGAGTCACTTAGATGTGCAACAACTAGGGCACATCTAGATGTGCCCTAGACAGACTTATGCACTTCAAAGGAGACAAAGGAATCAACTTGATCTATCAAAGGTCAGACCATTTGACAAATATGAAATAACAGGGCCTGTCATCCATGCTACTCTAGATTATGTTTGCTTACAAGTAAAAGGCTCATGTGTTCAGAATCGATCCAGGACATAAGATGGGACATGCTGGCCTGTTTGTACAGTTTGGTTCATCTTTAAGTTTCATATAAACGTTCATCCAAAGATTATGCATGTATGGAAGGACGCACCTGAAATCGATGTCATTATATAGAGATTCAACTGAGATCGGAGCAGCAGTATTTGCGCTCAGAATTTCTTTCGTGCGCTTGACCTGCTTCTTCAACTTAGCCATTGCTTTAGGAGACTGACGGATGTCATCCCCATTGCCAAGCTGCTTGTTAAATTGATCGGCAAAATAGTTTACCAGACGCATTTCCATTTCAAGGCCTCCAAGTTTGGAGTTCCATCTGACATCCTTAACCTGCAGAGGAATTGGCTAAAAGCATTAGCACTAGATTCTTCTGTAGCTATCTATTCGAGATAGCAGCTAAAATTCATGTTTTTTTTTTGCCAGATCTACTATCAGCTAGGCATGTGAAAGCATAAGTAACAATCTTTTCTTCAGAGATCTTACAAGCAGGCATATGAGTTGAAGCAGAATTGAACAGCTAAAGGAGCTGGAGGCGGGAGAATTGTTACCTGGAACTGGTTGACAGACACCGTCTTCCCGAACTCCTTGGCGCTGTAGGACGAGTAGTAGACGAGCGCGGCGTAGGTGCTGCCTGAGCCCATGTCGTAAAAGATGACATGGCGCGACTCGTTGGAGAAGTCCTTGTCGATCCCGTACTGCAGCGCGGCGCCGGCGTGCTCGTTGACGAGCGCGAGGACGTTGAAGCCGGCGAGCTGGGCGGCCTGCGTGAGGGCCCGGCGCTCGGCCTGGCCGAAGTAGGGCGGCACGGCGACGACGGCGTCCCGCACGGGCAGGCCGACGTGGGCGTCGGCGATCCCGGAGGCGTAGTGGAGCACCATGGCGACGATCTCCTCGACGGTGTAGACCTGACCGTCGTCGGCTCGCACGGCGGCGGCGCCGCGCGCGTCCTGGACGAGGTCGTAGGGGAGGAAGAGCGAGTCCGCGAGGGCCCGCACGTAGGGGAAGGGCTTGGCGAGGAGGTCGCGCATGCGGGAGAAGACCTTGGCCGGGTGGCGCGCGGTGATGCCGGCCGCCTCCTCGCCGGCGAGGCGGTTGCCGTCGGCGAGCGCGGCGAGCGCCGGGGACTTGCGCTTGGACATCTCGTTGATGGCGACGGCGATCGGCGCGCGGCCCGGCGCGAGGTGCACGGCGGCCACCTTGAGCCACTCGGAGCCCAGGTCGATGCTCGCCACCGCGGCGCTCGCCGGCAGCACGGCCACGGCCGCCGCGACGAGCGCGAGGAGCAGGAGACGCGGCGCCATGGGGGGCTAGCGCGATGGCATGCGGGGGGGTCAGGGTTTGGAGATCTGGAGCTGGCGAGTGTGGACGGGGCCGGAGCACGGGAGAACGATCTCGACGGGGAGGGAGGGGCGGGCGTGCGTGCGAGCTATATTTCCGATTGCAAAAATCGTTTCTTTTTCTTCTGCTGCTGTTAGAAGGTTTTGCGTTCGAGACCCTGGAAGTATTTTTGGATCACGGAGTAGGGCCTTGTTGGTGTGCTGGTTTCTGCCGCGGTGGGTGGTTTGAGAAATATGGGAAGTGTGAGGGGCTGGTGGGTAGATTGGTTTGGAAGTAGAACGGGGCAGGACCGGCAGGGGATTGAGTCACCTGTCCAATGGGAAGGCGCCGCGTGGAGAAGCGTCCACGTGGCCCGCCGTGGTGGGCGTGGTGCGTTGGAGGCGTGAGAGGCGAGGTCGTGACATGCTTCGTGCGCGGACAAACGCAACGCAACGCAAACAGTCTCGCCGTTGCCACACACGTCACTGTGTACGGACTGTCAACGGTCAACGTTTGTAAGAGTGGAGATGGTGCGCTTTTGGAAAATCGAGTGGTGCGGTGTTTGTTACTTTCTCCATTCACAGATATAAGATGTTCTATTATTTTACTTTTTTTCGATTCAGACTTATTTAAACACATTTTAGAGCCCGCTTGAAATGGATGTAAGTTTATACACCTGTATTTATTTTACGGGTGCAAGTTATAGGTCAACACTTGATTTTGTGCTTGGGATGAAAAACAACTGGAGGAGGTCCGTATCTTAGACCTCCTTTGGTTCATAGGGTAGGAAAATCGTATGAATAGAAGAGTCATAGGAAATGAGATGACATGCATCTCAAACCCTATGAGTATGAATAGGAAAGGAGATGTCCTTTGATTCACTTCATATGATTTTTTTCATTGAGTCTAGAATTTTCCTATGAAATGTGAAGTATAGGAAGAATTCCTCCATAGGAATATGATTCCACTCCGACAAACCAAAAGGCTCTAAAGGAATTTTTCCTACAAAAATCATATCTTATAAAATTCCTACAAAAATCCTCCAAACCAAAGGAGGCCTTAACCGGCCAGAAAACGGGCAGACGGGGCCTTAGTGCATTTATTTGCTCATTTCAGTCCGTTTATAGTCTATAATAAAATATCCATTTAGTATACCGTTAAAGAGATGATAGATACTCCCTAAAGCAAACTCTCTCCTTTCCTGAGCCCGCCCCTCTCTCCGCTGTTGCCGATGGCCACTCCAGTGTCGGCGTCCACTACCAACATGCCCGACGGTGACCACTCTGATCCCTACATCCACATTTTCTCCCCTCTCTCGGCTTACATGGCCTCCGGTAGGTCATCTCGCCATCGGTGTTTTCCTGTCGCTAGCCGGTGGTCTCAGGCTTGGGCCTTTCGACAGACTCCTCACGCTATTCTTAGGGGGGGGCACATCACTCGAATCTGTAAGGAGGTGCCGGCAACAGCTGCGGCACGGGCTGAGGGGCGAAGGCGGTGCTGTCGCACGCTTCAGCGCCAGCATGAGGCTGGCCTATTATGGCTGCGTTCAGCGTCGGCGTCTTCTCATGAGCGCCGAGAGGTGCCGCCGGACCTTGTGGGGTTGTGTTTCAAAAGCTCCTGAGATGGACATCTCAAGAAGGACCTGGTGCAGTTAAAAAAGTGGACTGTATTGAATTGTGTTTTCCTTTTTGGTCAAAGTGTCTCATGCAGAGAAAATTAACTACTCATTACTGATCCCATGACGCGTTTGGATACCTGCATTAGGCCCAGCCAGGTCCGCATGGACAGTTTTCGGCCAGTTTTGTTGCTCGCGTCACATCTAAAAGTTGGCCCGCACGAAACTTAAAGCACCTCTGGGCCTGCATCCAGACAAACACCCAAATTGGCCAAGTTTTTTCCGGAGCCAGGCCCGAGCGATGCTACCCTAGGCACGTGGGCATGGGCGGTTGCACGCGTGGATGCGGTCTCGAGACGTCGCGTTGTTTCCCGAAGCTGCGTCATAAATTACCCTCACCCCCTTCTTCATCGCTCTCCCCCCCTCTTCCCCACTCACACCGGCGGCGGCGACCATTGGAGCAACTGCAAGACGATCCAAGAAGGCGGCGAGCAGCGGATTGACCAGAGCATCGGCCATGGCAGTAAGCCCTTACCATGTCTCTCAATTTACCACTACTGAGCCGTGGTATATTCGATTTGTGGACAAGGTTGGAGCGTTAGAGAGGGGATGGAACACATCGGGGGTGGGGGATTGGTTTAGGGGAACACTATCGATGAACCCTCGAATACATCGTTTCTGCATCGATGGCTTCTAGGGTTCTTACGGTCATTGTTTTATTACATCTGGGGTAGGGATTGGGATACAAACTTGTTTAGAAGCACCTAATCCTAGCCGCCGCGACCTTGGAGTCGCGTCGAGCGGCGGGGGGCATAGCCATCTGTTTGGTAACGTAGCAATAATTCAAAAAAATTCCTACGTGCCACCAAGATCAATCTAGGACATACTAGCAACGAGAGAGAGGGAGTGCATCTTCATACCCTTGAAGATCGCTAAGCGGAAGCGTTACAAGAACGTGGTTGGTGGAGTCGTACACGCGGCGATTCAGATCGCGGGCGATTCCGATCTAAGCGCCGAACAACGGCGCCTCCGCGTTCAACACACGTACAACCCGGGAACGTCTCCTCCTTCTTGATCCAGCAAGGGGATAGGAGAAGTTGAGGGAGAACTCTGACAACATGACGCTGTGGGTGGTGATGGAGCTCGTGGTTCTGCGGCAGGGCTTCGCCAAGCGCTGCGAAGGAGGAGGAGGTGTAGGAGAGGGGGAGGGGTTGCGCCAAGGGAAGGGTGCGGCTGCCCTCTCTCTCCCTCACTATATATAGGGGGAGGGGTGGAAGAGGCGCCCTGGGGTTCCCTAGAGGAGGGGTGGCGACCACAAGGGAAACCCTAGATGGGTTTGGGTGCCCCCACCCCTAGGAAACTTGCCCCCCAAGCCGGGAGGGGTGGCTGCCCTAGGGGAGGCGCCCCCACCTCTCCAGGTTACGTGAGATGGGGTGGGAGGGGCGCTCAGCCCCTTAGTGGGCTGATGTGCCCCCTCCCCTTGGCCCATAAGCCCCCCCAACGCTTGCCGGGGCCTCCAAAACCCCTTTCGGACACGCTGGTCGTCACCCGGTACCCACGGAACAATTCCGGACTCCAATACCCTTCGTCCAATATATCGATCTTCACCTCCAAACCATTCCGGAACTCCTCTTCACGTTCGAGATCTCATCCGGGACTCCGAACAACCTTCGGTAACCACATACTATTTCCCATAACAACTCTAGCGTCATCGAACCTTAAGTATGTAGACCCTACGGGTTCGGGAACCATGCAGACATGACCGAGACATCTCTCCGGCCAATAACCGATAGCGGGATCTGGATACCCATATTGGCTCCCACATGTTCCACGATGATCTCATCAGATGAACCACGATGTCGGGGATTCAATCAATCCCGACAATTCCCTTTGTCTATCGGTATGTTACTTGCCCGAGATTCGATCGTCGGTATCCTCATACCTCGTTCAATCTTGTTACTGGCAAGTCTCTTTACTCGTTCCGTAACGCATGATCCCGTGGCTAACTCCTTAGTCACATTGAGCTCATTATGATGATGCATTACCGAGTGGGCCCAGAGATACCTCTCCGTCATACGAAGTGACAAATCCCAGTCTCGATTCGTGCCAACCCAACAAACACTTTCAGAGATACCTGTAGTGCTCTGTGAAAGTCTTATCAGGCATCTTGATCTATCTCTATAGATCTTGATACCCAACATGTAAGAAGTTTTACACAGGTCTTCCTTTGAAAAACTCCATTCAAACAACCCTTTATGCTTTCTAGAAATTCTACATCATTTCTGATCAACAATATGTCATCCATATATACCTATCAGAAATGTTGTAGTGCTCCCACTCACTTTCTTGTAAATACAAGTTTCTTGCAAACTTTGTATGAACCCAAATGCTTTGATCGCCTCATCAAAGCGTATGTTCCAACTCTGAGATGCTTGCTCCAGTCCATAGAAAGATCGATGGAGTTTGCATACCTTTTAGCATCCTTAGGATTGACAAAAACCTTTTGGTTGCACCACATACAACCTTTCCTCACGGAAACCGTCAAGGAAACTTTGTTTTGACATCCATCTGCCTGATTTAGTAAATGAAAATGCATCAACTACTAACATAGTTCTAACAGACTTTAGCATCACTATGATTGAGACAGTCTCATCATAGTCAACTCCTTGAACTTGTCGGAAACTTCTTTGAGACAAGTCGAGCTTCACAAATGGTGACATTACCATCAGCGTATGTCTTCTTCTTAAAGATCCATTTATTCTCAATGGCTTGCCGTTCATCGGGCAAGTCCACCAAAGTCCATACTTTGTTCTCATACATGGATCCTATCTCGGATTTCATGGCTTCTAGCCATTTGTTGGAATTCGGGCCCACCATCGCTTCTTCATAGCTCATAGGTTCATCGTTGTCCAACAACATGACCTTTAAGACAGGGTTACCACTGAGAACTTGTACACACCCTTGTCGACCAACGAGGTTCGATAGTAATTTGATCTGAAGCTTCATGATCATCATCATTAGCTTTCTCTTCAACTGACGTAGTTGCCACAGAAACATCTTTCTGTGCCACGCTACTCTCTGGTTGAAGTGAAGGTTCAACAACCTCATCAAGTTCTATCTTCCTCCCACTCAATTCTTTTGAGAGAAACTCTTTCTCGAGAAACGACATGTTCTCGACGACAAACACTTTGCCCTCAGATCTGAGATAGAAGGTATACCCAATCGTCTTGTTTGGGTATTCTACGAAGATACAATTTTCCGCTTTGGGTTTGAGCTTTTCTGACCGAAGCCTATCGACATAAGCATCGTAGCCTCAAACCTTAAGAAACAACAACTTTGGTTTCTTGCCAAACCATAGTTCATACGGTGTCGTCTCCACGGACTAATATGGTGCCCTATTTAAAGTGAATCTAATTGTCTTTAATGCATAACCCCCAAAAATAGCGGTAGATTGGTAAGAGACATCATACACCATATCCAATAAGGTTCGACTATGACGTTCGGACACACCATCATGCTATGGTGTTCCAGGCGGCGTCAACTGTGAAACGATTCCACCTTGTCTTTAGTGATTGCCAAACTCATAACTCAGATACTTTCCCTTTGATCAGATCGAAGGAACTTGATCTTCTTGTTACGATGATTCTCAACGTAACTCTGAAATTGCTTGAACATTTCAAACATTTTAGACTTATGCTTCATTAAGTAAATATACCCATATCTACTCAATTCACCGGTGAAGGTGAGAAAATAACGATATCCGCCGCGCGCTTCAACACTCATCGGACCGCACACATCAGCATGTATGATTTCCAACAAGTCACTTGCCCGTTCCACTGTTCCAAACGGGATTTTAGTCATCTTGCCAAAGAGGCATGGTTCGCATGTGTAAGTGATTCAAAATCAAGTGACTTCAAAAGTCCATTAGCATGGAGGTTCTTTCATGCGCTTTACACCAATATGACCTAAGCGGCAGTGCCACATGAAAGTGGTACTATCATTATCAACTCTACATCTTTTGGCATCAATGTTATGAACATGTGTATAACCACGACTGGGATTCAATAAACCATTCACATTGGGTGCATGACCACAGAAGGTATTATTCATGTAAACAGAATAACCATTATTCTCTGATTTAAATGAATAACCGTATTGCAATAAACATGATCTAATCATGTTCATGCTCAATGCAGACACCAACGCAAACAACATTTACCTAGGTTCAACACTAATCCCGAAGGTAGAGGGAGCGTGCGATGGTGATCACATCAACCTTGGAAACACTTCCAACACACATCATCACCTCGCCCTTAGCTAGTCTCCGTTAATTCCGTAGCTTTTGTTTCGAGTTACCAATATTAGCAACTGAACCGGTATCTAATACCCAGTTGCTACTAGGAGTACTAGTAAGGTACACATCAATAACACACATATATCAAATATACTTTTGTTGAAGTTGACAGCCTTCTTATCTACCAAGTATTTGAGGCAGTTTCGCTACCAGTGACCGTTCCCCTAATAGAAGCACTTTGTCTCGGGTTTGGGTTCTTGGGTTTCTTCACTGGAGCGGCAACTGGCTTGCCATTCAAGAAGTTTCCCTTCTTGCCCTTGTCCTTCTTTGAAACCAGTGCTCTTGTTAACCATCAACACTTGATGTTCCTTCTTGATTTCTACCTTTACGCCCTTAAGCACGATGAACAGCTCCGGGATTCTCTTCCCTTGAATGTTATAGTTCATCACGAAACTCTAGTAGCTTGGTGATAGCGACTAGAGAACTTTTGTCAATCCCTCTCTTTCTGGAAGATTAACTCCCACTTGATTCAAGTGCTTGAAGTACCCAGACATTCTGAGCACATGCTCACTGGCTGAGCTATTCTCCTCCATCTTGTAGGCAAAGGTCTTATCAGAGGTCTCAACCTCTCAACACGGGCATGAGCCTGGAATACCAATTTCAGCTCTTCGAACATCTCATATGTTCTATGGTGTTCAAAACGCTTTTGGAGCCCCGACTCTAAGCCGTAAAGCATGGCGCACTAAACTATCAAGTAGTTATCAGAACATGTCTACCAGATGTTCAAAACATCCACATACGACGCAAGAGGGGTTGGCACACCGAGCGGTGCATCAATGACAGAAGCCTTCTGTGTAGCAGTGAGGACAATCCTCAGACTACAGCCCTAGTCCACACAATTGCTTACAATATCTTTCAACTTAGTCTTTCTCTAGGAACGTATTAAAACAAAGAGCTAAAGCGCGAGCTATTAATCCACAACATAATTTGCAAAGACAATTTAGACTATGTTCATGATAATTAAGTTCATCTAATCAAATTATTCAATGAACTCCCACTCAGATAGACATCCCTCTAGTCATCTAAGTGATACATGATCCGAATCGACTAGGCCGTGTCCGATCATCACGTGAGATGGACTAGTCATCAACGGTGAACATCTCCATGTTGATCGTATCTACTATACGACTCATGTTCGACCTTTCGGTCTCTCGTGTTCCGAGGCCATGTCTGTACATCCTATGCTCGTCAAGTCAACCTAAGTGTTTTGCATGTGTAAATCTGGCTTACACCCGTTGTATTCGAACGTTAGAATCTATCACACCCGATCATCACGTGGTGCTTCGAAACAACGAACCTTCGCAACGGCGCACAGTTAGGGAGAACACTTTCTTGAAATTTTAGTGAGGGGTCATCTTATTTATGGTACTGTTGTTCTAAGCAAATAAGATGTAAACATGACAAACATCACATGCAAATCATAAAGTGACATGATATGGCCAATATCATCTTGCGCCTTTGATCTCCATCTTTGAGGCGCGTCATGAACACCATCGTCACCGGCATGACACCATGATCTCCATCATTATGATCTCCATCATCGTGTCTTCATGAAGTTGCCTCGCCAACTATTACTTCTACTACTATGGCTAACAGTTAGCAATAAAGTAAAGTAATTAGATGGCATTTTCATTGACACGCAGGTCATAAATAAATTAAGACAACTCATATGGCTCCTGCCGGTTGTCATACTCATCGACATACAAGTCGTGATTCCTATTACAAGAACATGATCAATCTCATACATCACATATATTATTCATCACATCCTTTTGGCCATATCACATCACATAGCATACCCTGCAAAAACAAGTTAGACGTCCTCTAATTGTTGTTGCATGTTTTACGTGGCTGCTATGGGTTTCTAGCAAGAACATTTCTTACCTACGCAAAACCACAACGGTGATATACCAATTGCTATTTACCCTTCATAAGGACCCTTTTCATCGAATCCGATCCGACTAAAGTGGGAGAGACAAACACCCGCCAGCCACCTTATGCATCAAGTGCATGTCAGTCGGTGGAACCAGTCTCACGTAAGTGTACGTGTAAGGTCGGTCCGGGCCGCTTCATCCCACAATGCCGCCAGATCAAGATAAGACTAGTAACGGTAAGCAAATTGAACAAATCATTGCCCACAACTGCTTTGTGTTCTACTCGTGCATATAATCTACGCATAGACCTAGCTCATGATGCCACTGTTGGGTAACGTAGCAATAATTCAAAAAAATTCCTACGTGTCACCAAGATCAATCTAGGACATACTAGCAATGAGAGAGAGGGAGTGCATCTTCATACCCTTGAAGATCGCTAAGTGGAAGTGTTACAAGAACGCGGTTGGTGGAGTCGTACACGCGGTGATTCAGATCGCGGGCGATTCCGGTCTAAGCGTCGAACAACGGCGCCTCCGCGTTCAACACACGTATAGCCCGGGAACGTCTCCTCCTTCTTGATCCAGCAAGGGGAGAGGAGAAGTTGAGGGAGAACTCCGACAGCACGACGGTGTGGTGGTGATGGAGCTCGTGGTTCTGCGGCAGGGCTTCGCCAAGCGCTACAAAGGAGGAGGAGGTGTAGGAGAGGGGAAGGGGCTACGCCAGGGGAAGGGTGCGGCTGCCTGATACGTCTCCAACGTATCTATAATTTTTGATTGCTCCATGCTATATTACCTACTGTTTTGGACTATAATGGGCTTTATTTTCCACTTTTATATTATTTTTGGGACTAACCTATTAACCGGAGGCCCAGCCCAGAATTGCTGTTTTTTGCCTATTTCAGTGTTTCGGAAAAACAGAATATCAAACGGAGTCCAAACGGAATGAAACCTTCGGAAACGCGATTTTCTCATCAGATAAGACCCAAGAGACTTGGACCCTCTGTCAAGAAAGCCACGAGGCGGTCATGAGGGTGGAGGCCCCCCTGATGTCTACTACACAACCTTCTTCTTGTAGACATTGTTGGACCTCCAAGTGCAGAGGTTTGTAGGACAGTAGCAAATTTCCCTCAAGTGGATGACCTAAGGTTTATCAATCCGTAGGAGGCGTAGGATGAAGATTGTCTCTCTCTCAAGCAACCCTGCAACCAAATAACAAAGAGTATCTTGTGTCCCCAACACACCCAATACAATGGTAAATTGTATAGGTGCACTAGTTCGGCGAAGAGATGGTGATACAAGTGGTATATGGATAGTAGATAATAGTATTTGTAATCTGAAATTATAAAAACAGCAAGGTAGCAAGTGATAAAAGTGAGCGTAAATGGTATTGCAATGCGTTGAAACAAGGCCTAGGGTTCATACTTTCGCTAGTGTAAGTTCCCTCAACAATAATAACATAATTGGATCACATAACTATCCCTCAACATGCAACAAAGAGTCTCTCCAAAGTCACTAATAGTGGAGAACGAACGAAGAGATTATGGTAGGGTACAAAACCACCTCATAGTTATTCTTTCCAATCAATCTGTTGGGCTATTCCTATAAGTGTCACAAACAACCCTAGAGTTCGTACTACAATAACACCTTAAGATACAAATCAACCAAAACCCTAATGTCACCTGGATACTCCAATGTCACCTCAAGTATCTGTGGGTATGATTATACGATATTCATCACACAATCTCAGATTCATCTACTCAACCAACACAAAGGACCTCAAAGAGTGCCCCAAAGTTTCTACCGGAGAATCACGACGAGAACGTGTGCCAACCCCTATGCATAGGTTCCCAATGTCACGAAACCCGCAAGTTGATCACCAAGACATATATTCCTCCCTCATAATAATTTTCAGTAGCATCATGAATGAATTCAACAATATAACCATCACTTAAAGCATTCTTTTCATGATCTACAAGCATAGAAAATTTACTACTCTCCACATAAGCAAAATTCTTCTCATGAATAATACTGGGAGCAAACTCAACAAAATAACTATCATGTAATTGAAAATTAAGATCAAGATGACAAGTTTCATGGTTATCATTATTCTTTAAAGCATACGTGTCATCACAATAATCATCATAGATAGGAGGCATGCTTTCATCATAATAAATTTGCTCATCAAAACTTGGGGGACAAAAAATATCATCTTCATCAAACATAGCTTCCCCAAGCTTGTGGCTTTGCATATCATTAGCATCATGGATATTCAAGGAATTCATACTAACAACATTGCAATCATGCTCATCATTCAAAGATTTAGTGCCAAACATTTTGTAGATTTCTTATTCTAGCACTTGAGCACAATTATCCTTTCCATCATACTTACGAAAGATATTAAAAAGATGAAGCATATGAGGCACACTCAATTCCATTTTTTATATAGTTTTCTTTTATAGACTAAACTAGTGATAAAACAAGAAACTAAAAGACTCGATTGCAAGATCTAAAGATATACCTTCAAGCACTCACCTCCCCGGCAACGGCGCCAGAAAAGAGCTTGATGTCTACTACACAACCTTCTTCTTGTAGACATTGTTGGGCCTCCAAGTGCAGAGGTTTGTAGGACAGTAGCAAATTTCCCTCAAGTGGATGACCTAAGGTTTATCAATCCGTAGGAGGCGTAGGATGAAGATGGTCTCTCTCAAGCAACCCTGCAACCAAATAACAAAGAGTCTCTTGTGTCCCCAACACACCCAATACAATGGTAAATTGTATAGGTGCACTAGTTCGGCGAAGAGATGGTGACACAAGTGGTATATGGATGGTAGATAAAGGTATTTGTAATCTGAAAATATAGAAACAGCAAGGTAACTAATGATAAAAGTGAGCGTAAACGGTATTGCAATGCTAGTAAACAAGGCCTAGGGTTCATACTTTCGCTAGTGCAAGTTCCCTCAACAATAATAACATAATTGGATCACATAACTATCCCTCAACATCCAACAAAGAGTCACTCCAAAGTCACTAATAGCGGAGAACGAACGAAGAGATTATGGTAGGGTACGAAACCACCTCAAAGTTATTCTTTCCAATCAATCCGTTGGGCTATTCCTATAAGTGTCACGAACAACCCTAGAGTTCATACTACAATAACACCTTAAGATACAAATCAACCAAAACCCTAATGTCACCTGGATACTCCAATGTCACCTCAAGTATCCGTGGGTATGATTATACGATATTCATCACACAATCTCAGATTCATCTACTCAACCAACACAAAGGACCTCAAAGAGTGCCCCAAAGTTTCTACCGGAGAATCACGATGAGAACGTGTGCCAACCCCTATGCATAGGTTCCCAATGTCACGAAACCCGCAAGTTGATCACCAAGACATATATTCCTCCCTCATAACAATTTTCAGTAGCATCATGAATGAATTCAGCAATATAACCATCACTTAAAGCATTCTTTTCATGATCTACAAGCATAGAAAATTTACTACTCTCCACATAAGCAAAATTCTTCTCATGAATAATAGTGGGAGCAGACTCAACAAAATAACTATCATGTAATTGAAAATTAAGATCAAGATGACAAGTTTCATGCTTATCATTATTCTTTAAAGCATACGTGTCATCACAATAATCATCATAGATAGGAGGCATGCTTTCATCATAATAAATTTGCTCATCAAAACTTGGGGGACAAAAAATATCATCTTCATCAAACATAGCTTCCCCAAGCTTGTGGCTTTGCATATCATTAGCATCATGGATATTCAAGGAATTCATACTAACAACATTGCAATCATGCTCATCATTCAAAGATTTAGTGCCAAACATTTTGTAGATTTCTTCTTCTAGCACTTGAGCACAATTATCCTTTCCATTATACTTACGAAAGATATTAAAAAGATGAAGCGTATGAGGTAGACTCAATTCCATTTTTAATATAGTTTTCTTTTATAGACTAAACTAGTGATAAAACAAGAAACTAAAAGACTCGATTGCAAGATCTAAAGATATAATTTCAAGCACTCACCTCCCCGGCAACGGTGCCAGAAAAGAGCTTGATGTCTACTACACAACCTTCTTCTTGTAGACATTGTTGGGCCTCCAAGTGCAGAGGTTTGTAGGACAGTAGCAAATTTCCCTCAAGTGGATGACCTAAGGTTTATCAATCCGTAGGAGGCGTAGGATGAAGATGGTCTCTCTCAAGCAACCCTGCAACCAAATAACAAAGAGTCTCTTGTGTCCCCAACACACCCAATACAATGGTAAATTGTATAGGTGCACTAGTTCGGCGAAGAGATGGTGACACAAGTGGTATATGGATGGTAGATAAAGGTATTTGTAATCTGAAAATATAGAAACAGCAAGGTAACTAATGATAAAAGTGAGCGTAAACGGTATTGCAATGCTAGTAAACAAGGCCTAGGCTTCATACTTTCGCTAGTGCAAGTTCCCTCAACAATAATAACATAATTGGATCACATAACTATCCCTCAACATCCAACAAAGAGTCACTCCAAAGTCACTAATAGCGGAGAACGAACGAAGAGATTATGCTAGGGTACGAAACCACCTCAAAGTTATTCTTTCCAATCAATCCGTTGGGCTATTCCTATAAGTGTCACAAACAACCCTAGAGTTCATACTACAATAACACCTTAAGATACAAATCAACCAAAACCCTAATGTCACCTGGATACTCCAATGTCACCTCAAGTATCCGTGGGTATGATTATACGATATTCATCACACAATCTCAGATTCATCTACTCAACCAACACAAAGGACCTCAAAGAGTGCCCCAAAGTTTCTACCGGAGAATCACGATGAGAACGTGTGCCAACCCCTATGCATAGGTTCCCAATGTCACGAAACCCGCAAGTTGATCACCAAGACATATATTCCTCCCTCATAACAATTTTCAGTAGCATCATGAATGAATTCAGCAATATAACCATCACTTAAAGCATTCTTTTCATGATCTACAAGCATAGAAAATTTACTACTCTCCACATAAGCAAAATTCTTCTCATGAATAATAGTGGGAGCAAACTCAACAAAATAACTATCATGTAATTGAAAATTAAGATCAAGATGACAAGTTTCATGGTTATCATTATTCTTTAAAGCATACGTGTCATCACAATAATCATCATAGATAGGAGGCATGCTTTCATCATAATAAATTTGCTCATCAAAACTTGGGGGACAAAAAATATCATCTTCATCAAACATAGCTTCCCCAAGCTTGTGGCTTTGCATATCATTAGCATCATGGATATTCAAGGAATTCATACTAACAACATTGCAATCATGCTCATCATTCAAAGATTTAGTGCCAAACATTTTGTAGATTTCTTCTTCTAGCACTTGAGCACAATTATCCTTTCCATCATACTTACGAAAGATATTAAAAAGATGAAGCGTATGAGGTAGACTCAATTCCATTTTTAATATAGTTTTCTTTTATAGACTAAACTAGTGATAAAACAAGAAACTAAAAGACTTGATTGCAAGATCTAAAGATATACCTTCAAGCACTCACCTCCCCGGCAACGGTGCCAGAAAAGAGCTTGATGTCTACTACACAACCTTCTTCTTGTAGACATTGTTGGTCCTCCAAGTGCAGAGGTTTGTAGGACAGTAGCAAATTTCCCTCAAGTGGATGACCTAAGGTTTATCAATCCGTAGGAGGCGTAGGATGAAGATGGCCTCTCTCAAGCAACCCTGCAACCAAATAACAAAGAGTCTCTTGTGTCCCCAACACACCCAATACAATGGTAAATTGTATAGGTGCACTAGTTCGGCGAAGAGATGGTGACACAAGTGGTATATGGATGGTAGATAAAGGTATTTGTAATCTGAAAAATATAAAAACAGCAAGGTAACTAATGATAAAAGTGAGCGTAAACGGTATTGCAATGCTAGTAAACAAGGCCTAGGGTTCATACTTTCGCTAGTGCAAGTTCCCTCAACAATAATAACATAATTGGATCACATAACTATCCCTCAACATGCAACAAAGAGTCACTCCAAAGTCACTGATAGCGGAGAACAAACGAAGAGATTATGCTAGGGTACGAAACCACCTCAAAGTTATTCTTTCCAATCAATCTTTTGGGCTATTCCTATAAGTGTCACAAACAACCCTAGAGTTTGTACTACAATAACAACTTAAGATACAAATCAACCAAAACCCTAATGTCACCTGGATACTCCAATGTCACCTCAAGTATCCGTGGGTATGATTATATGATATTCATCACACAGTCTCAGATTCATCTACTCAACCAACACAAAGGACCTCAAAGAGTGCCCCAAAGTTTCTACGGGAGAATCACGACGAGAACGTGTGCCAACCCCTATGCATAGGTTCCCAATGTCACGAAACCCGCAAGTTGATCACCAAGACATATATTCCTCCCTCATAATAATTTCAGTAGCATCATGAATGAATTCAACAATATAACCATCACTTAAAGCATTCTTTTCATGATCTACAAGCATAGAAAATTTACTACTCTCCACATAAGCAAAATTCTTCTCATGAATAATAGTGGGAGCAAACTCAACAAAATAACTATCATGTAATTGAAAATTAAGATCAAGATGACAAGTTTCATGGTTATCATTATTCTTTAAAGCATACATGTCATCACAATAATCATCATAGATAGGAGGCATGCTTTCATCATAATAAATTTGCTCATCAAAACTTGGGGGACAAAAAATATCATCTTCATCAAACATAGCTTCCCCAAGCTTGTGGCTTTGCATATCATTAGCATCATGGATATTCAAGGAATTCATACTAACAACATTGCAATCATGCTCATCATTCAAAGATTTAGTGCCAAACATTTTGTAGATTTCTTATTCTAGCACTTGAGCACAATTATCCTTTCCATCATACTTACGAAAGATATTAAAAAGATGAAGCATATGAGGCACACTCAATTCCATTTTTTATATAGTTTTCTTTTATAGACTAAACTAGTGATAAAACAAGAAACTAAAAGACTCGATTGCAAGATCTAAAGATATACCTTCAAGCACTCACCTCCCCGGCAACGGCGCCAGAAAAGAGCTTGATGTCTACTACACAACCTTCTTCTTGTAGACATTGTTGCGCCTCCAAGTGCAGAGGTTTGTAGGACAGTAGCAAATTTCCCTCAAGTGGATGACCTAAGGTTTATCAATCCGTAGGAGGCGTAGGATGAAGATGGTCTCTCTCAAGCAACCCTGCAACCAAATAACAAAGAGTCTCTTGTGTCCCCAACACACCCAATACAATGGTAAATTGTATAGGTGCACTAGTTCGGCGAAGAGATGGTGACACAAGTGGTATATGGATGGTAGATAAAGGTATTTGTAATCTGAAAAATATAAAAACAGCAAGGTAACTAATGATAAAAGTGAGCGTAAACGGTATTGCAATGCTAGTAAACAAGGCCTAGGGTTCATACTTTCGCTAGTGCAAGTTCCCTCAACAATAATAACATAATTGGATCACATAACTATCCCTCAACATGCAACAAAGAGTCACTCCAAAGTCACTGATAGCGGAGAACAAACGAAGAGATTATGCCAGGGTACGAAACCACCTCAAAGTTATTCTTTCCAATCAATCTGTTGGGCTATTCCTATAAGTGTCACAAACAACCCTAGAGTTCGTATTACAATAACACCTTAAGATACAAATCAACCAAAACCCTAATGTCACCTGGATACTCCAATGTCACCTCAAGTATCCGTGGGTATGATTCTACGATATTCATCACACAATCTCAGATTCATCTACTCAACCAACACAAAGGACCTCAAAGAGTGCCCCAAAGTTTCTACCGGAGAATCACGACGAGAAAGTGTGCCAACCCCTATGCATAGGTTCATGGGCAGAACCCGCAAGTTGATCAACAAAACATACATCAAGTGAATCACGTGATATCCCATTGTCACCACAGATACGCACGACAAGACATACATCAAGTATTCTCAAATCTTTAAAGACTCAATCCGATAAGATAACTTCAAAGGGGAAACTCAATCCATTACAAGAGAGTAGAGGGGTGAGAAAACATCATAGGATCCAACTATAATAGCAAAGCTCGCGATACATCAAGATCGTATCACCTCAAGAACACGAGAGAGAGAGAGAGATCAAACACATAGCTACTGGTACATACCCTCAGCCCCGAGGGAGAACTACTCCCTCCTCGTCATGGAGAGCACCGGGATGATGAAGATGGCCACCGGAGAGGGATTGCCCCCTCCGGCAGGGTGCTGGAACGGGTCTAGATTGGTTTTCGGTGGCTACGGAGGCTTCTGGCGGCGAAACTCCCGATCTATTGTCTCCTCTGGAAGTTTTAGAATACGTAGGTATATATGGGTGAAAGAAGCACGTCGGTGGACCGAAGGGGGGGCCACGAGGCAAGGGGCGCGCCCCCACCCTCGTGGGCACCTCCCTTCTTTCCTGACGTGCACTCCAAGCTTTTTCGGTAGCTTTCCTTCCAAAAATAACTACTCCAGTTGATTTCGTTCCATTTCGACTCCGTTTGATATTCCTTTTCTTTGAAACACTGAAATAGGCAAAAAACAGCAATTCTAGGCTGGGCCTCCGGTTAATAGGTTAGTCCCAAAAATAATATAAAAGTGGATAATAAAGCCCAATATTGCCCAAAACAGTAGATAACATAGCATGGAACAATCAAAAATTATAGATACGTTGGAGACGTATCACCCCCCTAGGGCGCGCCCCCTGCCTCATGGGCCCCTCGAAGCTCCACCGGCGTACTTCTTCCTCCTATATATATCCACGTACCCTCAAACGATCAGATACGGAGCCAATATCCTAATTCCACCGCTGCAACTTTCTGTATCCACGAGATCCCATCTTGGGGCATGTTCCGGAGCTCCGCCAGAGGGGGCATCGATCACGGAGGGCTTCTACATCATCATCCAAGCCTCTCAGATGAAGTGTGAGTAGTTTACTTCAGACCTACGGGTCCATAGTTAGTAGCTAGATGGCTTCTTCTCTCTTTTTGGATCTCAATACAATGTTCTCCCCCTCTCTTGTGGAGATCTATTCGATGTAATCTTCTTTTTGCGGTGTGTTTGTTGAGACTGATGAATTGTGGGTTTACGATCCAGTCTATCTATGAATAATATTTGAATCTTCTCTGAATTCTTTTATGTATGATTGGTTATCTTTGCAAGTCTCTTCGAATTATCAGTTTGGTTTGGCCTACTAGATTGGGTTTTCTTGCCATGGGAGCAGTGCTCAGCTTTGGGTTCGATCTTGCAGTGTCCTTTCCTAGTTACAGAAGGGGCAGCAAGGCACGTATTGTATTGTTGACATCGAGGATAACAAGATGGGTTCTTTTTTATCATATTGCATGAAACTATCCCTCTACATCATGTCATCTTGCTTAAGGTGTTACTCTGTTTTTAACTTAATACTCTAGATGCATGCTGGATAGCGGTCGATGAGTGGAGTAATAGTAGTAGATGCAGGCAGGAGTCGGTCTACTTGTCTCGGACGTGATGCCTATATACATGATCATGCCTAGATATTCTCATAACTATGCTCAATTCTGTCAATTGCTCAACAGTAATTTGTTCACCCACCGTAGAATACTTATGCTCTTGAGAGAAGCCACTAGTGAAACCTATGGCCCCCAGGTCTCCTTCTCATCATATCAATCTCCATTACTTTATTATTGCTTTGCTTTTTTACTTTGCCTTTTACTTTTCACTTTGCATCTCTATACCAAAAATACCAAAAAAATTATTTATCAGCTCTATCAGATCTCACTTTCATAAGTGACCGTGAAGGGATTGACAACCCCTAAGCGCGTTGGTTGCGTTGAGCTATTGTTTTTGTGTAGGTACGAGGGACTCGCGCGTAGCCTCCTACTGGATTGATACCTTGGTTCTCAAAAACTGAGGGAAATACTTATGCTACTTTGCTGCATCATCCTCTCCTCTTCGGGGAAATCCAACGTAGTGCTCAAGAGGTAGCACTGCCCTCTCTCTCCCTCACTATATATAGGGGAAGGGGGTGGAGGAGGCGCCCTAGGGTTCCCTAGGGGAGGGGCGGCGGCCACAGGGGAAACCCTAGATGGGTTTGGGCGCCTGTGACGCCCTCGATTCAATCGTACACTAATCATACACGCAAATATGTACGATCAAGATCAAGGACTCACGGGAAGATATCACAACACAACTCTAGACACAAATTAAAATAATACAAGCTTTATATTACAAGCCAGGGGCCTCAGGGCTCGAATACATAAGCTCGAATACACAAGAGTCAGCGGAAGCAACAATATCTGAGTACAGACATAAGTTAGACAAGTTTGCCTTAAGAAGGCTAGCACAAAAGCAACACCGATCGAAAAGGCAAAGCCTCCTGCCTGGGAGCCTCCTAACTACTCCTAGTCGTCTGCGGTCTTCACGTAGTAGTAGGCATCCTCCGGGTAGTAGTAGTCATCAGTGGCGTTGTCTGGCTCCTGGGATCCGTCATTTGGTCACAACAATCGGGTATGGGGAAAAAGAAGTAGCAAAGCAACTGTGAGTACTCATCCAAAGTACTCGCAAGACTTACATCAGATCTAAACTAAGTATGCATTTGTATCAAAGGAATGGGTTGTATCTGTGGACTAAACTGCAAAATGCCAGAAGGGAATGGGAAAGCCTAGCCTATCAAAGACTAGCATCTTCTGGAAACCACCATCTTGCAGCAACAGGAGGGAGTAGAGTAGCATAAAGTAAAGTAGTAGAAGTGTTATCAACCTCGGCCAGAGATCCTTTCTCGACTCCCTGCGAGAAAGCAATCCCAGAGCCATACTATCCAAGTGTCAACACATTCCAATTCTCATCACCATCTAGTTCTCATCACAAGTATCCAGTTCTAGTTGTATCGATCGGGATACAACTCCAAGTGTCAGTTACTATAGGACAGGCTATCGATAGATGTTTTCTTCCCTGTAGGGGTGCACCAACTTACCCGCCATGCTCGATTAACTCCGCCCGGACACACTTTCCTGGGTCATGCCCGGCCTCGGCCAAACAATACGCCGCAACCCGACCTAGGCTTAATAGAGAGGTCAAGCACGCCGGACTAAACCTATGCCCCCATGGGTCATGGGCCATCTCCCTGGGAACTCCTGCACGTTGCGTGGGCGGCCGATGAGCAGACCTAGCTACCTCCTCCAAAAAGGCAGGTGCTTACGCAGTCCAACCCGCCGCTCAGTCGCTGACGTCTATTAAGCTTCGGCTAATGTATACGACGCAGAACGCCCATACTATGCCCACGTGATGGTTAGTGCTATCAGGCCAGAGGCCCCTCGGATCAAATATTCAAATCGTAGTGGATTAGGAGCACGCGGTAACGAGCAGAGACTCACGATCGATGTGACCCCGTCGCCCCGTCTCGAGTACTTGCGGCAAGGGCTAAGAATGCCCGGCCACGCCTCGTAAGTATCTCGCGGGCACCTTCCAAGTCAACCCGACTCCACATCACTCGCTATTAAGCTCGCGCGGGTACCCCTTAGGGCCGACCCGTCTTTAATAACATGGCTTAGTGCAAAGTCATAGTAACCATAGTAACTGTGTGTCTAACACCAAGGGGAAAACCCAAGGAATCACCCCCGGTGAATTCCACTCGATGTTGTCATCAAGGTGAACGTAAGAGGATCCACCCTCGAGGTTCACACTTGAGAGGTTGCACGACAGAGCCGCAACAGAAGTGGTTAAGGAGGAAATCACCCTCGATGACCTCGACCGTATAGCTACACTACAAAGATCTCATCAGGAGTGATGTAAGAGGTTCCACCCTCGGCACTCGATGGCAACTCTGCAGAGTCATACAACTAGGGGGGTGATGTGCGGTGTCGGGGCCTGGACGTCGATCATGTTGATTGAGTCATCGAATATAAAGCGAGGCAACTGGGACAAGGTGGGGTCACTGATGGATCTCTAACCAACCTATACTAAGCAGTTTAGTATAAGCAGGTAAGGTATGAAAGCAGGTAACAAAAACAGGCTATGCATCAGAGTAGGATCATACATAAATCAGTAGCAGTTCTAATGCAAGCATGAGAGGGAAAGAAATGGGCGATATCGAAATGCTCAAGGGGGGTTTGCTTGCCTGGTTGCTCTGGCAAGGAGGGGTCATCGTCGACGTAGTCGATCACAGGGGCAACATCGGTCTCGAGGTCTACCGAAGAGAAGAGGGGGAAGAAATAGTAAACATAAAGCAACATAGCACCACAAAGCATAACATGGCAATAAGATGTGCCGGGTGTGACCTAGCGTATGGCTACACGATAAAGGTGAAGGGGGAAAACAACCGGGAATGTTTTCCCTGTTCCAGACCTGTGTCAGACAGATGACCGGAGGGGGATAGTTCCATGTTCAAATAGTTAGGGGCATCTGACAGGTATGTGGGTAGTGTATTCGGGTTCGTCTCATCGTTCTGAGCAACTTTCATATATAAAACATTTTCATCCGAGTTACGGATTAATTTAAATGATTTTCCGAAGTTTTAACTCATATTCTGGAATTATTTAAATTCACAAAAAAGGAATATGACATCAGCATGACATATGAGTGACGTCAGCAGTCAACAGTCCGGTTGATTGGTCAAAACTGACATGGGGGACCCTCCTGTCATGGACAGTGGGTTAAAACAGAGTTAAAAACTAATCTAAACATAGTTAGTTCAACTACTAGGCCCACATGTCAGTGTCTAATTATGTTAACTAAATTAGCTTAGTTAATTTCGTTAATTAGGGGTGGTGGGCCCCATCTGTCAGTTGCACGGGCCGGTCCAGTCAGCATGGTGGACCGGGTCAACAGGCTGGTCGGGCCCCTGGGCCCATGGGTCAGTGACCCAGGGGGTGGCCCCAGGCCGGCCACGTCGGCTGGCCCCGTCGGAGTTGCTCCGGTGAGCTCCAACGCGGCGGCAAGGCACGGGTGAGCTTCGGGTTTCGCCCACAGGGCATCTCCGGGGCTGTGGTTTGGCCCGTTCGAACGACCCGTCCACACTGCGTCGAATGGAGGTGGTGGCGTGGCCGAGGACGGCCGGGAACGTCGCCGGCGGTGAGTCAGCTAGTGGTGGGTTTCCGGTGAGCGGCGAACAGGGGGCTGCGGGGCATGGCGAGTCATGTGCGGGTGCGTGTTGGGAACTAGGCGAAGTGGCGAGCGAGTTGCGCACGGGGCCGAGGCCATTTGGTCGTCGGAGCATCATCGGCGACGAGCTCAGGCGGAGCCGCGTTCGGGCACGACGGGGAGGAGGAGCTACGGCACCGGAAACACGCGGGGAAGAGAGGGGAAAGAGGCGCGTGCTCACGTTGGCCCTGTAGGTGTGCTCAGGTGGGCTCGGGGAAGATCGACGGTGACAAATCGGCGACGAAGGCGAAGATGGCCGTAGGGGAAGAAGAGGTTGCCAGGCTCGCTGGAGTGGCTCTCGGCTCGCGCTCACAGACGTGGACGGGGTAGACGACGACGGCGGAGACGATGGGCATGACGGCGAGGCAAACGGGGCTCGGTGGCCGAGAGGCCGGGCGAGGCACGGCGGCGACCGCGTCGGCCTCCTCTCCAAAACGAAGCAGAGGGAGAGGTGGATCTGGGGGAGGAGAGGTGCAAGTGGGGGGAGGGGAACGAGGTGGCAGGGAGGAAGGGGATCCTTATCCCCTCTTTAGCGAGGCGCGTGGCGACGAGCGGGTTCGACGGCAACCGCTCGCGCGGGTCGGTCGAACAGGAGGAAGGGGAAGACGACAGGGGAGGGGAGTGGGCCGGCTGGCGTGGGACGACGGCCAGCTGGGCCATTTGGCCCAGTGGGGCAGGGGCTTTCTCTCTCTCCCTCTGACTTTTCCCTTTTCCTTTTCCTTTCCTTTTTGTTTTTTTATTTGCTCTGTTTTGCATTTTCTTTTAGTACCAAATGAGTTTTGTTTTGAACAAAACTTTGCACATAAAACTAACACAATTCCTTGAGATGGAACAAAAAGTTTGGGGGCAAAAGGAGTTGCCTAAATAATTTTAGAAATTGAAAAGGCCAATTTAAATGCTGCTGGAGCACTGAATTAATTCCCATGGGCATTTTGGGAATTCAGAAGAGGTTGGTTCCAACATGACAATTACTCAGTGATTATTTGCCACACTTTGAACATTTTAGTTTTCATGTTTGGCAAATTTGAATTTTTGACTTTGAATTTGAGTTTGAACATGAACAGTGATTTGGATCAAGTGAGTATTAGCAATAGTAGTGTGATGACATGGCACCGTCAACAGGGGATTATTGTAGCATGACACTGGGGGTGTTACAAATCTCCTCCACTACAAGAAATCTCGTCCGGAGATTTAAGTGGGGAATTAAAGAGTAACTTAGGGAGAACTGACTCTTATAGGGTTAATTATCTGGTGAACAATTCAGGGAATGTGGCAGAAGTGTCTCTCGAGTTGAAATTTAAGAAAACATCGAGAGCAAAATATGAAGGTACAATAGGAAGTTTCAAGCGAATGGACAAACGATCGATACCTGAACAAAGTGTGAGAAGGGGGTTCAGAGCATCGGTAATAGATCATCTCTCGGATGGTGGCTCGTGACAACACACAAAGCCAAGAGCAAATGATACTTCGGAATAAAGGATATACAGGAGAGTCAGGTTCCGATCCTGTGGAACTGTGGGTTATGGGCCCACCATGTGGGTTAAAATAGAAGGAACGATGACATCTTGCACGGTCATGATAGTAAGGCATGTCAGCGTGTAGCCTGTCAGTTACGTCAGCAACAACATTGGTACCAAGGGCGAGGGACGAAGAGAACCATTTTCCTGCTTGTTGAACGAGGCAGGCCATTAGGCAAAGTTCTCGTTCATCGGTGGCTACCGGAATGTTATCAACAATAGTAACAGGGTCTTACTGACAGAGTGATACAACGAGGTGTTTACATAAGCAGGGAAATATTACTGCTTATATAATTTAGATCACAATAAGGTTTAAACAGACCAATGGAAAGGAAAATGTAATTGCCAGAATAAACAGAACAATGGAAAGGAAATGTGTTTAAACACATATTTCTGGGGTATATCCTTCCCAAGGACAAACAGAGCATGATATACATGATAGGACAGCAAGTTCAAAAGCATTTAGATAATGGTGCGAGGGAAGAATCATGATATTACCCATACAATAGTGTTTGGATAATTGATAAAGAAGATTTAGTATCGTGCTTCAAATGTTCTTATTGGAGATTGGATTACCACAGACATGCTTCGAGATAGCATTGACATGGTTTCAAGCAAAGGTCAAACTTTGGATACACCAAGTATCCATCGGAAACAACTTAGAAAATAAGTCATACAATTTTAGCAGGGAAAAGATGAGGGTGTGGCCAATAGGCTCAACAGCAATCCACCGACATGCCAAAAGGATGTATTTCCAAAATCATATGAACAAGTTTGTGTTGGGGAAGACAAGAAAGTTGTTGGTGCTGACACAAACCATCCAGAGGCAAGGATGGTATTTCTCATCATGAATTCGATTGATATCCTGGAAAAGCTCAGAATGTTGATGATGATCACGACACATTTGTCGAGAGGTTTCATGAAGACGTAATTGATCGGCGATGACATCAATTCAAAGAAATAACAAAGCGAAAGGTTATGGGGACCACGGGTATGACACAAACTTGGAATCAAGCTTGTTTTTAAAGGTGAAATGATACGACGAGGAAGATTGACGTAAGCTTAGCTCATTATCAAAAATTGTGCTCCGAGAAGGACCAGGTAGCATGGTTAAAATTTAGCATGATAATGATATAGCTGATCAGGCTGGGAATGATGTGATGGAGTATCATTCCAATGAGAATTCTCAAGAGGTAGTGCAATGACACAATATCCTCGAGAGAACAGGGGGCAATACTCGAGGTAGATCAAAATAGATGTTGGACAGATGAAATGATCTGCAGAAGACAAGTATTTTAACTTGTCCGGGAAATGGAATCAAGGAGAAAATATGGACGGAACCACGATTGCAAAGAACCAATTTACACATGCAAGATGAGCTTGTACCAAGGGAACATTAATTGCATGAGAAGCTTCCATGATAAGATCTACATCGTGTCTATGGGCATGAACACAAAGTTCAAGGTCGACTCCCACTTCTTCAATGCATAAACTCTCAATTACTTCTCGCATTTGTTGAAGTTGTAGTGTAGAAATTTTTATCTGGCGTAACACCAGTAGAGTATGACCCATAGAAATTTCCGGGTTCACACAAATTAGGGAAATCATTAGTTCAACCCCTTGGGGCGTCTTAGGAACATATACCACAAGTTTCAGGAGTAATTAACACAAGCTCGAAAGCAGAGCATGTTTGACAAAAGGACAGGATACAATGTACCAAAGGCATTATGTATCCGAGGAAAGTCTCACAAGGTTATAGAATATGAAGGATGATGTCAGATAAAATCCAACAAGGGGTCTAGAGGTCCACAATGGAGTTGAAGTGAGTATCGGTACTCAACCAGAGGAATAAGAATGCAAAGGCATCGGAATATAGAACATCTGAATAATTTCAAAGTTTAAATGCAAGGAATTATGGTTTCCAAATGGGGGACCGGAAGCAGAAGCTCTGATCAAAAGATAAGCAAGTTGAATAGACATAGATCGACAATCATTCAAGGTTTGTTTACCGAGAACCAGCTCATGTCCGGAATGACGTTTGAGCCGGGAGGATAATTTATAAGGATCAACTGATGATTGCGTGCATCCGCAAACATACCGAATCAAGGGCTCAAAATGACAATGACAAAGGATGCCAATGAACATTGCTAGACATATGGAACACTACCATAATGCAAGAAGACAAGTATTTCAATAGCATAAGGCTGCTGAGGATTTTCGGAAGATCGAATAGTATTTCAAAGTATCTTGTGAATCACCTGATCCACTAGGGATGAACAAATCCTCGATAAGGGTGAGGAATTATCGTAAGGGCTTTCATGCGGTAATGATTTGCAAGGCAGTAAGTTCAAAGGGTTCTCGGGACAACAGAGAGTATTTCGAGACATGTTGTAATAACAAGAGCAACTCGGAAAGATTATATAAATGGCAAGTGCATGTAGTTAACCATAGGGGTTGACGGTGGAAGGGGTTGCAAAAGCGATGAGCACATGTTCTCGGGAGAACATAGAGAGCATCTCTGAAGTCTTCTAGTGAAGCAGACGATCATCTGTAAAGAAGGGCTCTCCGGGAGGAAGTAGTTACGAGAACCTAGAGTTAGAGTTAGCAAAATCATTTAACCCGAATAGAAGAGATATCAGAGTCCCACAGTATAGACGAGGAGTAAAAGATCCTAATACCACCCAATGGCGACGTGGGCCCGTAAGGCACACATCCATGTTAGTAAAAGTTTTTCAGTAACTAGACTCGACTTCGGCCAAGGAGTTGGAAAGGGGGGTTCCTACAGGTAGTCGGCTCTGATACCAACTTGTGACGCCCTCGATTCAATCGTACACTAATCATACACGCAAATGTGTACGATCAAGATCAAGGACTCACGGGGAGATATCACGACACAACTCTAGACACAAATTAAAATAATACAAGCTTTATATTACAAGGCAGAGGCCTGAGGGCTCGAATACATAAGCTCGAATACACAAGAGTCAGCGGAAGCAACAATATCTGAGTACAGACATAAGTTAGACAAGTTTGCCTTAAGAAGGCTAGCACAAAAGCAACACCGATCGAAAAGGCAAGGCCTCCTGCCTGGGAGCCTCCTAACTACTCCTAGTCGTCTGCGGTCTTCACGTAGTAGTAGGCATCCTCCGGGTAGTAGTAGTCATCAGTGGCATCGTCTGGCTCCTGGGATCCGTCATCTGGTCGCAACAATCGGGTATGGGGGAAAAAGAAGTAGCAAAGCAACTGTGAGTACTCATCCAAAGTACTCGCAAGACTTACATCAGATCTAAACTAAGTATGCATCTGTATCAAAGGAATGGGTTGTATCTGTGGACTAAACTACAGAATGCCAGAAGGGAAGGGGAAAGCCTAGCCTATCAAAGACTAGCATCTTCTGGAAACCACCATCTTGCAGCAACAGGAGGGAGTAGAGTAGCATAAAGTAAAGTAGTAGAAGTGTTATCAACCTCGGCCAGAGATCCTTTCTCGACTCCCTGCGAGAAAGCAATCCCAGAGCCATACTATCCAAGTGTCAACACATTCCAATTCTCATCACCATCCAGTTCTCATCACAAGTATCCAGTTCTAGTTGTATCGATCGAGATACAACTCCAAGTGTCCGTTACCGTAGGACAGGCTATTGATAGATGTTTTCTTCCCTGTAGGGGTGCACCAACTTACCCGCCACGCTCGATTAACTTCGGTCGGACACACTTTCCTGGGTCATGCCCGGCCTCAGCCAAACAATACGCCGCAACCCGACCTAGGATTAATAGAGAGGTCAAGCACGCCAGACTAAACCTATGCCCCCAGGGGTCATGGGCCATCTCCCCGGGAACTCCTGCATGTTGCGTGGGCGGCCGGTGAGCAGACCTAGCTACCTCCTTCAAAAAGGCAGGTGCTTACGCAGTCCAACCCGGCGCGTGCCGCTCAGTCGCTGGCGTCTATTAAGCTTCGGCTGATGTATACGATGCGGAACGCCCATACTATGCCCACGTGATGGTTAGTGCTATCAGGCCAGAGGCCGCTCGGATCAAATATCCAAATCGTAGTGGATTAGGAGCACGCGGTAACGAGCAGAGACTCACGATCGATGTGACCCCGTCGCCCCGTCTCGAGTACTTGCGGCAAGGGCTAAGAATGCCCAGCCACGCCTCGTAAGTATCTCGCGGGCACCTTCCAGGTCAACCCGACTCCACATCACTCGCTATTAAGCTCGCGCGGGTACCCCTCAGGGCCGACCCGTCTTTAATAACATGGCTTAGTGCAAAGTCATAGTAACCAAAGTAACTGTGTGTCTAACACCAAGGGGAAACCCCGAGGAATCACCCCCGGTGAATTCCACTCGATGTTGTCATCAAGGTGAACGTAAGAGGATCCACCCTCGAGGTTCACACTTGAGGGGTTGCACGACAGAGCCGTAACGGAAGTGGTTAAGGAGGAAATCACCCTTGATGACCTCGACCGTATAGCTACACTACAAAGATCTCATCAGGAATGATGTAAGAGGTTCCACCCTCGGCACTCGATGGCAACTCTGCAGAGTCATACAACTAGGGGGGTGATGTGCGGTGTCGGGGCCTGGACGTCGATCGATTCATAGAACATAAAGCGAGGCAACTGGGACAAGGGTGGGGTCACTGATGGATCTTTAACCAACCTATACTAAGCAGTTTAGGATAAGCAGGTAAGGTATGAAAGCAGGTAACAAAAACAGGCTATGCATCAAAGTAGGATCATACATAAAGCAGTAGCAGTTCTAATGCAAGCATGAGAGGGAAAGAAATGGGCGATATCGGAATGCTCAAGGGGGGTTTGCTTGCCTGGTTGCTTTGGCAAGGAGGGGTCGTCGTCGACGTAGTCGATCACAGGGGCAACATCGGTCTCGGGGTCTACCGGAGAGAAGAGGGAAAAAAATAGTAAACATAAAGCAACATAGAACCACAAAGCATAACATGGCAATAAGATGTGTCGGGTGTGACCTAGCGTATGGCTACACGATAAAGGTGAAGGGGAAAACAACCGGGAATGTTTTCCCTGTTCCGGACCTGTGTCAGACAGATGACCGGAGGGGGATAGTTCCATGTTCAGATAGTTAGGGGCATCTGACAGGTATGTGGGTAGTGTATTCGGGTTCGTCTCGTCGTTCTGAGCAACTTTCATATAGAAAACATTTTCATCCGAGTTACAGATTAATTTAAATGATTTTCCGAAGTTTTAACACATATTCTGGAATTATTTAAATTCACAAAAAAGGAATATGACATCAGCATGACGTATGAGTGACGTCAGCAGTCAACAGTCCGGTTGACTGGTCAAAACTGACATGGGGGACCCACCTATCATGGACAGTGGGTTAAACAGAGTTAAAAACTAATCTAAACATAGTTAGTTCAACTACTGGGCCCACATGTCATTGTCTAATTATGTTAACTAAATTAGCTTAGTTAATTTCGTTAATTAGGGATGGTGGGCCCCATCTGTCAGTTGCACGGGCCGGTCCAGTCAGCATGGTGGACCGGGTCAACAGGCCGGTCGGGCCCTTGGGGCCCACGGGTCAGTGACCCAGGGGGTGGCCCCAGGCCGGCCACGTCGGCTGGCCCCGTCAAAGGTGCTCCGGCGAGCTCCAACGCGGCAGCGAGGCGCGGGTGAGCTTCGGGTTTCGCCCACAGGGCATCTCCGGGGCTGTGGTTTGGCCCGTTCGAACGACCCGTCCACACCGCGCCGAATGGAGGTGGTGGTGTGGCCGGGGACGGCCGAGAACGTCGTCGGCGGCGAGTCAGCTGGTGGTGGGTTTTCGGTGAGCGGCGAACAGGGGGCTGCGGGGCACGGCGAGTCGCGTGCGTGTGCGTGTTGGGAACTAGGCGAAGTGGCGAGCGAGTTGTGCACGAGGCCGAGGCCATTTGGTTGCCGGAGCATCGTCGGCGACGAGCTCAGGCGGAGCCGCGTTCGGGCACGACGGGGAGGAGGAGCTACGGCGCCGGAAACACGCGGGGAAGAGAGGGGAAAGAGGTGCGTGCTCACGTTGGCCCTGTAGGTGTGCTCAGGTGGGCTCGGGGAAGATCGACGGCGACGAAGGCGAAGACGGCCGTAGGGGAAGAAGAGGTTGCCGGGCGCGCTGCAGTGGCTCCCGGCTTGCGCTCACGGACGTGGACGGGGTAGACGACGACGGCGAAGATGATGGGCACGACGACGAGGCGAACGGGGCTCGGTGGCCGCGAGGCCAGGCGAGGCACGGCGGCGACCGCGTCGGCCTCCTCTCCAAAACGAAGCAGAGGGAGAGGTGGATCTGGGGGAGGAGAGGTGCA
>NC_041390.1:516817041-516865349 GCF_002162155.2 Triticum dicoccoides | reverse complement strand
GAGGCGACAGGGAGGGAGGGGATTCTTATCCCCTCTTCGGCGAGGCACGTGGCGACGAGTGGGTTCGACGGCGACCGCTCGCGCGGGTCGGTCGAACAGGAGGAAGGGGAAGACGACAGGGGAGGGGGAGTGGGCTGACTGGCGTGGGCCGACGGCCAGCTGGGCCGTTTGGCCTAGTGGGGCAGGGGCTTTCTCTCTCTCCCTCTGACTTTTCCCTTTCCCTTTTCTTTTTGTTTTTGTTTTTTTATTTGCTTTGTTTTGCATTTTCTTTTAGTACCAAACGAGTTTTGTTTTGAACAAAACTTGGCACATAAAACTAACACAATTCCTTGAGATGGAACAAAAAGTTTGGGGGCAAAAGGAGTTGCCTAAATAATTTTAGAAATTGAAAAGGCCAATTTAAATGTTGCTGGAGCTCTGAATTAATTCCCGTGGGCATTTTGGAAATTCAAAAGAGGTTGGTTCCAACATGACAATTACTCATTGATTATTTGCCACACTTTGAACATTTTAGTTTTGATGTTTGGCAAATTTGAATTTTTGACTTTGAATTTGAGTTTGAACATGAACAGTGATTTGGATCAAGTGAGTATTAGCAACAGTAGTGTGATGACATGGCACCATCAACAGGGGATTACTGCAGCATGACAGTGGGGGTGTTACAGCGCCCCCACCCCTAGGAAACTTGCCCCCCAAGCCAGGAGGGGTGGCTACCCTAGGGGAGGCGCCCCCACCTCTCCAGGTTACGTGAGATGGGGTGGGAGGGGCGCTCAGCCCCTTAGTGGGCTGATGTGCCCCCTCCCCTTGGCCCATAAGGCCCCCCAACGCTTGCCGGGGCCTCCGAAACACTTTTCGGACACACTGGTCGTCACCCGGTACCCCCGGAACAATTCCGGACACTAATACCCTTCGTCCAATATATCGATCTTCACCTCCGTACCATTCCGGAACTCCTCGTCACGTCCGAGATCTCATCCGGGACTCCAAACAACCTTTGGTAACCACATACTATTTTCCATAACAACTCTAGCGTCACCGAACCTTAAGTATGTAGACCCTACGGGTTCGGGAACCATGCAGACATGACCGAGACATCTCTCCAGCCAATAACCAATAGCGGAATCTGGATGCCCATATTGGCTCCCACATGTTCCACGATGATCTCATCAAATGAACCACGATTTCGGGGATTTAATCAATCTTGTATACAATTCCCTTTGTCTATCGGTATGTTACTTGTCCGAGATTCGATCGTCGGTATCCCCATACCTCGTTCAATCTTGTTACTGGCAAGTCTCTTTACTCGTTCCGTAACGCATGATCCCGTGGCTAACTCCTTAGTCACATTGAGCTCATTATGATGATGCATTACCGAGTGGGCCCAGAGATACCTTTCCGTCATACGGAGTGACAAATCCCAGTCTCGATTCGTGCCAACCCAACAGACACTTTCAGAGATACCTGTAGTGCACCTTTATAGCCACCCAGTTACGTTGTGATGTTTGGTACACCCAAAGCATTCCTACGGTATCCGGAGTTGCACAATCTCATGGTCTAAGGAAATGATACTTGACATTAGAAAAGCTTTAGCAAACGAACTACACGATCTTGTGCTACGCTTAAGATTGGGTCTTGTCCATCACATCATTCTTCTAATGATGTGATCACATTATCAATGACATCCAATGTCCATGGTCAGGAAACCACGACCATCTATTGATCAACGAGCTAGTCAACTAGAGGCTTACTAGGGACATATTACGATCTATGTATTCACACATGTATTACGGTTTCCGGTTAATACAATTATAGCATGAACAATAGACAATTATCATGAACAAGGAAATATAATAATAACCATTTTATTATTGCCTCTAGGGCATATTTTCAACACCATCTTCGTTTCTTCCACCACCGCAGCACCCGTAGTCTCGCCCTCACAGTTTTCGTCAAGAACGATGGGTCTTACACGACCGCCTGCCGCCGACGCCCTGGCCACCATCTACACCTCGTCGTTGTTGTCCTCCGCGACACCAACATCCTAGTCCAGTACGTTGCGGCGCGCTGGTCTTGAGGCGCCTTGTACTCCTTGTACTTGGCCCATCTTGTTAACTGTCCAGCGTCGTCGGAGTCTGCCTAATTCATGGCCCATCGCAGGATGTCCACTGACATTGTGCCCTTCTCTGGGTCAGGAATCAGTGTCTTCAGCTCATCCGCCATAGCCTCCTTAATCACAGTGGCGTCGGCCTCCTTGTGCATGTCTTCGATGCTGCTGAAGTTTGAGCACACTTCCATGTTGTTCTCGAACTCCGTGCGGTCACTGAGCGAGCACCCGAGGAAGAAGGCCATCCATCCAATGCCCCAGAGGAAAGGGTTGGGGTTGGAGTTCATGGCGAGGGAGAGGTGGTGAAACATAGATGTGGAAGAGGAGGGGTGGTGAAACAGGGAGGGTTTGAGTGCGGTGCTGGGTAAGTAGTGTGGGTTAATATAGGAGTGTTAGGCCGATAGAAATGAATGCTGACCTTTGAACTGTGTGTTGTTCATAATGCAGTCTGACAAGGGCAAGGAGATCGTGCCACCATTGGAGAAGGGCAAGGAGGTCGTGCCACCGTTAGTTGATGTGCCGTTGTAGGATCACCCAAGCGTTAAGCGGAGGAACTACATGCACTAACATGAGGATTCATGACCAAGCCACTTATGCAAGGTTATCCTTGCTCCGAAGCTAGAGAGTCTGCCATTGCCTCTGGAAATCTCGAAGCACTTCCCGGTCGTCCCTACGAAGTTCAAGATCAGGACGAACACCGGCTACGCATGGAGGGCATGGTCAGGGTGATCGACGACAGGGTCACCCTTGATCAGGGTTGGGCCACCTTCGCCGCCGTTCACCAGATCATGATCGAGTACATGGTGACCTTCAAGTTACCGACCCCAGACACCATGAAGGTGGTCGTCTTCAACGATGACGGCATGAAGGTGGTCGCCAAGTGCAAGAAGCACGATGACGCCTTCACCACCTAGAGAGCTCCCGTTGCCCATCCTTTGTTGGTCGTTGGTTTAAGACTATATTATGCCATGCAATTTCGTTTAAAACTTATCGTACTATGTTAAATTTCTACGTGTGGTTAAGACTTATGTGTGCCTAAGTTTGTTCTACTTGCTCTACTTTTGTTTTAGCTACCCATGTGTGCCTCTGGTAACCTCACATCAAGGAGGTTACCACATAATTGTCCTGGATGTAATCAAACAACCGGACTTATGTTTCCCATAAAACAAGTCCGCAACCAAACAACCTGCTTTCCGTTTCGACACATGCAAGCTAAAGGGGATGCAGACAACCAATCAACATGCAGATGTTGATCTTTTTCCTGCATTTGCTCAACCAAACCCAACTGGGACAAGTATGCAAAGGGGCAAAAAACGATGCAGCTAACCAAGTTGGGTCAAGTATGCAAAGGGGCAGAAAACGATGCAGGTAACCAAACGCACCCCTACTGAATTGTGTTCTCGTTTACTTGAAATCAAAATGTATTTCAAGTAGTAGAGAAGACTAAAGCAAAGTAAGGTGGTGGAAGTTAGATAAACAGAGAAAGGCAGAAGCGCAGCTCGATTCCATCCTTCTTCAGAGCTGCCTCCTAATTAGCATGTTTTTTCGTATAAGGCAGAAGAGCAATGTTTTTTCTTTCCGACCATGGCCGCAATGGTTTTTAAGCTCTCTTGCTATTCCTTTTCCCTCAAAAAAGGTGAAACATCCTCTAAAAAAGATGGCATTTCACAATTTCTTTGCAAACACAAATTAGCCTAAATTAGAAGTACCATCTCGCCATTAACCATGTCTTGATCGCACAATATACGCAGCTTTCAACAGGTTTCGAGCATTGCTGCACCCGACAACATATGGCCATGCCAGCTTTGCCACCAGAACTAGTTTCAATACAATGCACACTAGGATGCCTTATACGAAACATGCCGTCATCGCAGGACCGCATTGCATTGTCGGTTCCACGAACAGGAGAGGTCAATCTCCCAGAAGGCACAACGGCTGCCTCATGCTGAGCTCCACTTTCAAACGTGGAAACATCGACAGGTCGTTGCTTGTTCCCAAAACTTTCTGCATCACAGGTTCGTAGCAAACAAGTTAATGCAAGTCAAGGAAGAGAGGAAATGGGAGGTTTGGGTGAAGTGGCAGCTTACTAGCGCAGCAAGATGGGCTTCTTGCAGAATACTCCCATCAATCTCCAGTCTGGCTATTGGAAACTCGGGAAGATGCCCCGACTGTTTCTTGCCAAGTAGATCGCCAGGGCCACGCATCACCAGGTCGGCGTTAGCTAGGTGGAACCCGTCGGATGAATTTTCAAGCACCTTCAACCTTGGCAATGTGCTGGAAGTGGAGGACAGGAACACACATCTGGATTTCTTTCCCCCGCGACCGACCCGCCCTCTTAACTGGTGCAGCTGAGACATTCCGAATCTCTCGGCATTCATGACAATCATCATAGAAGCATCAGGAACATCCACTCCGATCTCAATAACTTGCGTTGCCAGGAGAATACGCGTTTCCCCGGATCTGAAACTGCCCAGAGCTTCATCCTTCTCTGGGCCCTTCATGCGACCATGCAACAACCCACATGGATAGCCTTCAAACTTCTGTTTTATCGAATCAAAATCGGCTTTGGCAGCATGAAGTTGTGGTAGGTGCTCTGATTCTTCTATGATAGGATAAACGAGATACACTTTGCCCCCATCCATAAGCTCATCCCTCATCATCTGCACGACGCAGACCAAAAGAATATAAGAAAAGACTGAGCAGTGCCAACAAAGACAGAACAAAAAAAAGCTCTATATCCAACAGCAAATTACGTCATCACCTGGAAAACAGTTTCAAACCCAGCGTCATTTCCTTCAAGAGCAAGAGTTTCTATGGGTTGCCTTCCTGGAGGCAAATCTGTAATCTATAAGAGAAGTGGGTTTTGATTGTAAATATTCCAAATACCGGTGAGAAATGAGAACAGTAATGCAAGAAACACTTTTAAAACTATGTGTTCCCAAATAAATTTGGTGAAGTACAAAGGTTTTGGATGACTAGCAATTACTTAGAGAACTCAATGCATCTGTAATAAGTACCTGAGTAAGAGACATATCCCCATATAAAGCAAGAGCCAGTGTTCTTGGAATTGGGGTAGCTGACATAGCAAGAACATGGGGAGCCATAAATGTTTCAGAATCAGAAGCCGCATCTTCGCTTGTATTTTCATCACTCAGCTTTGAAGACGAAGTATACAGCTGTAACAAGTTGCAGTAAGATGGCTTAGCAACAAAAATGCTAATCTTGTTAAACTTGAAGCGAAAATAGGATGGCAGAAATTAACAAATGAAATTTGGATCTCACCACCACCTTCTTTTTTAGTGAAAGGCAACAACTACCTTTGTTCTCTTGTTACACTTGCATTTCTAATTTGGTGTTATGTTAACAACATAATGATATGCAAGTACTTTTGATGATAGGTTTACTAAAATGATTTTCATGTAATTAAGTTAATCTTTTATTGCATCTACATATATTAGTGGCGAAAAGTCTGAGAAAATTGACTGCTTGTATTCTAGGATGACGTCTGTTTTCGAACCGAGATAGTAATCAGCAAAATTTTCCTTGGACAAATGAGAGCATACAGTAGATGTGCATCCACAAGGCACAAGGACCACAATCATGTAGTAAGTTTAAATTAAAAAAATTGTGCATACACAACAAAATTGACCATAGGATGCAACAAAGGCAACAGACAGAAGGCAATATATAATTCGAGCACAAAACTGTTTTTCAGGTCATGGTATTTGGAGACTGGAGCTTTTCAAATGCTCAAGTTCTCGGCAAATTCCGGAGGGCAGGACTAGTCTCCCACATCAGTATTTGAGATGTAAATTTAAATCTGATATTATTTGACAAATTGATATACTAATACATAAAAGGATATCATAGTCATTGCAAGAAATTATGCAGAAGGTCAGAAATATGAAACAGTATGTTCTATTGGGAAAATGAGCATTTGCAGCGGGGTGGGGGCACCTTCTATTGTTCTATGTATAAATATGCTCGTTAGTGCATGTGCATGCAGAAAATGAGCAACAGGAGCAAATTCAGTAGGAAAGTGCTGATTATCTTTTCCATGTTTTTTTACATTATTTACCACGAAACAATGCATGCAAAAACGACATGAATGTATCAACAAACAAACTCCATGATAAGTATGGTTCCTTTTTAAGTCCATGACCAAATTGCAGAAATTGCATCTCAGTACAGGAATGAAGTAACACGCAGAAACTACATGTATGATTAATAATTGAGTGAATAAAAGTGGTCAGTATATTACCTTATTATTGAACCTTCCTCGTTGGATAACACCAAAACGTTGCTGCTCATCTATAACAGAGATACGTAAAGCTGAAAAGTCAGTTTTATCAGCTATTAAGGTGTGTGTTCCAATGACCATTGATATTTCTCCAGTCTTGAGACCCTGTCATGTATAACACACGTAAAGATATGAAAAATATGCAGTGTCAAAACTTGAAAAGTGTTGGGACTAGGGATAATGGCTTGCATTCCGAATTATCCTCGACTCTCTGGTGGAAGTTGAACCAGTTAGCAAGGCAATATTTGGTTTGCATTCATCTCCATCTAACTTCTCCAGCAATGAAGTCAGGTGTTCATAATGCTGAACAGCAAGTATCTCAGTTGGAACCATGAAAGCAGCCTACAAAAAGAAATTATAAGGTTAATACACCAGACAAATCTCTCCTGAATAAAGAAAGAACCACAAGCACGATGATAATCTTTTTTTCTTATATGTCCCATTTGGATTTAGCATGTATGGGTATCATTGATAAAAAAATCCTTTGGCATGTTGTAATAACAGTACAGAAGGATGTCAAATCTGAAGAGTGTACCTGAAATCCTGAGTTAACAACCTCCATACATGCTAGGAAAGCAACAATAGTTTTACCACAACCAACATCCCCCTGTTACAAAAACAATGACTTTGTAGAAATATTCATACAAGCTTCAATATGTTTGAGTAGTACATTTGTAGTTAGCATACAAAAAAACTCTTATACAGATCTCTGATTGATAAAACAGAGAGCTTGTACACAAATAAATACAGGCGTTTTGTAGTATCACATTTAGAATTTGAAACAGAAGGATGTGTAATGTATACTGGTCATTTAAACATAAAAAGGCAAGGTGGGAATGAATGGGATAAAACACTAGTTGAAATGTTTATGGCCAACTACTCCAAATAAACTCTCAAACACAAACAAGACTGAGAAGAAAAATATGATGCAGTTAACCAGTTCTATCAAGCAACTCACTACACTGTTTGAAAACTTGGGCATATTTCTTGTTCACGGACATGAGGAATGTTCCATATTCCAATGCAAAGTAAGTGTGTAGTTTCATCTATACACCTAATAAATGTCCAGTTTTTACTTTGTATTCCCTACATGCATGCTTTGAATAAAGCACTAAAAATATAATAATTGGGGGTACATTAGTCATTGTGTTTTCTTGCTCTACGTGCAAGCATGCCCTATATTTTGAAACAGTTGGAAGAATGAATTAGTCCAGAAATAAGAACAAAAAAATTAGTTAACAAACCAAGAAGAATGCAAATAATTACTTGCAAGAGCCTGTTCATAGGAACTGGTCTTCTGAGATCCCATATAATCTCTTTAACAGCATTTAGTTGACTAGCAGTAAGTGAATAAGGGAGAGACTTCAACAATTTATTGGCCAGAGGAGACCACTGATCGACACCAACAGCATTTAACTCATGATTTTCACACTTATATAGCAATTCTTCCTTTTCAACCCGTGTACCAACTGCTTCAAGCATTTGAAATAGTCTTCCCAGCTGAAACAATAAGAAATGATTTTGTTACTGGCAGTCTGGCACATGTACATTTGCACAGTTACGAAAACCAATGTATCATGAACAACAATAATGAACTGAAAGTGACAAAAGACTCCCTCAAACTTTACAATCACACAGATATTAACATTCATGCGTTTTCAAATCAACATAATCAAACCAAACATATTAAGCTTCGTCTAGCAAGTTGCTAACTGAACAAGCATACAAATTATACTGAAATTTCTAGACAGGTATAAGGAGATCTTGCAGAGATGGCACCATAATTAGATTACAATCTTGATTATTACATTGAGGTTTGATGAAGGGGAAATACTGACAAAATTAACTATTTTTCTTTAGCAAAAGAAGATGACATTATCCAAATCATAAGTAGCACTAAAAAACTAAGTCGTCTGACCAAGGCAGTTTACTGAATATATAATGATACCTGGAGATAAAAGAAATCATCGAATATAAGCCTTCGGCGAGCAAAATCAGCTTCATCTCGATTCTTAGGTTTGTGAATCCCCATGTAAGCCTAACATCGACCAAAAATGGTATTGATAAACAGGGAAAGTATTAGGAGGGCAGGCAGATGACAAGGCACACAATATAATAAAAGTTTGAATAGATAAAATACAGCTACAACAGTTATTGGTTGGTCCAGAAGTTGCTCAGTTCCACAACTGGAAGCTCCAAAACTAGAGATAAAAAAGGGCATGTCTTGCATCACTTAAGAGAGCGACCCAACATGACATGTATGTCCACACAGTTGTGGAGTACTGCATAGAAGTAACCCCGTTATGTGAAGTATAATTAGTGGCATTGCTCCTTACATCAAACAGATTTGCCAAGTTGAACTCAGTGAGAACCTCAGGAGGGATAGGATCAATGTCTGGAGTCAGCATCTTCAAGGCCCTGTAAACATTTGAAACTCTTATATAGCCAGAAGGAAATAATGAGTAACTACATGCATTCCACACAGGTCAAGGTGGCTCGTATTTTATGTTTTGCAGTCACCCCTTAAAGTATCAACATAACCTAAGTTATGCACCTCTATATATTTAGCTCTTCCCATTTTAATCCAGAATCAACTATTTAACTTCAAGAATACTGTCACGTGTGCTTTTTTTTCGAGAAAACGCAAAGAGACATTTGCGTTTCTTTTCATTGAAAAGGTAGAGTTTGAGTTACAACCCTCCTAAGAGGAACAAATGGTGAACAAAAACAGTGAATTAATGTGCATCCCAGGTTTGTGGTATGGTGTCACTAAGCCCTGATGTGCCCGCTTTGGCCCAGGGCGCCGAGTCTAATATCTTTCAGGATTTATTTGATTGACAGAAGTTGGTTACAATGTATCCGCTTTTAGAGGGTTTGAGAAAAGGAAAGTTCAAATCAAATCCGAAGGATGGGTAAGCACTACACTAACAAACTTGGAAATAAACTAAAGAGATTGGTATGGATCCAAAGTTCCAAACTTGAGGATCAAGCCGCTGCCTCCTCCTTGTACTTAATGTGGTGACCAAAAACCCAGTTCTACATGACAAACACAATCAACATTCCAACACATTATTTCACATTTCATTTCAGTTGACTGAACTATACTTTGGTGACATGAACGAATAGTTTGGCGCACATTTGATGAGAAATATAATCACACTAACTGTGGACTTAAGAGGGGCATAAGTTAGATCTCAACAACCATTTAGAAACCAAAAGAAAACACAAAGCTTGTACTGACCTAGAGATGGACTGTCCCAGCAAACGTGCTTCCAGTCCCGCTTTTGATGGATATATAGGATATGGTTTCCTATCAAGCAGGGCGCTTTGTTGCTCCTCTTCTTCGAGCTTGTCAATAGTGTACTCCTTCAAATCATAATGCCCACTAGAAAGTACCTTCTTGACCTGCACGTTCAGAATCAGTGCAAACGTATAAATCATATACAGGACATTAACCCTGGTACTTGACAAACACAAGAGACACCATTATTAGAACTGCAATAATACCATAACATTATCAAACAGTGGTTCAGAAAAAAAATACTATACCTCTGTAACTAAATACAAGACGTTTTTGCAGTTCAACCGTCTTATATGTAGTTACAGAGGGAGTACCATGCTGCAGACATGCATCAGTGTACAGGAAGCACCAGCAGAAAGGATCATCAAGTGGAATGTAACAGAGAAATGTTTTTGCTCACCAACCTTACCACTGACATACACAATATCCCCCTCTTTGTGTTTTGATGATATACAGTTAAGAAAATATTGAGAAGAGAAACGTTGGCCACTGAAAAACTTCTTGAGGTGCAAATGAATCCTCTGTTTTTGCTCTGCTCCAGAGTTACAACTCACATCTGAAGAGCTTAACTTGGCCTCAACTATTGAACAACCAACAACAACCTCAACGAAACCTAAAGTACTTCTAATCCTGACTCCCCTGAGAGAGAGAGATAAAAAATATTAACAAGGATGGGAAAAATATTCTAAAATACATGCTGCTTTCTACATGAAGGAAAACGGTAGCCAGATAAGAAATTCTACAGCCAATTAAATCAGCATGACATAATTATCCAAATATATGTCAACATATAGAAGCAGCGGGTATTTCCGATAATATGAAATACTCCCTCCGATCCAAAATAAGTGTCACAGTTTTGAAGTAAGGTTAGTTCAACCCTTTGTTCAAAGATGCGACACTTATTATGGATCGGAAGGAGTACTGTTTTTCATTTTTATGTTACCTAATTGATTGCCTTTAACGCGTCAAAAAAAAATTGATTGCCTTTTTACATTCTCAGCAATCAACATCTACAATATACTTTATATATATATATATATATAGCATCCATTTGGCCCACGCACCTAGATATGAATTTGCTTCCTGCACACAGCACACACAAACATATTCATCATGTAGTAAGTTCCTAAATTGTGCCGTAGTAGACTAAACACTGCTACCTTAGCAAGACCAAGGTCACAGGCGACATTTTTAACAAACATGATGTAACACAGCTTCTCTGCCTTAGAGTGGCACTACAAATTAAGCTTGCTAAAATGTCTGAAAATATTTCAATCATTGATAGTGAAAGAGAATTGTTAGACCAATTTGAAGGAATAAAAAATAAAGCTAAAGAGCTGGCGGTGTGACTAGTTGATTTATCAACTTGTGTTGGCAAGGTCGTGCCCAGATGATGAAAGGAAAATGCAACATAAAAGTTTATGAATTCAATGTTCTTTGCTCATGCTCGAGTTTACCAGTTCAATTTTTAATTTTTATGAACTCATTTCTACCTATTTGCCGTACAGACTTCAGAAATAGTGTACTGATGCTAGTTCTTCATCTAAATTTCTCTATTGTACGGACTACGGACCACTGGGTCAGTTTGCACTTGCTCACTTTTGTATTGTGCTGAACTTACTTTATAAACTGTTGTTATAAATACTTTGACAAAAGTTAGTGCCCTATTTTGTAACTACATCCAGAGTATAGCGAAATAAATGCCCTACACTGCAACACAATCTTATATACCTCTTATGCTTTTACTGTTAGCCAAGAAGCAAATATTATGCCCCTTTCCGCGGATTACCAAATGCACATAGCCAAACCACAAGATATGCCAAAATGGCTCAATCAGGATGATGCAAATGCCTAGCGCAGCCCAAGTCTAAGAGACCTGACAAATTCAATACCAATTATTTCTCTAAGCTTTATTCGACATGCACATGAATTGTATGGCTCTATCACGTCATAAACTATGCTATGTCTATAACTATGAAGGGCTACATCCAAGAGGAACAAAGTTGCCATAGTGTCACAGCTCTACTACTTTGTTCCAAATCAATAAAGGCTTAATTATCAAACATTGATGAATATACGCAGTACTAATGATCCAAAGGGCATGAAGACAGCTATTGTAAAGTGAACCAGGACAACGGCGCATGCCACATGTCAATGAGCCTCGATTGAAGCACAGTTAACATGTGGCTTTGGTGCCAAAGAAAATATCAATAAAACCTCTCATATGTAAATATAGAATTACTTGGAAGATATAACAGTTCCAAAGAACATGATGTACTGCCCATCTTCTATTAGACCTTGAGGATTTTGTAGATCTGCATAGGTCCTGGGGAAATGCTGCAGCAATTTGCGGATCTATAACAAGAAACAAATCAAATGTGAAGAATTTCATAATTTTTTGAAGATAACACAAAAGTGAAGTGGCTTTCTGTTGTTACCGTATGGAAACCACCGTCCTCTAGCTTACGATATTGCTTACTAGTTGTTCCAGGCAAGGACCTTATATCTTTGTCCAAGATATTATTATCAGGACTTGTAGCATCAGCTAATGACTCTGGACAAGCTTCTGTAACAACTGCCGGTTCTCCAGGCAAACACCTTTTACTTTTGTCCAAGACATTACCATCAGCAGTTGTAGCATCAGCTAATGACTCGGGGCAAACTTCCCCATCAACTGCTGGTTCACCAGAAATATGCCGAGTGATGAGAGAACTCTCTTCACTGATTGAAAGATCATTTACATTCGCTGGAGATGGACCTGATGGGTGGCACTTGTCAGCAAATTCACGATTTGTCTCCAAATTTCCACCAGATTCTAGGATGAAATTCGTGAGGTTTCCAGAAAGCATGGTTTCTTTGCACTCCATACCAGCAGAATCATCATATAGTTCAATTGGTGATGAATCACCGAATTTTATGCATGGGAATTTAGCCGAAATTTCTGCAAAATCAATTTCTTTCAAGACACTGATCAACTCCGTGGCAGATTCTTTGCGGACTCTTTCTTGCTCCATTAAATATTGTGTGTTACTATAGCCCATCAAAACAGGCACCTGCGACCATAGATACATATTTCAGAGTATGCTCACCATTTATTTGTCGATAAAAAATATGATATCAATGTCATGTATAAATTGGTGAAAGGCAGCATTAAACAGACAATTACGCAAATGGGAAAAAAATCAGGGACCACTGGATAGATTCATCGATGAGCTTAAGGAAAGCCACAACGATAGCAAGTCATAATATAATATCAAAGCATGGCAAACAAAGAATGAATCCTTTTCTAATTCATAATATGTGGATCTGGTCTCTAGTTAACAAATTCCATGCACAAAAGGAAACAATTTTGATTATCAAAAGCTACACATGGCATCAAAACTAGGAATATGCAAATATTGGTTAGAGGACTTGGAAAAGTAAAACAATTATATTAGGACTAGAATGTGTAAAGAGATGAAATAGACAAAAACAAACTAAATATTGATGCATGGCAAAAATCTGAGGTTAAAACCAACAAGTTGCAGCAGCCAATTCACAAGAACTCGCATACTTTGTTGAGGAGCTTTGATCTCTCTGATATCCCATCCACCTCCAGCAGCTTCCGCACGGACGTGTGTTTATCACGTGAACACCAGCGGAAGAGCCGAGAACCAAGAGCATTCCTAAACCTGCAACTCAAACAAATTCGATTAATTTCCCCACCATTACTCGCTAGTCATGTGCTGACACAAAGTAGCAGAAAAAGATAGATATGCACAAAACAATACCTCATTCTGGAGCACATCATTTTGGAGCGCCCCCACCGAAACTCTAAGGAGATCGCCCTACCTAGATGGCTCTCGCTGCCACCCTGAAATGGGGCGACCTCACTTCAGGCAATGTAGGGGGTCCAGCTTCAGTAAGGTAACAAGGGAAGTGTCCGAATCGGAATACCTTAAGCAATGATTGCGCAGAGGAGGGGGCGATCATTGGGGCGGCCGCCGGCCGGCCAGCAGACACCCTTCGTGACCCCAGCAGCGCCCAGTTCGTGAAGCGCCAGGAGGAATACCATTAAGCTCCAGAGAGCGAACGGGGCGGGGGTGAAAGACCCGGAGCGTGCTATTGCGGCGGGGGAGGACCGGAGAGAGAGGCGGTGCGGAGTTGCGCAGCTGCGCGAAGAATGGGAAGCCGCCGGAGTACCCGGTGCTCCGGTGGTGGTGCTCACTGTTCTAGGGGTTTAGAATCGAGGAACTGGAGCGGCGGAGGAGGGCAGTGGCTTCACAGGAGTCGCCGGAGCGCGCGCTCCGTGCGGCGGCGGAAAGGGGCGCTCGTGCGCGCGGACGGAGCGGTTGGGTCCCAGGGCGATAGCGGTGTGCGGCGTCGGCGTTCAGGCGGGGACGTGGGGCTGTGGGCGGTGGGGAGGGGAACGAGTGGAGAGGGAAGAGTCGAAGAAGAGAGGGGGAGGCGTGAGCGAGATGGCCATTCTGATGCGTGGGCGTAACTTGGGCTGGTTTGACCTGGCCCATAACCAGGGGCAGGAGAAGCCATTTTAGCCATGGTAATGTCAGCCCAACTTGCACCACGCGGCTGCTTCGTAGAATTTGCTCCAAGGTCTTTCTACCCCCTAAAAAAACTAATTCCGCTCTCTCTCTCACCCAAAAAGGGTAAACCATGTTGTCCAGAAAAAGGTAAATATTGCCTTGTTTTACATTAACACGCCTCTTTATTGGCTAGTTCAACAAAAATTACTTCCTCATTTTTAAACTAGTTGAAGTTCCAACTTTGTCCTAAGTAAAACTTATTTAAATTTGACCCAAGTATTGGAAAAAATGTGTAAGCATTTATACTTACTTTTGTAGCTATTAGTAGAAAAATTATAAGCTCTGTTAAATTTGAAGAAGTTCAACTTAGGATGAATCTAGAATGGAATAGAGAGTATATTACGTCATAACCGAAAGAGGTATGATATCGGTGGATCATTGAACCACACGTTAGGAGGAGTCGGGGAGCTCTTTTAGCATGACTAGTTAATTCATGGGTCGTGGGTGTTTACCTCACTAGAATAATATTTAAAATATATGTTGAAAAAAAATCATGCTACAGATGATAAAAACCACCATAGATTTCCGCGGTTGCAACCACCTCTCATTTTTCGTCGATTGCAACCACAAACCTCACGTTGGTTGTCGCCACAAAGAAGAAAGTGTTGGGGAACGTAGCAGAAATTCAAAATTTTTCTACGTGTCACCAAGATCTATCTATGGAGAAACCAGCAACGAGGGGAAGGAGAGTGCATCTACATACCCTTGTAGATCGCTATGCGGAAGCGTTCAAGAGAACGGGGTTGAAGGAGTCGTACTCGTCGTGATCCAAATCACCGGAGATTCTAGTGTCGAACGGACGGCACCTCCGTGTTCAACACACGTACAGCCCGGTGACGTCTCCCATGCCTTGATCCAGCAAGGAGAGAGGAAGAGGTTTGAGGAAGACTCCATCCAGCAGCAGCACAACAGCGTGGTGATGGTGGAGGAGCATGGTACTCCAGCAGGGCTTCGCCAAGCACCGCAAGAGACGAGGAGGGAGAGAGGTAGGGCTGTGCCAGCAAGAGGAGAGCAACTCGTGTGTATTGGGCAGCCCAAACCTCAACTATATATAGGGGAAGGGGAGGGGCTGCGCCCCCACCTAGGGTTCCCTCCCTAGGGGTGGCGGCAGCCCCCTAGATCCCATCTAGGGGCGGCCAAGGGGAGGGGAGAGGGGGAGGCGCACCAGGGTGGGCCTTAGGGCCCATCTGCCCTAGGGTTTGCCCCCCCTCCCCACTTCCTTGCGCCTTGGGCCTTGGTGGGGGGCGCACCAGCCCACCTGGGGCTGGTCCCCTCCCACACTTGGCCCATGCAGCCCTCCGGGGCTGGTGGCCCCACTTGGTGGACCCCCGGGACCCTCCCGGTGGTCCCGGTACGTTACCGATAAAATCCGAAACTTTTCCGGTGACCAAAACAGGACTTCCCATATATAAATCTTTACCTCCGGACCATTCCGGAACTCCTCGTGACGTCCGGGATCTCATCCGGGACTCCGAACAACATTCGGTAACCACATACAAACTTCCTTTATAACCCTAGCGTCATCGAACCTTAAGTGTGTAGACCCTACGGGTTCGGGAACCAAGCAGACATGACCGAGACGTTCTCCGGTCAATAACCAACAGCGGATCTGGATACCCATGTTGGCTCCCACATGCTCCACGATGATCTCATCGGATGAACCACGATGTCAAGGACTTAATCAATCCCGTGTACAATTCCCTTTGTCTAGCGGTACGATACTTGCCCGAGATTCGATCGTCGGTATCCTGATACCTTGTTCAATCTCGTTACCGGCAAGTCTCTTTACTCGTTCCGTAACACATCATCCCGTGATCAACTCCTTGATCACATTGTGCACATTATGATGATGTCCTACCGAGTGGGCCCAGAGATACCTCTCCGTTTACACGGAGTGACAAATCCCAGTCTCGATTCGTGCAAACCCAACAGACACTTTCGGAGATACCTGTAGTGTACCTTTATAGCCACCCAGTTACGTTGTGACGTTTGGCACACCCAAAGTATTCCTACGGTATCCGGGAGTTGCACAATCTCATGGTCTAAGGAAATGATACTTGACATTAGAAAAGCTTTAGCATACGAACTACATGATCTTGTGCTAGGCTTAGGATTGGGTCTTGTCCATCACATCATTCTCCTAATGATGTGATCCCGTTATCAATGACATCCAATGTCCATGGTCAGGAAACCGTAACCATCTATTGATCAACGAGCTAGTCAACTAGAGGCTTACTAGGGACATGGTGTTGTCTATGTATCCACACATGTATCTGAGTTTCCTATCAATACAATTCTAGCATGGATAATAAACGATTATCATGAACAAGGAAATATAATAATAATCAATTTATTATTGCCTCTAGGGCATATTTCCAACAGTCTCCCACTTTCACTAGAGTCAATAATCCAGTTCACATCGATATGCGATTAACACTCAAGGTCACATCCCCATGTGACTAACACCCAAGAGTTTACTAGAGTCAATAATCTAGTTCACATTACCATGTGATTAACACTCGATGAGTTCTGGGTTTGATCATGTTATGCTTGTGAGAGATGTTATAGTCAACGGGTCTGAATCTTTCAGATCCGTGTGTGCTTTACAAATCTCTATGTCATCTCCTAGATGCAGCTACCACGTTCTATTTGGAGCTATTCCAAATAATTGTTCTACTATACGAATCTAGTTTACTACTCAGAATAATCTGGATTAGTGTCAAAGTTTGCATCGGCGTAACCCTTTACGACGAACTCTTTTACCACCTCCATAATCGAGAAAATTCCTTAGTCCACTAGTTACTAAGGATAACTTTGACCGCTGTCCTGTGATCCATTCTTGGATCACTCTTGTACCCCTTGACTGACTCATGGCAAGGCACATTTTAGGTGCGGTACACAGCATAGCATACTGTAGAGCCTATGTCTTAAGCATAGGGGACGACCTTCGTCCTTTCTCTCTATTCTGCCATGGTCGAGCTTTAAGTCTTAACTTCATACCTTACAACTCAGGCGAGAACTCCTTCTTTGACTGATCCATCTTGAACACCTTCAAGATCATGTCAAGGTATGTGCTCATTTGAAAGTACCATTAAGCGTTTTGATCTATCCTTATAGATCTTGATGCTCAATGTTCAAGTAGCTTAATCCAGGCTTTCCATTGAAAAACACTTTCCAAATAACCCTATATGCTTTCCAGAAATTCTACGTCATTTCTGATCAACAATATGTCAACAACATATACTCATCAGAAATTCTATAGTGCTCCCACTCACTTCTTTGGAAATACAAGTTTCCCATAAACTTTGTATAAACCCAAAATCTTTGATCATCTCATCAAAGCATACATTCCAACTCCGAGATGCTTACTCCAGTCCTTAGAAAGATTGCTGGAGCTTTGCATACTTATTAGCATCTTTTAGGATTGACAAAACCTTCTGGTTGTATTACATACAACCTTTCCTCAAGAAAAATCATCGAGGAAACAATGTTTTGACATCCTATCTGCAAGATTTCATAAATAATGCAGTAATCGCTAATATAATTCCAACAGACTCTTAGCATCGCTACGAGTGAGAAAGTCTCACCGTAGTCAACTCCTTGAACTTGTCGGGAAACTTCTTAACGACAAGTCGAGCTTTCTTAATGGTGACATTTACCATCATTGTCCGTCTTCCTTTTAAAATCCATATGTACCTAACAGCCTTACGACCATCAAGTAGTTCTTCCAAAGTCTACACTTCGTTTTCATACATGGATCCTCTCTCGGATTTTATGGCCTCGAGCCATTTATCGGAATCCGGGCCCACCATCGCTTCTCCATAGCTCGTAGGTTCATTGTTGTCTAGCAACATGACTTCCAAGACAGGATTATGTACCACTTTGAAGTAGTACGCATCCTTGTCGTCCTACGAGGTTTGGGAGTGACTTGATCCGAAATCTCATGATCAATATCATAAGCTTCCACTTCAATTGGTGTAGGTGCCACAGGAACAACTCTTTGTGCCCTGCTATACACTAGTTGAAGTGACGGTTCAATAACCTCATCAAGTCTCCACCATCCTCCCACTCAATTCTTTCGAGAGAAACTTTTCCTCGAGAAAGGACCCGATTCTAGAAACAATCCCTTATTGCTTTCCGATCTGAGACAGGGGGTATACCCAACTGTTTTGGGTGTCCTATGAAGATGTATTTATCCGCTTTGGGTTCGAGCTTATCAGCCTGAAACTTTTTCACATAAGCGTCGCAGCCCCAAACTTTTAAGAAATGACAGCTTAGGTTTCTTTAAACCATAGTTCATACGATGGCATCTCATCGGAATTACGTGGTGCCCTATTTAAAGTGAATGTGGTTGTCTCTAATGCCTAACCCATAAACTATTGTGGTAATTCGATAAGAGACATCATGGTATGCATCATATCCAATAGGGTGCAGTTATGATGTTCGGACACACCATCACCCTATGGTGTTCCAGGCTGTATCGGTTGTGAAACAATTTCCACAATGTCTTAATTCTGTGCCAAACTCGTAATTCAGATATTCATCTCTATGATCATATCATAGATATTTTATCCTCTTGTCACGACGATCTTTCAACTTCACCCTGAAATTACTTGAACCTTTCAATAATTCAGACTCGTGATTCATCAAGTAAATATACTCAACATCTACTCAAATCATCTGTGAAGTAAGAACATAACGATATCCACTACACGCCTCAGCACTCATTGGACTGCACACATCAAAATGTATTACTTCCAACAAGTTGCTTTCTAGTTCCATTTTACTGAAAATGAGGCTTTCAGTCATCTTGCCCATGTGGTATGACTTGCATGTCTCAAGTGATTCAAAATCAAGTGAGTCCAAACGATCCATCTGTATAGAGTTTCTTCATGCATATCTACCAACAAACATGGTTCGCATGTCTCAATCCTTTCAAAAATGAGTGAGTCCAAAGATCCATCAACATGGAGCTTCTTCATGCGTTTTATACCGATATGACTTAAGTGGCAGTGCCACAAGTAGGTGGTACTATCATTACTATCCTATATCTTTTGGCATGAACATGTGTATCACTACGATCAAGATTCAATAAACCATTCATTTTAGGCGTAAGACCATTGAAGGTATTATTCAAATAAACAGAGTAACCATTATTCTCCTTAAATGAATAACCGTATTGCGATAGACGTAATCCAATCATGTCTATGCTCAACGCAAACACCAAATAACAATTATTTAGGTTTTAATACCAATCTCGATGGTAGAGGGAGCGTACGATATTTGATCAATCTTGGAAATACTTCCAACACATATTGTCATCTCACCTTTAGCTAGTCTCCGTTTGTTTCATAGCTTTTATTTCGAGTTACTAACACTTAGCAACCGAACCGGTATCTAATACCCTGGTGCTACTAGGAGTACTAGTAAAGTACACATCAACACAATGTATATCCAATATACTTCTATCGACCTTGCCGGCCTTCTAATCTACCAAGTATCTAGGGTAATTCTGCTCCAGTGGCTGTTCCCCTTATTACAGAAGCACTTAGTCTCAGGTTTGGGTTCAACCTTGGGTTTCTTCACTAGAGCACCAGCTGAATTGCCGTTTCATGAAGTATCCCTTCTTGCCCTTGCCCTTCCTGAAACTAGTGGTTTCACCAACCATCAACAATTGATGCTCCTTCTTGATTTCTACTTTTGTGGTGTCAAACATCGCGAATATCTCAAAGATCATCATATATATGTTATAGTTCATCATGAAGCTCTAGCAGCTTGGTGGTAATGACTTCGGAGAAACATCACTATCTCATCTGGAAGATCAACTCCCACTCGATTCAAATGATTGTTGTACTCAGACAATCTGAGCACAAGCTCAACAATTGAGCTTTTCTCCCTTAGTTTGTAGGCTAAGAAAATCGTCGGAGGTCTTATACCTCTTGACGTGGGCACGAGCCTGAAATCCCAATTTCAGCCCTCAAAACATCTCATATGTTCCGCGACGTTTGAAAACGTCTTCGGTGCCTCAACTCTAAACCGTTTAACTGAACTATCACATAGTTATCAAAATGTGTATGTCAGATGTTCGCAACATCCACAGACAACGTTCGAGGTTCAGCATACTGAGCGGTGCATTAAGGACATAAGCCTTCTATGAAGCAATGAGGACAATCCTCAGTTTACGGACCTAGTCCGCATAATTGCTACTATCAACTTTCAACTAAATTTTCTCTAGGAACATATCTAAACAGTAGAACTGAAGCGCGAGCTACGACATAATTTGCGAAGACCTTTTGACTATGTTCAGGATAATTAAGTTCATCTTATGAACTCCCACTCAGATAGACATCCCTCTAGTCATCTAAATGATTACATGATCCGAGTCAACTAGGCCGTGTCCGATCATAACGTGAGATGGACTAGTCATCATCGGTGAACATCTTCATGTTGATCGTATCTACCACACGACTCATGCTCGACCTTTCGGTCTCTTGTGTTCCGAGGCCATGTCTGTACATGCTAGGCTCGTCAAGTCAACCTAAGTGTTTTGCACGTGTTCCGAGGCCATGTCTTTACATGCTAGGCTCATCAACACCCGTTGTATTCGAACGTAAGAATCTATCACACCCGATCATCACGTGGTGCTTCAAAACGACAAACTTTCACAATGGTGCACAGTTAGGGGGAACACCTTCTTGAAATTTTAATGAGGGATCATCTTATTTACTACCGCCGTCCTAAGCAAATAAGATGTATAAACATGATAAACATCACATGCAATCAAATAGTGACATGATATGGCCAATATCATATTGCTCCTTTTGATCTCCATCTTCGGGGCTCCATGATCATCATCGTCACCGGCATGACACCATGATCTCCATCATTGTGTCTCCTTGAAGTTGTCTCGCCAACTTATTACTTCTACTACTATGGCTACCGGTTAGCGATAAAGTAAAGTAATTACATGACATTTATGTTGACACGCAGGTCATAAATAAATAAAGACAACTCCTATGGCTCCTGCCGGTTGTCATACTCCTCGACATGCAAGCCGTGATTCCTATTACAAGAACATGATCAATCTCATACATCACATATATCATTCATCACATCCTTTTGGCCATATCACATCACAAAGCATACCCTGCAAAAACAAGTTAGACGTCCTCTAATTGTTGTTTGCATGTTTTACGTGGCTGCTATGGGTTTCTAGCAAGAACGTTTCTTACCTACGCAAAAACCACAACGTGATATGCCAATTGCTATTTACCCTTCATAAGGACCCTTTTCATTGAATCCGATCCGACTAAAGTGGGAGAGACAGACACCCGCTAGCCACCTTATGCAACTAGTGCATGTCAGTCGGTGGAACCAGTCTCACGTAAGAGTACGTGTAAGGTCGGTCCGGGCCGCTTCGTCCCACAATGCTGCCGAATCAAGATTGGACTAGTAACGGTAAGCATATTGAACAATATCAACGCCCACAACTACTTTGTGTTCTACTCGTGCATAGAATCTACGCAATAGACCTAGCTCATGATGCCACTGTTGGGGAACGTAGCAGAAATTCAAAATTTTCCTACGTGTCACCAAGATCTATGTATGGAGAAACCAACAACGAGGGGAAGGAGAGTGCATCTACATACCCTTGTAGATCGCTATGCGGAAGCTTTCAAGAGAACGGGGTTGAAGGAGTCGTACTCGTCGTGATCCAAATCACCGGAGATCCTAGTGCCGAACGGACGGCACCTCCGTGTTCAACACACGTACAGCCCGGTGACGTCTCCCATGCCTTGATCCAGCAAGGAGAGAGGGAGAGGTTTGAGGAAGACTCCATCCAGCAGCAGCACAACGGCGTGGTGGTGGTGGAGGAGCGTGGTACTCCAGCAGGGCTTCGCCAAGCACCGCAAGAGACAAGGAGGGAGAGAGGTAGGGCTGTGCCAGCAAGAGGAGAGCAACTCGTGTGTATTGGGCAGCCCAAACCTCAACTATATATAGGGGAAGGGAGGGGCTGCGCCCCCACCTAGGGTTCCCTCCCTAGGGGTGGCGGCAGCCCCCTAGATCCCATCTAGGGGCGGCCAAGGGGAGGGGAGAGGGGGAGGCGCACCAGGGTGGGCCTTAGGGCCCATCTGCCCTAGGGTTTGCCCCCCCTTCCCACTCCCTTGCGCCTTGGGCCTTGGTGGGGGGGCACACCAGCCCACCTGGGGCTGGTCCCCTCCCACACTTGGCCCATGCAGGCCTCCGGGGCTGGTGGCCCCACTTGGTGGACCCCCGGGACCCTCCCGGTGGTCCCGGTACGTTACCGATAAAACCCAAAACTTTTCCGGTGACCAAAACAGGACTTCCCATATATAAATTTTACCTCCGGACCATTCCGGAACTCCTCGTGACGTCCGAGATCTCATCCGGGACTCCGAAAAACATTCGGTAACCACATACAAACTTCCTTTATAACCCTAGCGTCATCGAACCTTAAGTGTGTAGACCCTACGGGTTCGGAAACCATGCAGACATGACCGAGACGTTCTCCGGTCAATAACCAACAGCGGATCTGGATACCCATGTTGGCTCCCACATGCTCCACGATGATCTCATCGGATGAACCACGATGTCAAGGACTTAATCAATCCCGTGTACAATTCCCTTTGTCTAGCGGTACGATACTTGCCCGAGATTCGATCGTCGGTATCCCGATACCTTGTTCAATCTCGTTATCGGCAAGTCTCTTTACTCGTTCCGTAACACATCATCCCGTCATCAACTCCTTGATCACATTGTGCACATTATGATGATGTCCTACCGAGTGGGCCCAGAGATACCTCTCCGTTTACACGGAGTGACAAATCCCAGTCTCGATTCATGCCAACCCAACAGACACTTTCGGAGATACCTGTAGTGTACCTTTATAGCCACCCAGTTACGTTGTGACGTTTGGCACACCCAAAGTATTCCTACGGTATCCGGGAGTTGCACAATCTCATGGTCTAAGGAAATGATACTTGACATTAGAAAAGCTTTAGCATACGAACTACATGATCTTGTGCTAGGCTTAGGATTGGGTCTTGTCCATCACATCATTCTCCTAATGATGTGATCCCGTTATCAATGACATCCAATGTCCATGGTTAGGAAACCGTAACCATCTATTGATCAACGAGCTAGTCAACTAGAGGCTTACTAGGGACATGGTGTTGTCTATGTATCCACACATGTATCTGAGTTTCCTATCAATACAATTCTAGCATGGATAATAAACGATTATCATGAACAAGGAAACATAATAATAATCAATTTATTATTGCCTCTAGGGCATATTTCCAACAGAAAGAGAGTGGAGGAGGAATGACCTCCGTAGGACAGGTTCATACCGGGTTGTCCGGGCTTAGAGAGATGTCTGTAGGCGGCCAGGCGAGGAGGTGGAAGGGGCACATCGGTGCGTGGAGATATCGGTGTCACACCAGCGCGCACTGGACTTCGCTCCTTTAATCCAAGTCTTAGTCACTGCCCGAGGCTGGAGAGAAGAAGCTTGGCACCCTGGGGATCATAGTCGGTACACTGGTGCTGACTCCTTAGCTTATCCAATGTAAGCACCCAGCCAAGCGGCAAGGAGCGCAGGCTGCGGGGACAGTGTGCCGCTTGGCGGCCTTCCTGGTGCATTAGAGCTTGGGCCTCCTTGACGGTGTTGACGCACGTTGCCTTGCCGCCTCGCTGCGCTCAAAGTGTTTGACAAAATGATGCTTAATGTTGTTCAACTGGGACGCAGGTTTCACCAAACCACGTACATCGGATTACAGAAGCGACGACACAAGAAAAACCTGCTGAAGTACCTGCAGTGAATTGAAATTTCCCCCATTTAACCTGTCCTTTTTTATGGACGTGCTAGAGTTCCCCATTTCTTCACCTTTCGAGATGCAACTAGATGAAATTCCGAGACATTTGTGTGGCTGGATATTCTTACAATGTAGATCTTTATGTTAAATATAGATATGTTTTGTCTTATACCAATTTATCTATTTTAATGTGATGGATTAATTTAGATAGTATAATCCTGTTATGCAGGAGCTCCTTTAATTCCATTTAGCATATGAAGCATTGTTATCCTCATAAAAATATTCATGCCACCCCTCCCTCCTCTTTTTCGTAATGTAGTCGACGCCGTCATGGGTATAAAATTCGAATATGGAGTAAAGAGAAACTGGATGGGTCATCCATGTTTCCCAACCAAATATGCATGGGACAGCGTGAAATGTAGCAGCAAAACTAGTAACACTAGGATGATAATATTTATGTGAGTTTTAAAAAAATTTACTTTTATGTTCTATTCAAGTACGTAGCCATTTCCTTATGTTGAATGCTAATTTCCGTGTAGAGATCTCTCCAATAGCAGTTTGCATGGCGTGATATCTAATAAATTTGCATTGCTCACATCACTCGAATATTTGTAAGTATCAGTTAACAGGATCACTATTCTATATAGAATTTTTAGTTGCAATAGAACATTTTTAAGTGGGTCAGTGCCTGGCTCTCTGCGAAGTTATCCTTCACAAAACGTTACTCCCTCAGTCCGGAATTAGTTGATGCTCACACGGTGAGCGTCAACTAATTCCGTACAGAGGGAGTATTTTAGTGGATAGTTTGGTTATAATTATTACTAAGCAAGAAGAAATTACTAAATGTCTGAGTTGCTTGTTACTTTGTGCAGAAATTTGTTAGGCAACTGTCTAAATGGCTCACTTCCAAATTCCCTCTGTAATTATAATGCAGGATCTCACATTTCAGGTTGAGTTTTCCCGTTGACTTTTTTTTCTGTTAATATGAGTCCAAATGTCAAATGTGGAGTGTTTTTTCTCCTGTGGTCTTACACATGCGGGGTGTACCAAATTCAATATTTTTTCCCACGCCAAATACTCTGAGCTAATTGTAGTAAGTAATTTCAGGTATGAATCTGATCAAGACAAGTGTAACCAAACAATTAGTTCGTCTTCATCGAGAAATGGAACATCTATCATATCTATTTCAGTAGTGGTTCCTGCACTGGTAATGGCTGTACTTGTTATTTCATATTTGGTATGGAGGCAGAACAAAAGGCTAATGGTGAGTGTGCCCTTATGGTATTATCCTCTATCACACGTATCAATGTGGATTATCATGGTTTACCATATTTAGTATTTATGTTATATCTGCCATTTGCGCCACCAGTTTCTACTCGTAATCCTACTAGAGAGGCAGAACTTGTGAGTGCTCCAGTTAGTAGGAAAGGTCACGGGGAGCAGAGGCGGAGACAGGGGGTGCGAGCAGGGGTCAGACACCCCCATCGCGCCCCCCTGTAAAGTTTCGTTCCCAGGTTTTTTTTGAGCATCTGTAACCTTTATTATAGCTGGATGTTCATAGGGATACAGATGATATCGGGCGTAGAAACAAGCCACACATGGCGCCTGTTAGACAAAGAAACAACAACTTTCGCAAGTGAATGTGCTTCAAAATTAAACTTCATATTTTCATGAACAAAGCGAATATTATGAAAAACAGTAGTGCGATGGCTGATCTCCCGGAGTATCGCTGTGTAGTGGCAAGGAGCTTCCGTCCCGATCTTGGAAATCACTTCAGCGCAGTCCGATGCCACACAAACAACCTTCAAGTTGAGGTCCTCGGCCAATGAAAGGGCTTCATTGCAGGCTTGCGCCTCTAGCGAGGATGGGTCCGTAAGACCTTCAAAAACTCTCGCTACCTCCCATGAGACCCACGCAGTCTTCCTCTCACCCTTCTTGGAGCCCCACCAAAATTTACGGAGCAGGCCATTGATGTGTTGGCACAAACCCCGCGGAAGCTTGAAACACGCCATAGAATATGTAGGTATTGCTTGTGCAACTGACTTAATAAGAACCTCTTTGCCTCCGACTGAGAGTGCATTTTCCATCCAACCTTAAACCTGCTTCCAAATCCTATCTTTCAGGTATTTGAAAGAGCCCTCCTTAGCTCTCCCAACATCTGATGGGAGGCCTAGATATTTCTCTGACAGCTTCTCATTTTGAACATCGAGAACTTGCATGACACTCTTCCTCAAGACATCTGAACATCCCTTGCTAAAGAAAATAGAAGACTTCTCTTTGTTAATTCGTTGTCCAGATGCTTCACAATATTTCTAGAGCAGCACATTTACTCGCTCCACCATTTCAGGTGTAGCATCAAAAAAGAGCAAGCTATCATCTGCAAAAAGAAGGTGATTAACACACGGTGCCTCTGGTGCAACCTGGATCCCATGAATACTCTCTCCTGGGGTCATAGCTTTAAGCAGCGAAGAAAGGCCTTCCGCCGCCAACAAGAAAAGGTAAGGTGATATAGGGTCTCCCTGCCTTAACCCTCAAGTTGGTTTAAACTCCTCTGGCTTTCCTCCGTTAAACATGACAGAGAAAGACACCGAGGTTACACACCTCATAATAGCGTCAGTAAACCGAGGGTTGATGCCCAGCTTCAGCATCACCGCCTTCAAATATGGCCATTCGAGCCTGTCGTAGGCCTTCATGATATCTAGTTTTAGTGCACAGAACCGGTTACCCTTCACCTTCTTGGTTTTCATATAGTGTAAGAACTCATAAGCAGAGATAAAATTATCAGTGATCAAGCGGCCAGGTACGAATGCAGATTGTTCCTCAGAAATGATCTCGGGGAGAATGAGTTTGAGCCGGTTAGCCAATACCTTTGATGCGATCTTGAAAATCACATTGCAGAGACTGATCGGTCGAAACTGTGCTAATTTTTTTGGACTAGCGATCTTGGGAATAAGAACGATGAAAGTTTTGTTTATCTCCTCCGGTGAATCATCACCACTTAGAACACGCAGCACCATCTCTGTTACCTCATCACCACACAAATCCCAGTGCCTCTGAAAAAAGTGAGCAGGGAAACCATCTGGCCCGGGGGCCTTCGTAGGGAACATTTGGAAGAGTGCAGACTTCACCTCTTCCATTGTATACGGTGAGTCCAGCCTACTGTTCATTTGATGATCAACTTTCACCGGGATGTGGGAGAGAACCTCTTCCATCCCAATGGTGTTTTCTGAAGCATACAGATTCTTATAGAAGCTCGTCGCCATGGACGCCATCTCATACAAATCCGACGTCATAGAGCCATCGCTTTTCTGGAGCTCCACGATATTGTTCTTGGCCCTGCATGCACTTGCTTTTTTATGGAAATTTTTTGTATTGCTATCACCTTCAGCCAGCCATTGGATGCGGGCCCTTTGCCGCCACATGATCTCCTCTCGGAAACAAAGTTCAACCATCCTAGCTTCAACTTCCTTCTCTTCCGTGCTCGGTCCAACTCGCAATGGTTCCACTCGCAAGTCCTATAGCTTTCGGCGTAGATTCCTGAGTTCTGACCGGACTGACCCAAAGGTAGCCCGCCCCCACTTTTGCAATTCTGTCGCCATATCAGCTAATTTTGCAGAGATAGCTGAAACAGATTGTGCCCTCCAAGTAGCTTTCCATGCGTTCTCCACAGCAGCGCCAAAGCGACCATCGCGTTCCCACATACATTCATATCGAAAGGGCCTCTATGTTGCACGTATACTGTCATTAACTAGTTCAGTTTCCAAGAGGATAGGAGAGTGATCCGACTTGACTGCCGTTAGATGCTCTAAGCTAGCAAAAGGGAAAAGCTCAGACCAGCACGCTGTTGCCAAGGCTCTATCAAGCCGAATGCGACAATAGTGGCCACCAGCCACCTTCTTCTCCCACGTCCAATCCAGCCCTTTGTAGCCCAAATCTGCTAGGGCGCACACATCAACTGCTTCACGAAATTCCTCCATCTGTGCACTATCCCTCTCATTTGGGCCAACCTGCTCCTCCTTCCTTAGAATCTCATTAAAATCGCCAATGCATAACCAAGGCGAAGTGCTCTCGCCTCTGAGACGTGTCATCATATCCCATGTTTTGTACCGTAGGCTCCTGTTTGCTTCACCATAAAAACATGATAAACGCCACTGATCCTTCTGTGGCTCCTTGACCCATGCATCCACATGATACCACGAAATTTTTTTTATTGAAATATCCAGAGAGTTTTTCCAAAAGATACAAATGCCACCGCTACGGCCAGAGCTACTCACACCAAAACTGAAATCAAAACCTAACGTAAAACGGAGACCTTCAACTCGGCTCTTCGACAGTTGAGTTTCAACTAGACAAAGAATCGACGGCACACTTCTCTCCACGAGATCGCGGAGTTCTCGAACCGTCGCAGGATCGCCAATCCCGCGACCGTTCCAGCATGATGTTTTCATTGGGCCTGGCAGTGATACGTCCATTTTGCATCATGCTTTTATATCAATATTTATTGCATTATGGGTTGTTATTTCACTTTATGTCACAATACTTATGGCTATTCTCTCTTATTTTACAAGGTTTACATGAAGAGGGAGAATGCCGGCAGCTGGAATTCTGGGCTGGAAAAGGAGCAAATATTAGAGACCTATTCTGCGCAACTCCAAAAATCCTGAAACTCCACGGAACATCTTAAAATAAATAAAGAAAAATCCTCGCCAAAGATGAAGGCCAGGGGGCCCACACCCTGCTCACGAGGGTGGGGGGCGCCCCCCCGCCTCCTAGGGCGCGCCCCCTACCTCGTGGGCCCCCTGGTGGGTCTCCGACGTCCATCTTCTCCTATATGAAGTCTTTCGATGAGAAAAAATAAGAAGGAACCTTTCGGGATGAAACTCCGCCGCCATGAGGCGGAACCTTGGCGGAACCAATCTAGAGCTCCGGCAGAGCTGTTCTGCCGGGGATACTTCCCTCCGGGAGGGGGAAATCATCACCATCGTCATCACCAATGCTCCTCTCATCGGGAGAGGGCAATCTCCATCAACATCTTCACCAGCACCATCTCATCTCCAAACCCTAGTTTATCTCTTGTATCCAATTCTTGTCTCAAAGTTCGGGATTGGTGCTAGTAGGTTGCTAGTAGTGTTGATTACTCCTTGTAGTTGATGCTAGTTGGTTTATTTGGTGGAAGATCATATGTTCAGATCCTATATGCATATTATTACCCCTCTGATTATGAACATGAATATGCTTTGTGAGTAATTACGTTTGTTCCTGAGGACAAGGGAGAAGTCTTGCTACTAGTAGTCATGTGAATTTGGTATTCGTTTGATATTTTGATAAGATGTATGTTGTCTAGCCTCTAGTGGTGTTATGTGAACGTCGACTACATAACACTTCACCATTATTTGGGCCTAGAGGAAGGCATTGGGAAGTAATAAGTAGATGATGGGTTGCTAGAGTGACAGAAGCTTAAACCCTAGTTTATGCGTTGCTTCGTAAGGGGCTGATTTGGATCCATATGTTTCATGCTATGGTTAGGTTTACCTTAATACTTTTGTTGTAGTTGCGGATGCTTGCAATAGAGGTTAATCATAAGTGGGATGCTTGTTCAAGTAAGAACAGCACCCAAGCACCGGTCTACCCACATATCAAATTATCAAAGTACCGAACGCGAATCATATGAACGTGATGAAAACTAGCTTGACGATATTCCCATGTGTCCTCGGGAGCGTTTTTCCTATTATTAGAGTTTGTTCTGGCTTGTCCTTTGCTACAAAAGGATTGGGCCATCTTGCTGCACTTTATTTACTTTTGTTACTTGTTGCTAGTTACCATTTATCTTGTCACAAAACTATCTGTTACCACTTATTTCAGTACTTGCAGAGAATACCTTGCTGAAAACCGCTTATCATTTCCTTCTACTCCTCGTTGGGTTCGACACTCTTACTTATCGAAAGGACTACGATAGATCCCCTATACTTGTGGGTCATCAAGACTCTTTTCTGGCACCGTTGCCGGGGAGTGTAGCGCCTTTGGTAGGTGGAATTTAGTAAGGAAAAATTTATATAGTGTGCTGAAATTTACTGTCACTTGTTACTATGGAAAGTAATTCTCTGAGGGGCTTGTTCAGGGTATCTTCACCCCGTCCAGTGGAGCAAAGAGTTTCTCCTCAACCTACTGAACCTATTGAAAATGAAACTCCTTTTGAATTTCCTTCGGGTATGATGGAAATCTACTAGTTAACCCTTTTACAGGAGATGGAACAAAGCATCCTGATGAGCACTTAATATATGTGGATGAAGTTTGTGGATTATTTAAGCTTGCAGGTATACCCGATGATGTTGCTAATAAGAAGGTCTTCCCTTTATCTTTGAAGGGAGACGCATTGATATGGTATAGGCTATGTGATGATATGAGATCATGGAACTATAAAAGATTGAAATTGGAATTTCATCAAAAGTATTACCCTATGCATCTTGTTCATCGTGATCGCAATTATATATATAATTTCTAGCCTCGCGAAGGAGAAAGCATCACTCAAGCTTGGGGGAGGCTTAAATCAATGTTATATTCATGCCCTAATCATGAGCTCTCGAGAGAAATAATTATGCAAAGTTTTTATGCTCGGCTTTCTCATAATAATCAAACCATGCTCGATACTTCTTGTGCTGGCTCTTTTATGATGAAGACTATTGAATTCAGATGGAATTTATTGGATAGAATTAAAGCAACTCTGAAGATTGGGACCTCGACGAAGGTAAGGAGTCATGTATGACACCTAAGTTTGATTGTGTTAAATCTTTTATGGATACCGATATTTTCCGTAAGTTTAGCACTAAATATGGACTTGACTCTGAGATAGTAGCTTCTTTCCGTGAATACTTTGCTACTTATGTTGATCTCCCTAAGGAGAAGTGGTTTAAATATCATCCTCCCATAGAAGTAAAAGTAGCTGCATCTATTAAAGTTGAAGAAAAGACTGTCACTTATAATGATCCTATTGTTCCTACTTCTTATGTTGAGAAACCACCTTTCCCTGTTAGAATAAAGGATCATGCTAAAGCTTCAACTGCTGTTCGTAAAAGCAATATTAGAACTTATACACCCCCTGAGCAAGTTAAAGTAGAACCTAATATTGCTATTGTTAAAGATCTATTGTCTGATAATATTGATGGGCATGTTATTCAGTTCGAAGGTGAAACTGCTAGGATTGCTAAACCTTGTGCTAAAGATAAACATAGACCTGTGGTAGGCGTGCCTGTTATTTCTGTTAAAATAGGAGATCATTGTTATCATGGCTTATGTGATATGGGTGCTAGTGCTAGTGTTATACCTTATGACTTGTATAAAGAAATCAAGCATGAAATTGCACCTGCTGAATTAGAAGATATTGATGTCACAATTAAACTTGCCAATAGAGATACTATTTCAGCGATGGGAATGGTTAGAGATGTTGAAGTCTTGTGTGGGAAAACTAAATATCCTGCTGATTTTCTTGTTCTTACTTCTCCGCGAGATAGCTTTTGTCCCATTATATTTGGTAGACCCTTCTTGAACACTGTTAATGCTAGGATAGATTGCGAAAAGAATGTTGTTACTATTGGCTTGGATGATATGATTCATGAGTTTAATTTCTCTAAATTTAGTAAACAACATCGTGAGGAAGAATTACCTAGTAAGGATGAAATTATTGGTCTTGATTCTATTGCCGTACCTCCTAGTGATCCTTTAGAACACTATTTGCTAGACCATGAAAATGATATGTTAATGAATGAAAGAAGGGAAATAGATGAAGTATTCTTTAAACAGGAACCTATTCTGCAACACAACTTGTCTGTTGAAATTTTAGGGGATCCTCCTCCACCCAAGGGTGATCCCGTGTTTGAGCTTAAACCTTTGCCTGATAATCTTAAATATGCTTATCTTGATGAAAAGAAGATATATCCTGTTATTATTAGTGCTAACCTTTCAGAGCATGAAGAAGAAAGATTATTGAAAACTCTGAAGAAGCATCGTGTTGCTATTGGATATACTCTTGATGATCTTAAGGGCATTAGTCCCACTCTATGTCAACATAAAATAAATTTGGAAGCAGATGCCAAACCAGTTCGTGATCCTCAACGACGTCTGAATCCTAAAATGAAAAAAGTGGTAAGAAAAGAAATGCTAAAGCTTCTGGAGGCAGGTATAATTTATCCCGTTGTTGATAGTCAGTGGGTAAGTCCTGTCCATTGTGTCCCTAATAAGGGAGGTATTACTGTTGTTTCTAATGATAAAGTTGAATTGATCCCACAAAGAATTATCACAGGTTATAGGATGGTAATTGATTTCCGCAAATTAAATAAAGCTACTAAGAAAGATCATTACCCATTACCTTTTATTGATCAAATGCTAGAAAGATTATGCAAACATACACACTATTGCTTTCTAGATGGTTATTCTGGTTTCTCTCAAATACCTATGTCGGCTAGAGATCAATCAAAGACTACTTTTACATGCCCTTTTGGTACTTTTGCTTATAGACGTATGCCTTTTGGTTTATGTAATGCACCTGCTACCTTTCAAAGATGCATGATGGCTATATTCTCTGACTTTTGTGAAAAGATTTGTGAGGTTTTCATGGACGATTTTTCCGTCTATGGTTCCTCTTTTGATGATTCCTTGAGCAATCTTGATCGAGTTTTGCAGAGATGTGAAGAAACTAATCTTGTCTTGAATTGGGAAAAGTGCCACTTTATGGTTAATGAAGGTATTGTCTTGGGGCATAAAGTTTCTGAAAGAGGTATTGAAGTTGATAAAGCCAAGGTTGATGCTATTGAAAAGATGCCATGTCCCAAGGACATCAAAGGTATAAGAAGTTTCCTTGGTCACGTTGGATTTTACAGGAGGTTCATTAAGGACTTCTCAAAAATTTCTCGGCCTCTGACTAATTTATTGCAAAAAGATATACCATTTGTCTTTGATGATGATTGTGTAGAAGCATTTGAAATACTTAAGGAAGCATTAATCTCTGCACCAGTTGTTCAGCCACCTGATTGGAATTTACCCTTTGAAATTATGTGTGATGCTAGTGATTATGTTGTAGGTGTTGTTCTAGGGCAAAGAGTTGATAAGAAACTAAATGTTATTTATTATGCTAGTAAGACTCTAGACAATGCTCAAAGAAATTATGCTACTACTGAAAAAGAGCTTTTAGCAGTTGTATTTGCTTGTGATAAGTTCAGACCTTATATTGTTGATTCTAAAGTAACTATTCACACTGATCATGCTGCTATTAAATACCTTATGGAAAAGAAAGATGTTAAACCTAGACTTATTAGATGGGTTCTCTTGCTACAAGAATTTGATTTGCATATTGTTGATAGAAAGGGAGCTGAGAACCCCGTTGCAGACAACTTGTGTAGGTTAGAGAATGTTCTTGATGACCCACTACCTATTAATGATAGCTTTCCTGATGAACAGTTAAATGTTATAAGTACTTCTCGTAGTACTCCATGGTATGATGATTATGCTAATTATATTGTTGCTAAGTTTATACCACCTAGCTTCATATACCAGCAAAAGAAAAAGTTTTTCTACGACTTGAGACATTACTTTTGGGATGACCCACATCTTTATAAAGAAGGAGTAGATGGTGTTATTAGATGTTGTGTACCTGAGCATGAACAGGAACAGATCCTACGCAAGTGTCATTCCGAGGCTTATGAAGGACACCACGCTGGAGATAGAACTGCACATAAGGTATTGCAATCTGGTTTTTATTGGCCTACTCTCTTCAAGGATGCCCGTAAGTTTGTCTTGTCTTGTGATGAATGTCAAAGAATTGGTAATATTAGTAGACGTCAAGAAATGCCTATGAATTATTCTCTTGTTATTGAACCGTTTGATGTTTGGGGCTTTGATTATATGGGACCTTTTCCTGCCTCTAATGGATACACACATATTTTAGTGGCTGTTGATTATGTTACTAAGTGGGTAGAAGCTATTCCAACTAGTAGTGCTGATCATAACACTTCTATTAAAATGCTTAAGGAAGTTATTTTTCCGAGGTTTGGAGTCCCTAGATATTTAATGACTGATGGTGGTTCACACTTTATTCATGGTGCTTTCCATAAAATGCTTGCTAAATATGATGTTAATCATAGAATTGCATCTCCTTATCACCCTCAGTCTAGTGGTCAAGTAGAGTTGAGCAATAGAGAGCTCAAATTAATTTTGCAAAAGACTGTTAATAGGTCTAGAAAGAATTGGTCCAAGAAACTTGATGATGCATTATGGGCTTATAGAACTACATACAAAAATCCTATGGGTATGTCTCCGTATAAAATGGTTTATGGAAAAGCATGTCACTTACCTCTCGAACTAGAACATAAGGCATATTGGGCTATTAAAGAGCTCAACTATGATTTTAAACTTGCTGGTGAGAAGAGGTTATTTGATATTAGCTCACTTGATGAATGGAGAACCCAAGCTTATGAAAATGCCAAGTTGTTTAAAGAAAAAGTTAAAAGATGGCATGACAAAAGGATACAAAAGCGTGAGTTTAATGTAGGTGATTATGTATTTGTGACGCCCTCGATTCAATCATACACTAATCATACACGCAAATGTGTACGATCAAGATCAAGGACTCACGGGAAGATATCACAACACAACTCTAGACACAAATTAAAATAATACAAGCTTTATATTACAAGCCAGGGGCCTCGAGGGCTCGAATACATAAGCTCGAAAAACACAAGAGTCAGCGGAAGCAACAATATCTGAGTATAGACATGAGTTAAACAAGTTTGCCTTAAGAAGGCTAGCACAAAAGCAACATCGATTAAAAAGGCAAGGCCTCCTGCCTGGGAGCCTCCTAACTACTTCAAGTCGTCAGCGGCCGTCACGTAGTAGTAGTCACCCTCGGGGTAGCAGTAGTCATCAGTGGCGTCGTATGGCTCCTGGGATCCGTCATCTGGTCGCAACAATCGGGTATGGGGAAAAATAGGTAGCAAAGCAACCGTGAGTACTCATCCAAAGTACTCGCAAGACTTACATCAGATCTAAACTAAGTATGCATCTGTATCAAAGGAAGAGGGCTGTATCTGTGGACTAAACTGCAGAATGCCAGAAAGAAGGGGAAAGGCTAGCCTATCGAAGACTAGGATCTTCAAGCATCTTCAAGCATCTTACAGCATATAGAAGAGTACACACCCAACACAATGTGGTGTAGTAGAGCTATCAACCTCGGCCAGAGATCCTTTCTCGACTCCCTGCGAGAAAGCAATCCCAGAGCCATACTATCCATTCAACATAAACATGTCTCATAACCATTTCTCATCTCAAGTTTCCAGTTCTAGTTGTATCGATCGGGATACAACTCCAAGTGTCCGTTACCGTAGGACAGGCTATCGATAGATGTTTTCTTCCCTGCAGGGGTGCACCAACTTACCCACCATGCTCGATTAACTCCGGTCGGACACAATTTCCTGGGTCATGCCCGGCCTCGACCAAACAATACGCCGCAACCCGACCTAGGCTTAATAGAGAGGCCAGCACGCCGGACTAAACCTATGCCCCCAGGGGTCATGGGCCATCTCCCCGGGAACTCCTGCACGTTGCGTGGGCGGCCGGTGAGCAGACCTAGCTACCTCCTTCAACAAGGCAGGAGCTTACGCAGTCCAACCCGGCGCGCGCCGCTCAGTCGCTGACGTCTATTAAGCTTCGGCTGATGTATACGATGCAGAACGCCCATACTATGCCCACGTGATGGTTAGTGCTATCAGGCCAGAGGCCCCTCGGATCAAATATCCAAATCGTAGTGGATTAGGAATGCACGGTAACAAGCAGAGACTCACGATCGATGTGACCCCGTCGCCCCGTCTCGAGTACTTGCGGCAAGGGCTAAGAATGCCCGGCCACGCCTCGTAAGTATCTCGCGGGCACCTTCTAGGTCAACCAGACCTACATCACTCGCAATTAAGCTCGCGCAGGTACCCCTCAGGGCCGACCCGTCTTTAGTAACATGGATCAGTGCAAAGTCATAGTAACCATAGTAACTGTGTGTCTAACACCAAGGGGAAAACCCAAGGAATCACCCTCGGTGAATTCCACTCGATGTCATTGTCAAGGTGAACGTAAGAGGATCCACCCTCGAGGTTCACACTTGAGGGGTTGCACGATAGAGCCGTATCGGAAGTAGTTAAGGAGGGAATCACCCTCGATGACCACGACCGGATAGCTACACTGCAGAGATCTCATCAGGAGTGATGTAAGAGGTTCCACCCTCGGCACTCGATGGTAACTCTGCAGAGTCGTACAACTAGGGGGGGTGATGTGTGGTGTCGGGGCCTGGACGTCGATCACGTTGATCGAGTCGTCAAACATAAAGCGAGGCAACTGGGACAAGGTGGGGGTCACTGATGGATCACTATCCAACCTATACTAAGCAGTTTAGGATAAGCAGGTAAGGTCTGAAAGCAGGTAACAACATCAGGCTATGCATCAGAGTAGGGTCATACAGAAAGCAGTAGCAGTTCTAATGCAAGCATGAGAGGGAAAGAAATAGGCGATATCGGAATGCTCAAGGGGGGTTTGCTTGCCTGGTTGCTCTGGCAAGGAGGGGTCGTCGAGGATGTAGTCATACTCATTCGCATCAACGTCATTCTCAGGGTCTACTGAAGAAGAAGAGGGGGGAGAAACAGTAAATATGGGGCAAACAAAGCATCACAAAATATAACAAGGCAAAACGCGGTGCCAGGGTGACCTAATGCAGTACTACACGTAGAAGACGGAGAGGAAAAACATCCGGAGGGGTTTTCCTGGTGTTAGGCATTTTTCGGACAGATGAAAGAGAGGGGAAAGTTCCATGTTCAGCATGCTAGGGGCATGTGACAGATGAATGGACCGCGCATTCGGATTCGTTGGATTTTTCTGAGCAACTTTCATATATAAAGTTTTTCGATCCGAGCTACGGTTTATTTTCTATTAATTTTCAAAGTTTTGAACAATTTCTGTAATTAATAATAATTCGAGTTGACCAGGTCAGTTGGACTTGTCAAATGGAGAAGGTGTGGCCCACATGGCATAGGCTATACCTAAACTTATAATTAAAAACTACCCTAATCAAAAGAGGCCGACATATCATCTGCACATTAGGCAATTTAGTGGACTAGTCTAATCCCAGAACTATCCTCTCTCTAAGAAAATAAGCCGGCCAGAGACACAGCCGGATGTGCATGCTGTGCACACATGCATGGCCATGGCAAAGCAGCTTGGCGGCAGCAGCAAAAACGCAGCGGGAGGAAGTAGGGAAGAGCGGCATCAGCAAGCTGTAAAGCGGCAGCCGCGGCAAGGCAGATGTAGCATAGGAGCGATACTTAGGAGCAGCAGTAGCAAGCGAGCAGTAGTAGTAGGCAGCGGCGAGCGCATCAACAGGCAGTGGTGCTAGATGCAGCGGCAGCAGGCAGAGCAAGCAGTAGCAAGCAAGGCAGCGGCGGGCAGAGCAAGCAGTAGCAAGCAAGGCAGCAGCATTAGCAAGAAATAGCAGCAGGAAGCAGTCAAACACAACAGAGCTTCAACGGCAGCAGCGACAAGAGTTTGACGAAGGCGAGGCTACGGCTCGAGTACGAGCACCGCGGAAGGGCGTCTGCCTAGCGGGGGGCCTAGTGAAGCTACCGGCGGCGCACGGGAGCTAATGGTCACCGGGTTGTATGGCATCATCAAGTCCGCACCCATGGTGGCCGGCCGCTCGGGATCGAGCGGTGGGGAGGCTCTAGAGTACGAAACCGCATCGGGTAATAAGGGGGAAAGAGCAGAGGCTCACAGCGAATCGGAGGCGTGCTCGGGGAGGTCGGGGATTGCCGGAGCAGTGCGGATCGACGCCGGGAAGCGGTGGTCATCGTCGGGGAAGAAGGCCGCGGCCGACGTCTTGGCGGCTCCCTGATCCAAATCAACAGGCATAGACGATGTGGTGGCGGCCTCCCAGCTCTGATCTGGAGTTGTATTCGATGAGGTCGACCCCCGCAGAGCTTCTGGACATGGAGAGGCAGGGAGGGGTGTGCGGTGGCTGCGCATACGACGACGGCGCGGCCATGAGCGCCTCGGGCATGAAGAAAACAAAGGGTGCAAGCGTGGAAGGAGGAATGGGTGACCTAGGGTTTGGTCGAGGGGGCTCTAGGGATGCTCTTATCCACTCGGGGACTCGTGGGATGGCGAACACGGCGGCATCGGCGGGGTGGATGGCCGCCATGCCATGCCCTTCTGTACAGAGATTGAAGGAAGGGAGAGATGGGCTGGGCTGGTACTATTCATGATGGGCCAAAGTGCACGGGAGACATTCTTCTTTCTTTGTCTGTCAAACCTTTTGTGTCAGTTTTCCATTTACCTTAGGCACCTAAATGACATTAGATCTACAAGATACTGCACCTATAATTCAGATACAATATTTTGGGGGCTACACACAAGGTTCTATTTTAATTGGGAAAGTTTATACATTTGTTTACTTTGAAAAGGCCATTTTATTTACTGTTAGACCACTTATTAATTTCCTAGGAATTTATTTGTGAGTCCAATGAAGTTGGTTACCACATGAAGATGATCAAGGGAATTTATAGAATTATTCGAACATTTTAGTTTTACTGATCGGAGAAATAGTAATTTCACTTGCAATTTAAATTTGGATTTGACTTTGATTTTTGGACAAGTGGCAATTTGCATAGTAATCCTCTGACATGGCCACCATTAGGGGGAGATTATTGTAGCATGACATTGGTGGTGTTACAAATCTCCTCCACTATAAGAAATCTCGTCCCGAGATTTAAGAGGTGGAGTAAGGGGGAAAGACTCAGGAAGGACGGAGCTCAACACAAGATATTTACCTGGGGGTTATCCCAGTGAACATGGCATAGAGGCATCCCTTGAGTTGAAATTCAAGAAAGTCATCGAGAGCAAGGTAAGAAGGTGTAGTAAGAAGCTTCAACCGGGTAGGCAATCGTTCATTGCCTGAAACAGAGGGTGAAAGGGGTTCAGAGCAATGGGAATAGGTATTGTGTCTGATACCATAATAGATCGCTAGGAATGTGGCTCGTGATTTACATACGAAGCCAAGTGCGAGGAATAATTTTTTAAAACAGGGATTTACAGGAGAGTCAGGTTTCGATCATGTGGAACTATGGGTTATGGGCCCACCATGTGGGTTACAAAGTAGGAAGGGTGCTGACATCTTGCACGGTCATGATAGCAAGGCATGTTAGAGGATAGCATGTCAGTTATGTTGGAAACAACGTTGGTACCAAGGGCGAGGGACGAAGAGAACCATTTTCCTGCTCGTTGAAACGAGGCGGACCAAAAGGCAAAGTTCTCGTCCTTCGATGGTTATCGGAATGTTATCAACAATAGTAACAGGGTCTTACTGACAGAGTTGGGCACCGAGGTGCTTACTTAAGCAGGGATTTATTACTTCTTAGATCATAAAATTTATAAGAGAGGTTAATCAAACCAACGGAAAGGATAATGTGTCTATCAAACTTAACAGACCAATGGAAAGGAAAATGTGTTTCACACGAGAATTGAGAGTATATCCTTCCCAAAGAAAAGCGGAGCATGATATACATGATAGGACATTAAGTGCAAAAGCATTTAAATAAGGGGAGAGCGAAGAATTAGGATATTACCCATACAACGACGTTTGGATAATAGATCAAGAAGCATTTAGCATTTCGCTTCAAATGTTTGTGTTGATATTCTGAATACCACAGTCATGCTTCGAGATAGCACTAATATGGTGTTTCAATTAAGGATTGGGTATGTAGTTCATAAGAGATTCAAAGGAACATTTCCAAGATTATCTCGGAACGTAAGGTATAACCAAACAAAATCAGGTCTGTGTTGGCAGGAAGTCAAGGACGTTGTCAATGAGAACACAATCATCGAGGGGGGAGGATGGTATTTCTCATCATGAATTCGATTGATAGCTTGAAACAAGTCAGTAGATGGGGATCACGACAGATTTTGTTGAGGTATTATGAAGAGGCCATTGAATAGCGACGACATCAAGCAAAAGGAATGATGAAGCGAAAGGTTATTGGAACCACGGTGCGACACAAGCTCGAAAACAAGCTTGTTGTTTGAGGTGAAATGATAAGATGAGGAAGATCGACATAAGCTTAGCTCGTCGTCAGAAGTTGCTCCAGGAAGAAGGATCGGTTAGCACAGTTAAAATTAACTCGATAATGATATAGCCGATCAGGCTAGGAATGAGGTGATGGAGTATCATTCCAATGAGAATTCACAAGAGGTAGTGCAATGACACAATATCCTCGAGATAACAAGGGGCAATACTCGAGGTAGATCACAAATAGAGGTTGGACAGATGAAATGATCTGCAGAAGACAAGTATTTTAACTTGTCCGGGAAATGGAATCAAGGAGAAAATATGGTCGGAACCACGATTGCAAAGGATCAATTTACAGATGCAAGATGAGCTTATACCAAGGGAACATTTGGTTATAAGAGAAGCTTCCATGATAAGATCTACACCGTGTTTATGGGCATGGACACAAAGTTCAAGGTTGACTCCCACTTCAATGCATAACGTCTCATTTACTTCTCGCTTTTGACGAAGTTGTGGAGTTGAAAATTTATCCACGGAACACGAGTAGATATATTCCGCATAACTTTCGATTCACACAGATTATGGAAGGCGTATGTTCAACCCATCGGGGCATCTTAGGAACATATACCTCAAACTGCAGGAGTAATGAACTCAAGCTCGGAAGCAGAGCAAGGTTGACAAAGCAGAGGATACCATTTACCAAAGGTGTTATGTATCCGAGAAAAGGACTCGCAAGGTTATTGAATATGAAAGACTCTGTCGGATAATAATCCAACAAAAGATCAGTTGGTTGGCAAAGGATCTGATGTGAGTATCGGTACTCAAATAGAAGAGGAAGAATGCAAAGGCGTCGGATTGTAGAAGCAACTGAATAATTCAGTGTACAATTATAAGGGGTTTATGATTTCCAGAGCAAGGGATTAGAAGGAGACGCTCGGATCAAAAGATGGGCAAGTAGAATAGAACTAGATGGACAATCATTTGCAACTTGATTGCCCGAGAATTAACCCGCTCAGGTCCAAAATGATGTCTGAGCAGGAAGAACAAATTTTAGGGTTCGACTGATGATTGTGAGAATGCAACACAATGAACCAAGAGGCTCAAAATGATAGAGGCAAAGGAGGTAAATGAATGTTGCTAGACATATGGAATTAACAATGCAGGCAGACAAGACTTTCCAAAGCAATAGATTGCAGAGGGTTCTCGAAAGAACGGATAACATTATGAAGTATTTTGAGAAACACATTAACAACTGGGGATGGACGCATCCCCGGTAAATGTGGGGAATTATCCGCAGTTCGAAAAGAAGCTGCAAATCAGAAGGCGCAAAGGATCCCCGGAACAACGGAGAGTACTAGGGGTATCTTGTAATAACAAGAGCAGCTGGGGATGAAGGCACAAGCGACAAGGATGTCATTCACGGGGATTATCGATGGTCAGGAACTGCAAGGCAGTTGGCACAGTGTCTTGAGAAACATCAAGGAGTATCTGCAGAATCTTTTGGTGAAGCAACCGATCCTCGATAATGTTGGGGCTCTCCGAGAGGAAGTGGGTACGAGAGCCTAATGTCAGAGTTAGTAAAATGTTTAACCCGAATAGACAAGAGATTAGAATCCCGGAGTAAGGAAGAGGAATAAAAGATCCTAATACCACCCAACGGCGACGTGGGCCCGTAAGCCACACAGCCAAGTTAGTAAAACGGTTTTGGACGACTAGACTCAACTTCGGCCAAGCAGTTGGAAAGGGGGCTACCTACAGGCAGTCGGCTCTGATACCAACTTGTGACGCCCTCGATTCAATCGTACACTAATCATACACGCAAATGTGTACGATCAAGATCAAGGACTCATGGGAAGATATCACAACACAACTCTAGACACAAATTAAAATAATACAAGCTTTATATTACAAGCCAGGGCCTCGAGGGCTCGAATACATAAGCTCGAAAAACACAAGAGTCAGCGGAAGCAACAATATCTGAGTATAGACATGAGTTAAACAAGTTTGCCTTAAGAAGGCTAGCACAAAAGCAACATCGATCAAAAAGGCAACGCCTCCTGCCTGGGAGCCTCCTAACACTTCAAGTCGTCAGCGGCCGTCACGTAGTAGTAGTCACCCTCGGGGTAGCAGTAGTCATCAGTGGTGTCGTCTGGCTCCTGGGATCCGTCATCTGGTCGCAACAATCGGGTATGGGGAAAAAGAGGTACCAAAGCAACTGTGAGTACTCATCCAAAGTACTTGCAAGACTTACATCAGATCTAAACTAAGTATGCATTTGTATCAAAGGAAGAGGGCTGTATCTGTGGACTAAACTGCATAATGCCAGAAAGAAGGGGAAAGGCTAGCCTATCGAAGACTAGGATCTTCAAGCATCTTCAAGCATCTTGGAGCATATAGAAGAGTACAGACCCAACACAATGTAGAGTAGTAGAGCTATCAACCTCGGCCAGAGATCCTTTCTCGACTCCCTGCGAGAAAGCAATCCCAGAGCCATACTATCCATTCATCATAAACATGTCTCATAACCATTTCTCATCTCAAGTTTCCAGTTCTAGTTGTATCGATCGGGATACAACTCCAAGTGTCCGTTACCATAGGACAGGCTATCGATAGATGTTTTCTTCCCTGCAGGGGTGCACCAACTTACCCACCACGCTCGATTAACTCCGGTCGAACACACTTTCCTGGGTCATGCCCGGCCTCGGCCAAACAATACGCCGCAACCCGACCTAGGCTTAATAGAGAGGCCAGCACGCCGGACTAAACCTATGCCCCCAGGGGTCATGGGCCATCTCCCCGGGAACTCCTGCACGTTGCGTGGGCGGCCGGTGAGCAGACCTAGCTACCTCCTTCAACAAGGCAGGAGCTTACGCAGTCCAACCCGGCGCGCGCCGCTCAGTCGCTGACGTCTATTAAGCTTCGGCTGATGTATACGATGCAGAACGCCCATACTATGCCCACGTGATGGTTAGTGCTATCAGGCCAGAGGCCCCTCGGATCAAATATCCAAATCATAGTGGATAAGGAACACGCGGTAACGAGTAGAGACTCACAATCGATGTGACCCCGTCGCCCCGTCTCGAGTACTTGCGGCAAGGGCTAAGAATGCCCGGCCACTCCTCGTAAGTATCTCGTGGGCACCTTCCAGGTCAACCCGACCTACATCACTCGCAATTAAGCTCGCGCGGGTACCCCTCAGGGCCGACCCGTCTTTAGTAACATGGTTCAGTGCAAAGTCATAGTAACCATAGTAACTGTGTGTCTAACACCAAGGGGAAAACCCAAGGAATCACCCCTAGTGAATTCCACTCAATGTTATCATCAAGGTGAACGTAAGAGGATCCACCCTCGAGGTTCACACTTGAGGGGTTGCACGACAGAGCCGTATCATAAGTAGTTAAGGAGGGAATCACCTTCGATGACCAGGACCGGATAGCTACACTGCAGGGATCTCATCAGGAGTGATGTAAGAGGTTCCACCCTCGGCACTCGACGGTAACTCTGCAGAGTCGTACAACTAGGGGGTGATGTGCGGTGTCGGGGCCTGGACGTCGATCACGTTGATCGAGTCATCAAACATAAAGCGAGGCAACTGGGACAAGGTGGGGGTCACTGATGGATCACTATCCAACCTATACTAAGCAGTTTAGGATAAGCAGGTAAGGTATGAAAGCAGGTAACAACAACAGGCTATGCATCAGAGTAGGATCATACAGAAAGCAGTAGCAGTTCTAATGCAAGCATGAGAGGGAAAGAAATAGGCGATATCGGAATGCTCAAGGGGGGTTTGCTTGCCTGGTTGCTCTGGCAAGAAGGGGTCGTCGAGGATGTAGTCATACTCATTCGCATCAACGCCATTCTCGGGGTCTACCGGAGAAGAAGAGGGGGGAGAAACAGTAAATATGGGGCAAACAAAGCATCACAAAATATAACAAGGCAAAACGCGGTGCCAGGGTGACCTAACGCAGTACTACACGTAGAAGACGGAGAGGAAAAACATCCGGAGGGGTTTTCCTGCTGTTAGGCATTTTTCGGACAGATGAAAGAGAGGGGAAAGTTCCATATTCAGCATGCTAGGGGCATGTGACAGATGAATGGACCGCGCATTCAGATTCGTTGGATTTTTCTGAGCAACTTTCATATATAAAGTTTTTCGATCCGAGCTACAGTTTATTTTCTATTAATTTTCAAAGTTTTGAACAATTTCTGAAATTAATAATAATTCGAGTTGACCAGGTCAGTTGGACTTGTCAAATGGAGAAGGTGTGGCCCACATGGCATAGGATATACCTAAACTTATAATTAAAAACTATCCTAATCAAAAGAGGCCGACATATCATCTGCACATTAGGCAATTTAGTGGACTAGTCTAATCCTAGAACTATCCTCTCTCTAATAAAATAAGCCGGCCAGAGACACAGCCGGATGTGCATGCTGTGCACACATGCACGGCCATGGCAAAGCAGCAGCAAAAACGCGGCAGGAGGAAGTAGGGAAGAGCGGCATCAGCAAGCAGTAAAGCGGCAGCCGCGGCAAGGCAGATGTAGCACAACAGCGATACTTAGGAGCAACAGTAGCAAGCGAGCAGTAGTAGTAGGCAGCGGCGAGCGCATCAGCAGGCAGTGGCGCTAGATGCAGCGGCAGCGGGCAAAGCAAGCAGTAGCAAGCAAGGCAGCAGCAATAGTAGAAAGAAATAGCAGTAGGAAGCAGTCAAACGCAGCAGAGCTTCAACGGCAGCAGCGGCAAGAGTTTGACGAAGGCGAGGCTGCGGCTCGAGTACGAGCACCGCGGAAGGACGTCTGCCTAGTGGGGGGCCTAGTGAAGCTACCGGCGGCGCACGGGAGCTAATGGTCACCGGGTTGTATGGCATCATCAAGTCCGCACCCATGGTGGCCGGCCGCTCGGGATCGAGCGGTGGGGAGGCTCTAGAGGACGGAACCGCATTGGGTAATAAGGGGGAAAAGAGCAGAGGCTCACAGCGAATCGGAGGCGTGCTCGGGGAGGTCGGGGATTGCCGGAGCAGTGCGGATCGACGCTGGGAAGCGGTGGTCATCGTCGGGGAAGAAGGCCGCGGCCGACGTCTTGGCGGCTCCCCGATCCAAATCAACAGGTGTAGACGACGTGGTGGCGGCTTCCCAGCTCTGATCCGGAGTTGTATTTGATGAGGTCGACCCCTGTAGAGCTTCTGGACATGGAGAGGCAGGGAGGGGTGTGCGGTGGCTGCGCGTACGATGACGGCGCGGCCATGAGCGCCTCGGGCATGAAGAAAACGAAGGGGGCAAGCGAGGGAGGAGGAATGGGTGACCTAGGGTTTGGTCGAGGGGGCTCTGGGGATGCTCTTATCCACTCGGGGACTCGTGGGATGGCGAACACGGCGGCATCGGCGGGGTGGATGGCCGCCACGCCATGCCCTTCTGTACAGAGATTGAAGGAAGGGAGAGATGGGCTGGGCTGGTACTATTCACGATGGGCCAAAGTGCACGGGAGACATTCTTCTTTCTTTTTCTGTCAAACCTTTTGTCTTAGTTTTCCATTTACTTTAGGCACCTAAATGACATTAGATCTACAAGATACTGCACCTATAATTCAAATATAATATTTTGGGGGCTACACACAAGGTTCTATTTTAATTGGGAAAGTTTATACATTTGTTTACTTTGAAAATGGCATTTTATTTATTGTTAGACCACTTATTAATTTCCTAGGAATTTATTTGTGAGTCCAATGAAGTTGGTTTCCACATGAAGATGAGCAGGGGAATTTATAGAATTATTCGAACATTTTAGTTTTACTGATCGGAGAAATAGTAATTTCACTTGCAATTTAAATTTGGATTTGACTTCGATTTTTGGACAAGTGGCAATTTGCATAGTAATCCTCTGACATGGCCACCATTAGGGGGAGATTATTGTAGCATGACATTGGGGGTGTTACAGTATTACTATACAACTCTCGTTTAAGATTTTTTTGCAGGAAAACTTCTCTCTAAATGGGAAGGCCCCTATGTTATCTAGGAGGTCTATCGTTCTGGTGCCATAAAAATCAACAACTTTGAAGGCACAAATCCGAAGGTGGTAAACGGTCAAAGAATCAAACATTATATCTCAGGTAATCCCATAAATATTGAAACCAATATTATTGAAACCGTAACCCCGGAGGAATACATAAGGGACACCTTCCAGACCGTTTCAGACTCCGAAAAGGAATATGTATTTGGTACGGTAAGTAAACCGACTCCAAAACAATTTTTAAGGCAATATTTCTCCGTTTGGGAATATTTAGAAAAATAGAAAAATAAGTAGCAGTCCGGGAAGGACACGAGGGCCCCACGAGGGTGGTGGGCGCGCCCTACCCCTCTGGGCGCGCCCCTACCTCGTGAGCACCTCGTGTGCCTTCCGGACTCCGTTTTCTTGCACGGTACGTATTTTGGTCGGTAAAAATTCATTATATAACCTCCTGAAGGTTTTGACTCCCGTATCACGCAAACCTCCTCTGTTCTTGTTTCGAGCTGTTTTTCTGACAGATCTAGGTTATCATGATGGCCCCAAGCGCCTCCAAGGACAAGTTCTTCGAGAAGGTCATCAACCCTTACCTCGCGGAGGTGCTGCGACACCCTCAAACCATTGAGTTGCGTGATGGGTTGCTGCACATCCGCTATGAAGAGGGACCAAAGGGGACCGGAAGCATGGAGACGAGGCTCGAAGCAGTGGAGCAACAAGTTTTCAAGTGCCAAGGGATGGTGGAACGTGGACTCAACTCTAACCACATGATGATCGCGGAGTTCACTAGCAACCACAAGTTGGATGCTGACAACATCGGGGAGACTATCTTCAAGCTTCATGAGAAGATCGAGCACCTCCAAGCCCAAATCTATGACCTGCAAAACCAAAACTATGAGTATGAATATATATTCAAAAGGATGAGTTTGGCTGCAGATTTGAGGATCCCGGAGACTCGATCATCTTTCTATGATGGAGAACCTATGCCTTGGAAGATGGACGCAAGGCCCGCATCATCTACAACACATCCACCTTCTTCACCGATAAAGGAGATATAATCACATGGGTATGGGCACTCCCCTTGGCAACTGCCAAGCTTGGGGGAGGTGCCCCGGTATCGTATCACAATCACAACCCCTACCTTTACCGTTTTTCTTAGTTCGATCCTATTAGTAGTATCTTGATCTAGTAGAATAAAGTTTATGGCATGATCTAGTTTTGAGTTTGCTTTATGATCTCTCTTTGTAATCGAGTCCGTGAGCTATATATAATAAAGATTAGTGTCGAGTCAAGGGCTTGAATATTTTGCCATGATCTTGGGTGAATAAAAGAAAAGAGAAAAAGAATAAAAAGAAACAAAAAGTTCATATTGATCTTATTGAGAGTAATGACTTCACATAGAAAGAGTATGATGATTAAAAGTTGTTGGGAGTTGACAGACATAGCTTTGGTCATTGTTGCAATTAATAGGAAGTAATAAGGAAAGAGAGGTTTTCACATATAGATATATTATCATTGACATCTTTTATGATTGGGAGCACTCATTAAAATATGACATGCTAAAGAGTTGATGTTGGACAAGGAAGACAACGTAATGAGTTATGTCTTTCTTATATCTGAGATAAAGTATGTTGTCATGGATCCTCTAACTTGTTGAGCTTGCCTTTCCCCCTCATGCTAGCAAAATTCTGAGCACCAAGTAGAAATACTACTTGTGCTTCCAAATACCATTAAACCAGTTTTGCCATGAGAGTCCACCATATCTACCTATGGATTGAGTAAGATCCTTCAAGTAAGTTGTCATCGGTGCAAATCAATAAAAATTGCTCTAAATATGTATGATTGATTGGTGTGGGAGAAATAAGCTTTATACGATCTTGTGATGTGGAAGTAATAAAAGCGACAAACTGCATAATAAAGGTTCATATCACAAGGGGCAATATAAAGTGACGTTCTTTCGCATTGAGATTTTGTGCATCCAACCATAAAAGCGCATGGCAACCTCTGCTTCCCTCTATGAAGGGCCTATCTTTTATTATTATCTTCTACCTTATGCAAGAGTCATGGTGATCTTCACCTTTTCTTTTTCATTTTATCCTTTGGC
>NC_041390.1:516787277-516816844 GCF_002162155.2 Triticum dicoccoides | reverse complement strand
TATAAGCCCCTATCTTTCTCTGTGTCCGATTAAAACTTCATAACCACAAGTATTGCGTGAGTGTTAGCAATTATGAAGGACTAAATGATAGTTGAGTATGTGGACTTGCTTTTTAGCTCTGACATAGACTCTTTCCGATGTTATGATAAATTGCAATTGCTTCAATGACTGAGATTATAGTTTGTCGGAGCCCAATAAGGTTTATGATTTACACTTTTGCATTGTGAATAGATCATCACTTGAACATAAGTAATCATATGACAAAATCTATATATGTTGCTGTTATGAGAATAATCATGATGCCTTCATGTCCGTATTTTATTTTTATCGATGCCTCTACCTCTAAACATGAGGACATATTTATTGTTATCGGCTTTTCGCTTGAGGACAAGCGAGGTCTAAGCTTGGGGGAGTTGATACGTCCATTTTGCATCATGCTTTTATATCGATATTTATTGCATTATGGTTTGTTATTTCACTTTATGTCACAATACTTATGGCTATTCTCTCTTATTTTACAAGGTTTACGTGAAGAGGGAGAATGCCGGCAGCTGGAATTCTGGGCTGGAAAAGGAGCAAATATTAGAGACCTATTCTGTGCAACTCCAAAAATCCTGAAACTCCATGGAACATCTTAAAATAAATAAAGAAAAATCCTCGCCAAAGATGAAGGCCAGGGGGCCCACACCCTGCTCACGAGGGTGGGGGGCGCCCCCCCGCCTCCTAGGGCGCGCCCCCTACCTCGTGGGCCCCCTGGTGGGTCTCCGACGTCCATCTTCTCCTATATGAAGTCTGTCGATGAGAAAAAATAAGAAGGAACCTTTCGGGACGAAACTCCGCCGCCATGAGGCGGAACCTTGGCGGAACCAATCTAGAGCTCCGGCAGAGCTGTTCTGCCGGGGATACTTCCCTCCGGGAGGGGGAAATCATCACCATCGTCATCACCAATGCTCCTCTCATTGGGAGAGGGCAATATCCATCAACATCTTCACCAGCACCATCTCATCTCCAAACCCTAGTTTATCTCTTGTATCCAATTCTTGTCTCAAAGTTCGGGATTGGTGCTAGTAGGTTGCTAGTAGTGTTGATTACTCCTTGTAGTTGATGCTAGTTGGTTTATTTGGTGGAAGATCATATGTTCAGATCCTATATGCATATTATTACCCCTCTGATTATGAACATGAATATGCTTTGTGAGTAATTACGTTTGTTCCTGAGGACAAGGGAGAAGTCCTGCTACTAGTAGTCATGTGAATTTGGTATTCGTTTGATATTTTGATAAGATGTATTTTGTCTAGCCTCTAGTGGTGTTATGTGAACGTCGACTACATAACACTTCACCATTATTTGGGCCTAGAGGAAGGCATTGGGAAGTAATAAGTAGATGATGGGTTGCTAGAGTGACAGAAGCTTAAACCCTAGTTTATGCGTTGCTTCGTAAGGGGCTGATTTGGATCCATATGTTTCATGCTATGGTTAGGTTTACCTTAATACTTTTGTTGTAGTTGCGGATGCTTGCAATAGAGGTTAATCATAAGTGGGATGCTTGTTCAAGTAAGAACAACACCCAAGCACCGGTCTACCCACATATCAAATTATCAAAGTACCGAACGCGAATCATATCAACGTGATGAAAACTAGCTTGACGATATTCCCATGTGTCCTCGGGAGCACTTTTCCTATTATAAAAGTTTGTTCCGGCTTGTCCTTTGCTACAAAAGGATTGGGCCATCTTGCTGCACTTTACTTTTGTTACTTGTTGCTCGTTACCATTTATCTTGTCACAAAACTATCTGTTACCACTTATTTCAGTACTTGCAGAGAATACCTTGCTGAAAACCGCTTATCATTTCCTTCTGCTCCTCGTTGGGTTCGACACTCTTACTTATCGAAAGGACTACGGTAGATCCCCTATACTTGTGGGTCATCAGGCGGCGCCCCAGGTCGGAGCCCGCCAATAATGCCAACTTGTTCTTATTCTGCTTTCCTGGTGACTCTGAGTTTTTCGCCTTCTTTACTTCCCTTGGAGAGACGTATGCTGGAGGGAGTGGCTGAACAGCCATTAGAGATTGATTATTCTGCGCCATGTTGTTTGTTTCCTCCCCCTGAGCCGCGCCAACCACATGATCAGATGGGTTTCCGGACAGGGCCAAATTCAAATTTCTACGCGCCGTTGGTGCTACTGATCCGTGGTCTTCCTCCATTGTAGCTACTGGCTTTAATGGGCTCGTAGCATCATCCCCAACTTCTACATCCTCATCCAGTCCTGCATCTTGCGATGACCGTTTTCTCAGTGATCCTGTCCGAGCCGTGGGAGCCCCCCTGCCTGTCCGTTCTCTACCTCTGCCACCTGAGCGGCCACCACGCGAGCCATGGCCAACATCTTGCTGCTCCGGTGGTATCTCCCTTCTCTTTGAGAGCATCCATCCACCCCATTGCTTATCTTTGGCCTCCCAGACTCCATCACCATACTCCTCATGGTTATGACCCATGAAACCACAAACCTGGCAGAAATAAGGAATCTTCTCATACTTCACCGGGAGGAACTTCCGCCCTTCCCCCGTCACATTCAGCGATGTCACCCTAGTTAGAGGCTTGTTCACCAGAACCCTTGTACGCACTCTGACATAATCTCCCTCATAAAAGAGCCTCAGAGAGAGCTGGGTTTCCTTGACCTGACCAATGCGTCGTGCTAATTGATCCACTACCTCAATCTTCCTGTAAAGCTCTGGTATGTTGTGAATCTGAGCCCAAACGTAAAGGCCGTCAAACACATAGGAATCTGGTTCCTGTTTGCCATCGTAGTCTTAAATAAGCATCCCCATCCCTCTAAACAACCAAGGCCCTCCATGAACAACCTTCTTCCAATCCCCTAAGCAAAACATCTGGAAGATATAAAGGTTCTCGCCAGCCTCTCTGTACTTGGGTACATGCGCTAGCCCCCATACTGACTTCATAGTTTCGAACATCGACGATGAGCTAAATTGCATGGTCGTGTTTACCTTCCCAATTGCTAGCCACCTTGCATCTGCCTCATACTTCCTCAGATCCTCCTCCCCTACAACCACGTCATCCAACTCATCATCCTGAAGATCCAGATGTTGCAGCATCTCTTCCAAATCCTTCCCCTTCCATCCCGCAGAAGAGGAACTCGCGTCCGCCGCCATCTAGGGTTTAACTCCCAGAGTCGGCGCGGCAACAACTGATAAAACACCGACCAATCCTCTCCCTCGAGTCCCTACCGCATGCCAGGGCGAGCAGATTAGGCGAGAGCGGACCAGCGGCCGGCAAGAGTCTATAGGCGGAGATAGATCGCCGCCAGAGCCGTAAACCCTAAACACGAGGGTGATTACTCGATTTTTACAGATAGTAGTACTACTCTAGCCCAAAGGGAAAGTAGTAGGCTTACGCGTAAGTGGGCTATTGGCAACACGACTTTCCAGCCCAAAATCCCAAATCAAAGAAAGCTTAGCTTAATCGCTAGCTGTACGTACGCATTAGGATCATGTGCAGCCGTTAGATCAAGTAGGAAAATTTCTTATCCTCCTCGTATTTATGTTCATGGCTTCTAGGTCTGGTGGCTCCGAATTTCCCGCACAGTCGCACCATCGCCTCTCGCTGCTGCCGGACGTCGTGGGGACGAGGAGCAGAGGGCATTTCAGTACTCCACTCCAGCCGTAATTAAATCCACGAGAGAGATTATATCCACTTCACCGGCGTCATACATCAACATGTTAACCTCAAGGAATCTAGGTACGACACTGTTAAATCTGAGTAAATTGCACAAGACCACCACTTTGAGGGCTAGGGTTTCAGAAAACACTAGGTTACAGTTCTTGACAAATTGCACCATGTCTTGTGTAATCTTTTTGCAAAAACCACCGATTGGTGGATCTGACTCGGTTAAGTGCGTTTATGACAGATGGGGCCCCTATTTCGCTGATGTGGCATAGCGTTTTACCAAAGACAACATTAGATGGGTAAAAAAAGCGAAAACACCCCCAACACTTTTGTCAAAAAGCGAAAACACCCTCCCCGATTCAGATCGGGATCTGTCTCTCAAGCACACCATCGTCGTCCTCCTTCCAGCTCCTTGATGTGTGCCGCTGCTCGCGCCCATGCGCGGCTGGCATGGCTTCTGCAGCTCGTGGGCAGTGCTGCTGCTCGCCACCATGAGTGGCCCGCGCGACTGCTGCTACTCGCCGCCGGTGCGGCTGCTCGTGCCCACGCGCGGCCTACGCGGCTGCTGCTGCTCGCGTCCGGCGCCGCCGCCGCTACTCTCGTCCGGCGTCGCTAGGGTTGCTCGCTCCGGCACCGCCGCTGTTGCTCGCGTCCGATGCGACAGCTGCTACTCTTGTCCGGCGTCACTACGGTTGCTTGCGTCCGGCACCGCCGCGGCCACTGCTCACGTCCGGCGTCGTTGCTACGCACTCCTGTCACCGCCGCTGCATATGGTGCGTGGGTAGGGAGGCGCACGACAGATCTTCGTCGCCGCCCGGTGTCGTGCCCCACATGGCCAACCCGCCACGCGACCGCCGCTCTGCTCCGCTGATGCCATCGCCGCTTTGCTCGCTCGGCGCCGCCGTGCTCTGCGGAGGGAGGAGAGAGGAGGCTGCGGCATCTCAGGCGGGGGAGTGGCTACCCGACCTCCTATGCATCGGCGCCGAGCGGAGGATCTGGCAGTGAAGGGAGAGATGGGGATCGAAGGGAGAGAAGGGATCGAAGGGAGTGGGGGCTTTTTTTCTTTTTGATTCAGGGGTGTCTGTGTACATTGTAAGGACTAGTTTGTAAATTAAAATTAAAATTGATTTGGCACAAAATGTTACGCCACGTAGGCAAAAAAGGGCCCCATCTGTCATAAGCGTGCTCAATCGAGGCTTATCCACCGATCAGTGGTTTTTGCAAAGTGTTTACGAGAGATATGTTGCAATTTGTTTTTCTGAAACCCTAACCCTCAAAGTGGTGGTTTTGTGCAATTTACTCGTTAAATCTTTGTGCACTTCGTTTGAGCAATGTTTACTAATTAGATGAAGTAAGATTGTGATTTAGAAATCTAATTTGACTCATTGTTTAATGTCTCAATTATTGACGGATGAGGAGGAAGAATAAAAAAATAGATTCATTTTTTCAAGCGGCTCAAATATTACTGAACACACAATTCAACTTTAGGAGCAACCTACTGCATATGATATTTCTGACCCAAACCAATTACTATGCCAAACAGATGATCAGCATATTGTGGCATCACTAGAAATTTCAGGACAAACTAGAATTGGAAGCACAAAATATAAGAGAAATCACAGTACTGTTTCGAAACTATATTTTGTATTGTGCCTCTAGAACGATAATTATCTTGCTCACCCCCTCATGCCCAATTTCTGGCTCCGCCCCTGACGGGGAGCACCCGCAAAATACTAAGAATCGCTGATTCACATACAAGGAGTTGGAGAAGTTTACAAATAAGTTTGAAAGGTTCATTCAACAAGGAGGTTTTGGGCTTGTATACTGATACGTCTCCAACGTATCTATAATTTTTTTATTGTTCCATGCTATTATATTATCTGTTTTGGATGTTTATGAGCTTTATTATGCACTTTTATATTATTTTTGGACTAACCTATTAACCGAAATCCCAGTGCAAATTGCTGTTTTTTTGCCTATTTCAGTGTTTCGCAGAAAAGGAATATCAAACGGAATGAAACCTTCGCGAGGAACTTTTTTTTGGAACAAACGCAATCCAGGAGATTTGGAGTAGACGTCAAGGAAGCAGCAAGGCGTCCACGAGGTAGGGCGGCTAGGCGTGCCCCCACCCTCATGGGCCCCTCGAGCTCCACCGACCTATGATAACCCACAAGTATAGGGGATCGCAACAGTTTTCGAGGGTAGAGTATTCAACCCAAATTTATTGCTTCAACACAAGGGGAGCCAAAGAATATTCTCAAGTATTAGCAGCTGAGTTGTCAATTCAACCACACCTGGAAACATAATATCTGCAGCAAAGTATTTAGTAGCAAAGTAATATGATAGTAGTGGTAACGGTGGCAAAAGTAATGGTAGCAAAAGTAATGTTTTTGGTATTTTGTAGTGATGATAACAATAGCAACGGAAAAGTAAATAAGCGAAGAACAATATATGGAAAGCTCGTAGGCAATGGATCGATGATGGAGAATTATGCCGGATGCGGTTCATTATGTAACAGTCATAACCTAGGGTGACACAGAACTAGCTCTAGTTCATCAATGTAATGTAGGCATGTATTCCGAATATAGTCATATGTGCTTATGGAAAAGAACTTGCATGACATCTTTTGTCCTACCCTCCCGTGGCAGCGGGGTCCTAGCGGAAACTAAGGGATATTAAGGCCTCATTTTAATAGAGTACCGGAACAAAGCATTAACACATAGTGAATACATGAACTCCTCAAACTACGGTCATCACCAGTAAGTATCCCGATTATTGTCACTTCGGGGTTAAAGGATCATAACACATAATAGGTGACCATAGACTTGCAAGATAGGATCAAGAACTCTCATATATTGATGAAAACATAATAGGTTCAGATCTGAAATCATGGCACTCGGGCCCTAGTGACAAGCATTAAGTATAGCAAAGTCATAGCAACATCAATCTCAGAATATAGTGGATACTAGGGATCAAACCCTAACAAAACTAACTCGATTACATGACAAATCTCATCCAACCCATCACGGTCCAGCAAGCCTACGATGGAATTACTCATGCACGGCGGTGAGCATCATGAAATTGGTGATGGAGGATGGTTGATGATGACGATGGCGACGGATTCCCCTCTCCGGAGCCCTGAACGGACTCCAGATCAGCCCTCCCAAGAGAGTTTAGGGCTTGGTGGCGGCTTCGTATCGTAAAATGCGATGAATCCTTGTCCCATGTTTTTTGTCCCCGAAAGTGAATATATGGAGTCCAGGTTGAGGTCGGTGGAGCGTCAGGGGGCCCATGAGGAAGGGGGGCGCACCCAGGGGGGTAGGGCGCGCACCCACCCTCATGGACAGGTGGAGGCCCCCCTAACGTGGATCTTCCTTCCAGTATTTATTATATATTCCAAAATAATTCTCCATTGATTTTCAGGTCATTCGAGAACTTTTATTTCTGCACAAAAATAACATTATGGCAATTCTGCTGAAAACAACGTTTGTCCGGGTTAGTTCTATTCAAATCATGCAAGTTAGAGTCCAAAACAAGGGCAAAAGTGTTTGGAAAAGTAGATACGACGGAGACGTATCAACTCCCCTAAGCTTAAACCTTTGCTTGTCCTCAAGCAATTCAGTTGATAAACTGAAAGTGATAAAGAAAAACTTTTACAAACTCGGTTTGCTCTTGTTGTTGTAAATATGTAAAGCCAACATTCAAGTTTTCAGCAAAGATTATGAACTAACCATATTCACAATAACATTTAGGTCTCATGTTTACTCATATCAATGGCGTAATCAACTAGCGAGCAATAATAATAAATCTAGGATGACAACACTTTCTCAAAACAATCATGATATGATATAACACTAGTGAAACCTATGGCCCCCGGGTCTATCTTCATCATATTAATCTTCCAACACTTAGTTATTTTCATTACCTTTTATTTTAATTTGTATCTTTATCATAAAAATACCAAAAATATTATCTTATCATATCTATCAGATATCACTCTCGTAAGTGACCGTGTAGGGATTGGCAACCCCTTATCGCGTTGGTTGCGAGGATTTATTTGTTTTGTGCAGGTGCGAGGGACTCGCGCGTAGCCTCCTACTGGATTGATACCTTGGTTCTAAAAAACTGAGGAAAATACTTACGCTACTTTGCTGCATCACCCTTTCCTCTTCAAGGGAAAACCAACGCAGTGCTCAAGAGGTAGCACGGACCTCACGCAATAAATTTTCTACCATGGAATTTGTTTTTTGAATTTTTTTGTGAATTCTTCTCTGATTGGAGCCTGGGCACCGAATCACTGTGTAATATGGTAGATATGAAAATAAAATTTGAGTTCAGCACATGATGATGCGCGGAGCATATGGCCGATTGATATTCTAGCCACAGACGGCATGCATGGCCGCCGTGGCTGTGCTCGTCCAACACACATGTGTATGCGTTTTCTTTTTCTTGAGTGCGAGCAGATGCATACGTATTTTTTAGTTGGGGCTCATTTTTTAAGCTTTAGTTGAGGCTAATTGCACGATACGGGACGTTTTGATGCATATGTTTCTCTTTTTTCTAACTGCGAGATAGATGCGTACATATTTCTGAGTGCGCGTTTATATAACAGCAGGTCTAGTTTAGTCCAGCGGCTAGCACTCTTATCCCCCTAGCGAGAGCACCTGGGTTCGAGTACTCGCGCTTCAGCATTTTTTATTTTTTTGACGCGAACGAAAACGCTCAGACGGACGAAAAATCCTGTCGGTCCCATCATAAACCATAAAAAGTGGAGAAACCATCCATACTTTAATATTAGGTAAAGAAGATGGCATCTCGCTAGCCCTTTCTGAGACTGCAAAACATAAACGCAGAGCACTTTTAAAGATCAAGGACTGACTATACATTGTAATTCATGGTAAAAGAGATCCAGTCAAGCCATACTCAATGTAAACTAACAGTAATGGATGCAAATGACAGCGGTGCTCTCCAACTGGTGCTTTTTAATAAGAGGATGATGACTCAGCATAAAAGTAAATAGATAGGCCCTTCGCAGAGGGAAGCAGGGATTTATAGAGGTGCCAGAGCTCGGTTTTGAAATAGATATGAATAATATTTTGAGCGATATACTTTCATTGTCAACATAACAACCAAGAGATGGCGATATCTTCCATGCTACACACATTATAGGCGGTTCCCAAATAGAATGGTAAAGTTTATACTCCCCCTCCACCAACAAGCATCAATCCATGGCTTGCTCGAAACAACGAGTGCCTCCAACTAACAAGAGTCCCGGGGGAGTTTTGTTGCAGTTATTTTGATTTGATTTGCATAAAGCATGGGACTGGGCATCCCAGTGACCAACCATTTTCTCGTGAGTGAGGAGCAGAGTCCACTCCTCTTGAGAACAATCCGCCTAACATGGAAGATACGGACAGCCCTAGTTGATACATGAGTTATTTGAGCATACAAAACAAAATGTTTATTTGAAGGTTTAGAGTTTGGCACATACAAATTTACTTGGAATGACAGGTAGATACCGTATATAGGTAGGTATGGTGGACTCATATGTAATAATGTTCGGGTTTATGGAATTGGATGCATAAGCAGTATTCCCACTTAGTACATGTGAATGCTAGCAAAAGACTGGGAAGCGACCAGCTAGAGAGCGACAACAGTCATGAACATGCATTAAAATTAATCAACACCGAATGCAAGCATGAGTAGGATATAATGCACCATGAACATAAATATCGTAGAGGCATGTTGATTTTGTTTCAACTACATGTGTGAACATGTGCCAAGTCAATCCACTCGAATCGTTCAAAAGAGGATACCACCCTATCATACCACATCACAACCATTTTAATAGCATGTTGGCACGCAAGGTAAACCATTATAAACTCCTAGTTGATAAAGCATGGTGAGGGAGTCCTGGATTAGGGGGTCTCCGGACAGCCGGACTATCTCTATTGGCCGGATTGTTAGACTATGAAGATACAAGATTGAAGACTTCGTCTCGTGTCCGGATGGGACTCTACTTGGCGTGGAAGGCAAGCTAGGCAATACAGATATGGGTATCTCCTCCTTTGTAACCGACCTTGTGTAACCCTAACCCTCTCCGGTGTCTATATAAACCGAAGGGTTTTAGTCCGTAGGATAACAACCATAACATACAATCATACCATAGGCTAGCTTCTAGGGTTTAGCCTCTCCGATCTCGTCGTAGATCTACTCTTGTATTACCCATATCATCAATATTAATCAAGCAGGACGTAGGGTTTTACCTCCATCAAGAGGGCCCGAACCTGGGTAAAACATTGTGTCCCCTGCCTCCTGTTACCATCCGGCCTAGACACACAGTTCGGGACCCCCTACCTGAGATCCGCTGGTTTTGACACCGACATTAGTGCTTTCATTGAGAGTTCCTCTATGTTGTCGCCGTTAGGTTTCATGGCTCCTACTATCATTGATAGCGATGCGGTCCAGGGTGAGACTTTTCTCCTCGGACAGATCTTCGTATTCGGCGGCTTTGCACTGCGGGCTAATTCGCTTGGCCATCTGGAGCAGATTGAAAGCTACGCCCCTGGCCATCAGGTCAGATTTGGAAGTTTGAACTACACGGCCGACATCCGCGGAGACTTGATCTTCGACGGTTTCGAGCCACAGACGGGCGCGCTGCACTGTCAAGATGGGTATGACCTAGCTCTGCCGCCGAACAGTACCCCAGAGGCCGCGCCCGCATCAGCTCCGACCCTTAGCTCGGAGCCAACTGCGCCAATCGAGGACGGGTGGTTAGACACCGCCTCAGGGGCTGCAGTCTCAACAGCGATTGAGCCGAACACCAGCCTAATCCTCCGCGAAGCCCGTGACTCCAAGGTGCCGGACTCTTTTCCGGACTCCGAACCATCCGCACCCCTGCTAATCAAATCCGATTGGGCGCCGATCACGGAATTCACCGCCGCGGATATCTTTCAGCACTCGCCCTTCGGCGACATTCTGAATTCACTAAGGTCCCTCTCTTTGTCAGGAGAGCCCTGGCCGGACTATGGCCAACATGATTGGGATGCGGACGACGAAGAAATTCGACGCCCACCCACCACCCACTTCGTAGCCACTATCGATGATTTAACCGACATGCTCGACTTCGACTCCGAAGACATCGACGGTATGGACGACGATGTAGGAGACGAACATGAACCAGCACCTATAGGGCACTGGAAAGCCACCTCATCATATGACATATACATGGTGGATACACCCAAAGAAGGCAATGGCGACGAGATAGCGGAGGATGACCCCTCCAAGAAGCAACCCAAGCGCCCACGTCAGCGGCACTGCTCTAAGTCCCGCCAAAGCAAAAGTGGTGATACCGGCACAGGAGATAATAACACTCCAGATATTGTCGAAGACAACAACAATCCCCTCCAGCAAGATTTAGAGCAGGAGGATGGAGGAGCCAGCTCTCCTGAGAGAGCGGCAGACGGAGAGGAGGAGGATGACAATTACATGCCCCCCTCCGAAGACGAGGCAAGCCTCGGCGATGATGAATTCGCCGTACCAGAGGATCCTGTCGAACAAGAGCGCTTCAAGCGCCGGCTTATGGCCACGGCAAATAGCCTGAAGAAAAAGCAGCAGCAGCTTCAAGCTGATCAAGATCTGCTAGCTGATAGATGGACCGAAGTCCTCGCGGCCGAGGAATATAAACTCGAGCGCCCCTCCAAGAATTACCCAAATTGCAGGTTACTACCCCGACTGGAGGAAGAAGCGTATGATACGGCTGATCGGCCACCTCGTGGCCGCGATAGAGAGGCATTCCAGCCAAAAGCTCAGCCTCCACCCCGACGCCATTCAAATAAAAAGGCATGGGGAGATACACCAGACCCGCGAGACATATTGGAGGACAAAGCAAAGCATGCAAGATCGATCTACAAATCACGATGGCGCACCACTCTGCGAGACGATAAACATCACGCCAAAAGAAAATCCGGCCGGGCCGAACACAGCGGGCAAGACCCATTCGAGTTGTGCCGCGATATAGCCCAATACAGAGGCGCCGCACACCCATTATGCTTCACAGACGAAGTAATGGAACATCAATTCCCAGAAGGTTTCAAACCTGTAAATATTGAATCATACGACGGCACAACAGATCCCGCAGTATGGATCGAGGATTTCCTCCTCCACATCCACATGGCCCGCGGTGATGACTTACACGCCATCAAATACCTCCCACTAAAGCTCAAATGACTAGCACGGCATTGGCTTAACAGCTTGCTAGCGGACTCCATTAGCTCTTGGGAAGATCTGGAAGCCGCATTCCGCGACAACTTTCAGGGCACTTATGTGCGACCACCAGACGCCGATGACTTGAGCCACATAATTCAGCAGCCAGAAGAGTCGGCCAGGCAATTCTAGACTCGGTTCCTTACAAAGAAAAATTAGATCATCGACTGTCCGGATGCAGAGGCCTTAGCGGCTTTCAAACACAACATCCGAGACGAGTGGCTAGCCCGGCACCTTGGTCAGGAAAAGCTAAAATCTATGGCAGCTCTCATGACGCTCATGACCCGCTTTTGCGCGGGAGAAGACAGCTGGCTGGCTCACAGTACAAACATAAGCGCCATATTAACAGCGAAAACACCGAGGATACGACAGTCAATGCCGGATTCAAAGGCTCTAAACCCGGTCAGCGGAAAAAGCCATTCAAACAAAGTACACCGGGTCCGTCCAGCTTGGACCGTATACTCGATCGCTCGTGTGAAATACACAGAACCCCAGACAAGCCAGCCAATCACACCAACAGGGATTGTTGGGTGTTCAAGCAGGCCGACAAGTTAATTGCCGAAAACAAGGATAAGGGGCCGCATAGCGATGACGAGGAAGAGCCCCGGCAGCCGCACATCGGACGACAGAAGAGGTTTCCCCCGCAAGTGCGGACGGTGAACATGATATACGCAACCCACATCCCCAAGAGGGAGCGGAAGCGTGCACTCAGGGACGTATATGCGTTGGAGCCAGTCGCCCCAAAATTCAACCCTTGGTCCTCCTGTCTGATCACCTTCGATCGCAGGGACCACCCCACTAGTATCCGTCATGGCGGATTTGCCGCACTGGTCCTAGACCCAATCATTGACGGATTTCACCTCACTCGAGTCCTTATGGATGGCGGCAGCAGCCTGAACCTGCTTTATCAGGACACAATGCGCAAAATGGGTATAGACCCCTCAAGGATCAAACCCACAAAAACGACATTTAAAGGCGTCATTCCAGGTGTAGAGGCCCATTGAACAGGCTCAATTACACTGGAAGTGGTCTTCGGATCCCCGGATAACTTCCAAAGCGAAGAGTTAATCTTCGATATAGTCCCGTTCCGCAGTGTTATCACGCGCTGCTCGAGCGAACCGCATTTGCTAGATTCAATGCGGTACCGCATTATGCATACCTCAAGCTCAAGATGCCAGGACCTCGCGGAGTTATTACAGCCAATGGAAACACAGGGCGCTCTGTCCGAACAGAGGAGCACACCGCAACCCTCGCAGCAGAAGCGCAAAGCAGCCTCTCAAGGCAATCAACCAGTTCGGCGCTTCAAAGCCCATACACCTTCAAGCGCGCTCGGAGCAATTGGCAAATAGACCGCCTGGCACGATCTGAGCTCGCGTAGCAATGCGGTGGCCACCCCAAGCCCAGCCCAACGGCGAAACTCGTGCCGCGCGTACATAATTACGCATTAAAAATACCATGGGCAAGGTGGGGAGGGGGGCACAACTGCGGCACGCCCCAAGACGCGGCTTAAACCGCACTAGGGGCTTCCCGTTTGGTCATTTTTCCTTTTTTCAGGACCTTAATCTCTGGAAACACTGTTCGGCAGCACTATTGCCGAACACATGATGCAGCAACCAAGGAGGCAGACAACTACGTCATACCATGAAATTCCCAGGTGGATTACAGTAACGAGCCAAATATTCGATTTAATATCATTCCTCAGCTTGCCCTTGGAAGGGACATAGTCCTACTCTTTGCTTATCGCACTATCTGTATCACTCTGCCTTAACGCAATTTTTTTACACAATGCATGACATTACAACTATTATTGCATTCTTGTTATATATATATATATATGTGTGTGTGTGTGTGTGTGTGTTCATTAATGACGCCTTGCAACCGTACACTCTGGTACGACCAATACACCAGGGGCTTACGTACCCCACAATGCGGTGTGAAAAGTCCGAACACTTTCACAAGTGTGGCACCCTGAACTTATAGCATTATATGCATCAGCTCCGAATCATGTCTTTGGTCAAATGTTGGGTTTTGCCCGGCTCCTATGTTTTGGTACCGTATGTTCCGCTCTATCGGCTAAGGTAGCGCTAGGAGAACTACTGCGATTGTGCCCCGGTTCTGTTGGGTGCAGCACCTCAGTAGAGAAAGCTAAAACTGGCTGTCATGATAAGGCGAGAGACTGGTCGCTGTTCGGCGAGGTTTTCAAGTCCCTAAAGACTTATGCCACTTAGAGCGAGGGGTCGGCCCTGTGCGGCTTAAAGGCGTGTATCGCTCCCCAAATCCGGCCTTCCGAATACCGGGGGCTTCGCCGAAATTTAAAATTATAGAATTCTATGGCTAAGTGAGAGTGATAAAGCATTATTAGTCCGGTTGCCTTGTTCGCTGTGCTGAGCACCTCCCTCGAAGGACCCAAACATGAGAACAAGAGTGCTCAGGTTTATCCCGAACACCCCAGCACTCATGGCATGGGGGCAGAAGCCAAGGACTAGCCACCTCTCAGATTGGATAAACAGCCAAACAGAAGGTAATATTTTAAATTCAAACAAGCGTTGCATAGCGCATATGAAACAAGTTTTCACAAATACAGGATAAAACGAGCAAGTCTCACTCAAATATTACATCTTTTGAACACTCGTCCGCTATGAGACGGGCACCCGGCAGAACACCCTCATAGTACATCTCGGGGTGGCGGTGCTCCTTGCCCTCCGGCGGCCCCTCCTTGGTCAGCTTCATGGCGTCTAGCTTGACCCACTGTAATTTCACACGGGCGAAAGCCCGGCGTGCACCTTCAATGCAGACAGATCGCTTGACGACCTCCAGCCGTGGGCAGGCATCCACAAGTTGCCTCACCAGGCCGAAGAAGTTGTTCGGAAGGGCGTCGCCAGGCCACAACCGGACTATAAAGCCCTTCATGGCCTGATCGGCCGCCTTATGTAGCTCGACCATCTGCTTCAGCTGGTCGCTCATTGGCACCAGATGTCCGGCCTCAGCATACTGAGACCAGAACAGCTTCTCCGCCGAGCTTCCGTCCTCGGCCTGGTAAAATTGTGCGGCATCGAACACACTGCGGGGCAAATCTGCGAATGCTCCTGGAGAGCTTCGGATCCGGGTAAGTAATCGGTAATTTTCTTTTACATGCTTGCTTTGCATATAGAAAGCCTTACCCGCCGCTATCTTCTTCATTGCGTCGATCTCCTGGAGGGCCTTTTGGGCTTCGGCCTTGGCACTTTTTATGCTCTCGAGGGCCACAACAAGCTCAGACTCCCGCGTCTTTGAGTCAAGCTCCAAGGCCTCGTGCTTCGCCATGAGAGCTTGGAGCTCTTGCTGCACCTCGCCCACCCGAGCCTCTTGTTTCTCTCGCTCGGTGTGCTCCTTGGCCGCTTTATCTTCGGCCTTGGTTAGCGCTTGCTTCAGGGTTGCCACCTCGGTCGTGGCCCCTGGCAAATATACGATGATCCTGTCATTTTGCAATCACATCTTCTTTTATATACACATATCTATAGACAGGGTATTACTTACCCTTGTTCTCCTCGAGCTGCCTCTTGGCAAGGCCGAGCTCTTTCCTGGACCCCTCGAGGTCCTGCTTCACTACGACGACCTCCGCAGTTAGTGCGGCGGATGCCAGCAGCGAAGCCTGCATATGCATATTGACACACTTATATCAGACTCCTGCGATATTATTTGATCCTCTGTTCGGCTTTTCTTTGTGAACACCGAACAAAGCATCAGGGGCTACTGTCTATGCGGTAATATTTCTACTACATTTTAAAACACTTACCTCGAAGCCTGTTAGAAGGCTGGCACAGGCTTCAGTCAATCCGCTCTTGGCATACTGAACCTTCTGGATCACCGCACTCATAATAGTACGGTGCTCCTCGTCGATGGAAGCGCTGTGAAGCGCTTCCAGCAGATTGTCCGGCGCCTCTGGATGGACAGAGGACACCGACACAGGCATCTTGCCCCTCTTAGAAGGAGGCCGCCTGCCCGAGCCTGGAACCGCTGAAGGTTCCGGCGCGGTGTTCGGCTGAAGGCCGAACTCGGAGCTCTCAGGGGCCCCATCCCCTCGGCTCCCGGAGTCCGGAAGGTCGCCTCGAGGCGCCTCCAGGACTGTCTCCCCTCGACCCGGTGCCTCTTGAGACAGCACCTCAGCGTCGTCAGCAGGATGAGGGGAGGTGGCGGTCGGGACCGGATCGCTATCCATGTCCGACGAGCCCAGGGAGCCGTCCGATGATACATCGATGCTGGCTCGTGGTGGCCTGCATAATTATGTTCGGCGTTAGGGAAAACAGTGCGGCAAAGGAATTCTACGAGTTACTCTGGTATCCGAATACTTACGATCTCCCCGGGGGCTTGGCCCTGGGCAACCACTCGTCTTCGCCTTCGTCGGCGGCGGTGGAACTGTCCGGAAGGAGAGTCCTTCCCTTCTTGGACCCTTCGGCCTCCCCAGTTGGGGCGGCCTTCCTTTTCTTGTCTCCCTTGCCTGGAGGGGGAGCATCTTCTTCTTCCTCCTTGTCTTCGGGGGAAGAGTGTGCCGCAGAATTATCGGATGATGAATCCAATAACACCTGGTGCCGGGAACTCTTTCGGGTTCCCTTGGCCTTCTTAGTCTTCTCCGGCACCTTGTAAGGAGCTGGTGTCAGCATCTCCGTTAGGAGAGCACCCGCAGTGTCTTCGGGCAAAGGGGCCGAACAGTTAATTTGCCCCGACATCTCCACCCAGTCCTATCAAAGGCATGGAGATTAGACCCCGCACATAATTAAGCTAGGGAAAATAAATGTCCTACGGGACATATTGAACTCACCGAACGCGCTAGGCACTTTGTGCTTAGTCCGCGGTCCTCGGCGAGAGAAGGGGGGACCTCGGCGCCCTTGAACAACACCTTCCAGACGTCCTTGTGCGTCGTATCGAAGAGCTCGCTCAGAGTCTGGTGCTGGGCCGGGTCGAACTCCCACAAGGTAAAATCCCGTTGTTGACACGGGAGGATCCAGTGGATGAGCATAACTTGGACTATGTTGACAAGCTTGAGCTTCTTGCTCGCCATACTCCGGATACATTTCTGGAGTCCATCCAGCTCCACCGATGAACCCCACAACAAGCCCTTCTCTTTCCAGGAAGTGAGCCGTGTTGGGAATCCAGATCAAAACTCAGGGGCTGCCGCCCATTTGGCGTCGCGCGGCTTGGTGATGTAGAACCACGCCGATTACCATCCCTTTATTATCTCCACGAAGGAACCTTTGAGCCATATGACGTTGGGCATCTTGCCCACCATGGCTCCGCCGCATTCTGCTTGTTGGCCTCGTACTACCTTCGGCTTGATATTGAAGGTCTTTAACCACGGGCCGAAGTGGGGCCGGATGCGGAGGAAAGCCTCACACATGACAATGAACGCCGAAATGTTGAGGATGAAGTTCGGGGCCAGATCATGAAAGTCCAGCCCGTAGTAGAACATGAGACCACGGACGAACGGATGGAGGGGAAACCCTAGTCCGCGGAGGAAGTGGTGAAGGAAAACTACCCTCTCGTGAGGTTCCGGGGTAGGGACGGTCTGCCCTGCAGCGGGCAGCCGATGCCCGATGTTCGCGGCTAAGTATCCGGCTCCGCGCAGCTTCTTGATGTCTCCCTCCGTAATGGAGGAGACCATCCACCTGCCTCCCGCTCCGGACATGGTTGGAGAAGGTTGAGGTGGGAAGTATGGACTTGGGTGCTAGAGCTCAAGTGTGCGAAAACGGATGAGCAAAGGAGGAAGAAGGCGTGGATAGAAAGGTGAATCCTTATCCCTTTATATGGGCGGACGAAACTAAGCATCCCCACTTGCCTGGTAAAACTCGCTTATCCCCCAAGCGCCGTAATTGATGGCACGGTTGGGTTACCCACGCCCGTATTGATGAGAATCCCATAATAAGGGGACACGATCTCTGCTTTGACAAGACGTGTCAAAAAACTGCCTCGCACTATGTGCGGGGCTGGTTGAAGGAAACGGTTCGAATAATCACCTGGCCATGACATAACGTCATGCTGCCAAAACAAGCCAGCAAACTAGATCTGCAAAAATATTATTCTCTCTACGGTGGAATGTGGAACTTATTTTGCAGGGTCGGACACTATCCTCGTATTCAAATTCTTCCGTGATGTATTAGGAGAAGGAACCCGCCTTGCAATGCCGAAGACAATACTGCGCGCCGGACTCATCGTCATTGAAGCCTGGTTCAGGGGCTACTGAGGGAGTCCTGGATTAGGGGGCTCCGGACAGCCGGACTATCTCTATTGGCCGGATTGTTAGACTAGGAAGATACAAGATTGAAGACTTCGTCTCGTGTCCGGATGGGACTCTACTTGGCGTGGAAGGCAAGCTAGGCAATACAGATATGGGCATCTCCTCCTTTGTAACCGACCTTGTGTAACCCTAACTTTCTCCGGTGTCTATATAAACCGAAGGGTTTTAGTCCGTAGGACAACAACCATAACATACAATCATACCATAGGCTAGCTTCTAGGGTTTAGCCTCTCCGATCTCGTGGTAGATCTACTCTTGTACTACCCATATCATCAATATTAATCAAGCAGGACGTAGGGTTTTACCTCCATCAAGAGGGCCCGAACCTGGGTAAAACATTGTGTCCCCTGCCTCCTGTTACCATCCGGCCTAGACGCACAGTTCGGGACCCCCTACCCGAGATCCGCCGGTTTTGACACCGACACATGGCATAAGCAACTACAATCTCTAGTTGTCATTGCAAATATGTTTATTCATAATAGGCTGAATCAGGAACGATGTACTAATCATATTTACAAAAACAAGAGAGGTCGAGTTCATACCATCTTTTCTCATCTCAATAAGTTCATCATATAATCATCATTATTGCCTTTCACTTGCACGACCAAATAGTGTGGATAATAATAATAGTGCACGTGCATTGGACTAAGCTGAAATCTGCAAGAATTCAATTCAAGAGAGAAGACAAGGTAATATGGGCTCTTTGTTAGATCAACAATAATGCATATAAGATCCACTTAACATTTTCATTGTGGTCTTCTCCTATCGACCCCCAAAGGAAAGAAAAGAAATAAAACTATTTACACGGGAAAGCTCCCAACAAGCAAAAGAAGAACGAGAAATCTTTTTGGGTTTTCTTTTTAATTACTACTACAAGCATGGAAAGTAAATTAATTAAAAACTACAACTAATTTTTTTGTTTTTCTTAAGGTTTATTAAACACACAAGAAGAAAGCATAAAAAAGGAAAATAAACTAGCATGGATGATACAATGAAAAAGTATGAGCACCAACAACTAGCAATGAGTGTGTGAACATGAATGTAATGTCGGTGAGAAATACATACTCCCCCAAGATTAGGCTTTTGGCCTAAGTTGGTCTATGGCCACGGCTGGCCTGATGGATATCCAAAGTTGTAGCTGGGGTCATACTGAGATGCAGTAACTATTGCCTCATGAGCTGCCGCTTGGAGACGGGCCGTCTCCGTCCTCCTCTTATACTCGTCCACCTCCTCCCTAGTTATAACACATCTCCCTTTTGCCTGAGAGTCAAAGAAAGCAGGAGCAGGGAGAGCGACGTGATAGGTGCGTCGTCTGTCAAAGATTAGTCGGTACTGGAGGGACCGATCGTTCCTCTCAACAAATTGATGACGAACCATGGCCTCATAATCTAAATAAACAGGAGGCAACTCAATATCATACCCACGTATGGGTATATCAAGAAAGTTAGCTAGACGGGTTGCATAAATTTCACCGAAGAAATCTCCACTAAATCTATTATTATGCAACCTACGTGCAACAATGGCTCCCAAATTATAATGTCTATCTCCTAATATAACACTCCTGAGAACACTGAGGCCAGGGACACACATGTGACATGCTTCATCCTTACCATTTATGCACCTAGCTATGAAGAGAGCAAAATAATGTATAGTAGGAAAATGGATGCTCCCTATGGTAGCTTGTGTTATGTCTCTAGATTCCCCCACGGTAATACTAGCAAGAAAATCTCTAAATTCAGATTTGCGAGGTTCATTAGGACTACCCCATTGTGGAAGTTTGCAAGCAGTGTTAAAATCCTCTAAGTCCATAGTATAAGAATTTTCATAGAAATCAAACAAGACAATTTGAGAATTGCGTGATGATGAAAATTCAAACCTCCTCACAAAGGAATCAGTGAGATAGTGGTACTGGCGGCATTTATCTGCCTTGAAGCTCTCAAGATCAGCATTACGCACATATGCGTTAAATTCTTCCTTGATTCCTGCTCGATCCATAAAGTCCTCTGAAGGCCATTCACAAGCCCGCACTTGAGCTTCCCTCGGTGGTTCTTCGTCGGCATCGCGCATTGCGAGCTTGGGTCCTTGCTTCCTTGAAGGACCACCTTGGTACATTTTCCTAAACATATTTCTTCCTCTGAAAGATTTCTGAAATTTTAGTAACTTCAAAATAAAAGTGAACCAAACTCAACAATATTGATAGCAACTACTCCTACAATTGCCTAGAGGCAATATCATGCACCAAAACTACTTTTGACCATATAAATTTGACATGCAAGCTCAAGAACAGGGTCGCCTAAGCAGCAAAAATATGCAATGAATAAAGCACTAGAACAAAAACTAATTGGACCATTGGAGGAGTCACATACCAAGGAACAATCCCCCAAAGCAGTTTTGTGAGAGGTGCTTTGAGCAAGGAGATCAAAAATGGCAGCAAAATGAGCTTCGACTCGGGTTTGAGCTGGTTAGTGGTGTTTGTGGGAGGAAGAAGGAGTGTGTGGTAGCTGGAATAAGTGGAGGGGAGCCACCATGGGCCCACGAGGCAGGGGGCGCGCCCAGGGGGGTAGGGCGCGCCCTCCACCCTCGTGGCCAGGTGCTTGCTCCCCCTGCTGTGTTTTCAGTGCAAGATATTCTCAAATATTCTAGAAAAAATCATGTTTAAATTTCAGCGCATTTGGAGAACTTTTATTTTCGGAGTATTTTTTATTGCATGGATAATTCAGAAAACAAATAGAAATTACTATTTTTGCTTTATTTCAACTAAATAACAGAAAGTAAAAAGAGGGTACAGAGAGTTGTGTTTTCTAAATTCATCCATCTCAAGCTCATCAAAAGGAATCCACCAACAAGGTTGATCAAGTCTTGTTAACAAACTCATTTTGAATAACATGGAAACGGAGAATTTATGAATAACACTAGGTTACCTCAACGGGGATATGCACATCCCCAATAATAAGAATACCATATTTATTCTTGACAGTAGGAAGAGGAAATTCAAAACCTCCAAAAATAATCGATGGAATTTTTCCAATAGAGTTTATACTATGAACTTGAGGTTGTTTCCTCGGAAAGTGTACCGTATGCTCATTGCCATTAACATGAAAACTGACATTGCCTTTGGTGCAATCAATAATAGCCCCTGCAGTATTCAAAAAGGGTCTTCCAAGAATAATAGACATACTATCATCCTCGGGAATATCAAGAATAACAAAGTCCGTTAAAATAGTAACGTTTGCAACCACAACAGGCACATCCTCACAAATACCGACAGGTATAGCAGTTGATTTATCAGCCATTTGAAAAGATATTCCAGTAGGTGTCAACTTATTCAAATCAAGTCTATGATATAAAGAGAGAGGCATAATGAAGGAAATATGCCCTAGAGGCAATAATAAAGTTATTGTTTATTTCCTTATATCATGATAAATGTTTATTATTCATGCTAGAATTGTATTAACCGGAAACATAATACTTGTGTGAATACATAAACAAATAGAGTGTCACTAGTATGCCTCTACTTGACTAGCTGGTTGATCAAAGACGGTTATGTTTCCTAACCATTGACATGAGTTGTCATTTGATTAACGGGATCACATCATTAGGAGAATGATGTGATTGACTTGACCCATTCCGTTAGCTTAGCACATGATCGTTTAGTATTCCGCTATTGCTTTCTTCATGACTTATACATGTTCCTATGACTATGAGATTATGCAACTCCCTTTTACCGGAGGAACACTTTGTGTGCTACCAAACGTCGCAACATAACTGGGTGATTATAAAGGTGCTCTACAGGTGTCTCCGAAGGTACTTGTTGGGTTGGTGTATTTCGAGATTAGGATTTGTCACTCCGATTGTCAGAGAGGTATCTCTGGGCCCACTCGGTAATGCACATCACTATAAGCCTTGCAAGCATTGCAACTAATGAGTTAGTTGCGGGATGATGTATTACAGAACGAGTAAAGAGACTTGCCGGTAACGAGATTGAACTAGGTGTTAAGATACCGACGATCGAATCTCGGGCAAGTAACATACCGAAGACAAAGGGAACATCGTATGTTGTTATGCGGTTTGACCGATAAAAGATCTTCGTAGAATATGTAGGAGCCAATATGAGCATCCAGGTTCCGCTATTGGTTATTGACTGGAGACGTGTCTCAGTCATGTCTACATAGTTCTCGAACCCGTAGGGTCCGCACACTTAAAGTTCGATGACGGTTATATTACGAGTTTATGTATTTTGATGCACCGAAGGGAGTTTGGAGTCTCGGATGTGATCACGGACATGACGAGGAGTCTCGAAATGGTCGAGACATAAAGATTGATATATTGGAAGCCAATATTTGGATATCGGAAGTGTTCCGGGTGAAATCGGGATTTTACCGGAGTACCGGGGGTTACCGGAACCCCCCCGGGGGTTTAATGGGCCAAGATGGGCCTTAGTGGAGAAGGTGAGGGGCGGCCAGGGCAGGCCGCGCGCCCCCTCTCCCTCTAGTCCGAATTGGAAAAGGAGGGGGGCGCCCCCTTTCCTTCCTCTCTCCCTCCTCCTCCCCCTTGTCCTACTCCAACTAGGAAAGGAGGGAGTCCTACTCCCTGTGGGAGTAGGACTCCTCCCTAGCGCGCCTCCTCCTAACCGGCCGCCTCTCCTCCCTTGCTCCTTTATATATAGGGGCAGGGGGGCACCTCTAGACACAACAATTGATCTCTTGGATCTCTTTGCCATGTGCGTTGCCCCCCTGCACCATAGTCCACCTCGATAATATCGTAGCGGTGCTTAGGCGAAGCCCTGCGTCAGTAGAACATCATCATAGTTACCACACCATTGTGCTGACGAAACTCTCCCTCAAAGCTCGACTGGATCGGAGTTCGAGGGACGTCATCGAGCTGAACGTGTGCTAAACTCGGAGGTGCCGTACGGTCGGTACTTGATCGGTCGAATCGTGAAGACGTACGACTACATCAATCGCGTTGTGCAAACGCTTCCGCTTTCGGTCTACCAGGGTACATGGACAACACTCTCCCCTCTCGTTGCTATGCATCACCATGATCCTGTGTGTGCGTAGGATTTTTTTGAAATTACTACGTTCCCCAACAGTGGTATCCGAGCCAGGTTTTATGCGTAGATGTTATATGCGCGAGTAGAACACAAGCGAATTGTGGGCGATATAAGTCATACTGCTTACCAGCATGTCATACTTTGGTTCAGCGGTATTGTTGGATGAAGCGGCCCGGACCGACATTACGCGTATGCTTACACGAGACTGGTTCTATCGACGTGCTTTGCACATAGGTGGCTGGCGGGTGTCAGTTTCTCCAACTTTAGTTGAACCAAGTGTGGCTACACCCGGTCCTTGAGAAGGTTAAAACAACACTAACTTGACAAACTATCGTTGTGGTTTTGATGCGTAGGTAAGAACGGTTCTTGCTCAGCCCATAGCAGCCACGTAAAACTTGCAACAACAAAGTAGAAGACATCTAACTTGTTTTTGCAGGGCATGTTGTGATGTGATATGGTCAAAGCATGATGCTATATTTTATTGTATGAGATGATCATCTTTTGTAACCGAGTTATCGGCAACTGGTAGGAGCCATATGGTTGTCGCTTTATTGTATGCAATGCAATCGCCCTGTAATGCTTTACTTTATCACTAAACGGTAGCGATAGTCGTAGAAGCATAAGTTGGCGAGACGACAACGATGCTACGATGGAGATCAAAGTGTCGCGCTGGTGACAATGGTGATCATGACAGTGCTTCGGAGATGAAGATCACAAGCACACGATGATGATGGCCATATCATATCACTTATATTGATTGCATGTGATGTTTATCTTTTATGCATCTTATCTTGCTTTGATTGACGGTAGCATTATAAGATGATCTCTCACTAAATTATCAAGGTATAAGTGTTCTCCCTGAGTATGCACCATTGCGAAAGTTCTTCGTGCTGAGACACCATGTGATGATCGGGTGTGATAGGCTCTACGTTCAAATACAATGGGTGCAAAATAGTTGCACACGTGGAATACTCAGGTTAAACTTGACAAGCCTAGCATATGCAGATATGGCCTCGAAACACTGAGACCGAAAGGTCGAGCGTGAATCATATAGTAGATATGATCACCATAGTGATGTTCACCATTGAAACTACTCCATCTCATGTGATGATCGGACATGGTTTGGTTGATTTGGATCGCGTGATCACTTAGAGGATTAGAGAGATGTCTATCTAAGTGGGAGTTCTTAAGTAATATGATTAATTGAACTTAAATTTATCATGAACTTAGTACCTGATAGTATTTTGCTTGTCTATGTTGATTGTAGATAGATGGCTTGTGCTGTTGTTCCGTTAAATTTTAATGCGTTCCTTGAGAAAGCAAAGTTGAAAGATGATGGTAGCAATTACATAGACTAGGTCCATAACTTGAGGATTATCCTCATTGCTGCACAGAAGAATTACGTCCTGGAAGCACCGCTGGGTGCCAGGCCTACTGCAGATGCTGCTGATGACGTCTGGCAGAGTAAAGTTGATGACTACTCGATAGTTCAGTGTGCCATGCTTTATGGCTTAGAACCAGGACTTCAACAACATTCTGAACGTCATGGAGCATATGAGATGTTCCAAGAGTTGAAGTTAATATTTCAAGCAAATGCCCGGATTGAGAGATATGAAGTCTCCAATAAGTTCTATAGCTGCAAGATGGAGGAGAATAGTTCTGTCAGTGAACATTACTCAAAATGTCCGGGTATCATAACCACTTGACTCAACTGGGAGTTAACCTTCCTGTTGATAGTGTCATTGACAGAGTTCTTCAATCACTACCACCAAGTTACAAAAGCTTCGTGATGAACTATAATATGCAAGGGATTAATAAGACAATTCCCGAGCTCTTCACGATGCTAAAGGTTGCGGAGGTAGAAATCAAAAAGGAGCATCAAGTGTTGATGGTCAACAAGACCACTAGTTTCAAGAAAAAGGGTAAAGGGAAGAGGAAGGGGAACTTCAAGAAGAACGGCAAACAAGTTGCTGCTCAAGAGAAGAAACCCAAGTCTAGAACTAAGCTTGAAACTGAGTGCTTCTACTGCAAACAGACTGGTCACTGGAAGCGGAACTGCCCCAAGTATTTGGCGGATAAGAAGGATGGCAAGGTGAACAAAGGTATATGTGATATACATATTATTGATGTGTACCTTACTAATGCTCACAGTAGCACCTGGGTATTTGATACTGGTTCTGTTGCTAATATTTGCAACTTGAAACAGGAACTACGGATTAAGCGAAGATTGGCTAAGGATGAGGTGACGATGCACGTGGGAAATGGTTCCAAAGTCGATGTGATCGCGGTCGACACGCTACCTCTACATCTACCTTTGGGATTAGTTTTAGACCTGAATAATTGTTATTTGGTGCCAGCGTTGAGCATGAACATTATATCTGGATCTTGTTTGATGCGAGACGGTTATTCATTTAAATCGGAGAATAATGGTTATTCTATTTATATGAGTAATATCTTTTATGGTCATGCACCCTTGAAGAGTGGTCTATTCTTATTGAATCTCGATAGTAGTGATACACATATTCATAATATTGAAGCCAAAAGACACAGAGTTGATAATGATAGTGCAACTTATTTGTGGCACTGCCGTTTACGTCATATTGGTGTAAAGCACATGAAGAAACTCCATACCGATGGACTTTTGGAACCACTTGATTATCAATCACTTGGTACTTGCGAACCGTGCCTCATGGGCAAGATGACTAAAACGCCGTTCTCCGGAACTATGGAGCGAGCAACAGATTTGTTGGAAATCATACATATAGATGTATGTGGTCCAATGAATGTTGAGGCTCGCAGCGTGTATCGTTATTTTCTCACCTTCACAGATGATTTAAGCAAATATGGGTATATCTACTTAATGAAACATAAGTCTGAAGCATTTGAAAAGTTCAAAGAATTTCAGAGTGAAGTTGAAAATCATCGTAACAAGAAAATAAAGTTTCTACGATCTTATCATGGAGGAGAATATTTGAGTTACAAGTTTGGTGTACATTTGAAACAATGCGGAATAGTTTCACAACTCACGCCACCCGGAACAGCACATCGTAATGGTGTGTCCAAACGTCGTAATCGTACTTTACTAGATATGGTGCGATTTATGATGTCTCTTACTGATTTACCGCTATCATTTTGGGGTTATGCTTTATAGACGGCTGCATTCACGTTAAATAGGGCACCATTGAAATCCATTGAGACGCCGCCTTATGAACTGTGGTTTGGCAAGAAACCAAAGTTGTCGTTTCTTAAAGTTTGGGGCTGCGATGCTTATGTGAAAAAGCTTCAACCTGATAAGCTTGAACCCAAATCGGAGAAATGTGCCTTCATAGGATACCCAAAGGAAACTGATTGGTACACCTTCTATCACAGATCTGAAGGCAAAACTTTTGTTGCTAAATTTGGATCCTTTCTAGAGAAGGAGTTTCTCTCGAAAGAAGTGAGTGGGAGGAAAGTCGAACTTGATGAGGTAACTGTGCCTGCTCCCTTATTGGAAAGTAGTTCATCACAGAAACCGGTTCCTGTGACACCTATACCAATTAGTGAGGAAGTTAATGATGATGATCATGAAACTTCTGATCAAGTTGTTACTGAACCTCGTAGATCAACCAGAGTGAGATCCGCACCAGAGTGGTACGGTAATCCTGTTCTGGAGGTTATGTTGCTAGACCATGACAAACCTATGAACTATGAAGAAGCAATGGTGAGCCCAGATTCCGCAAAATGGCTTGAGGCCATGAAATCTGAGATGGGATCCATGTATGAGAACAAAGTGTGGACTTTGATTGACTTGCCCGATGATCGGCAAGCCATTGAAAATAAATGGATCTTCAAGAAGAAGACTGACACTGAGGTAATGTTACTGTCTATAAAGCTTGACTTGTTCCAAAAGGTTTTCGACTAAGTTCAAGGGATTGACTACGATGAGACTTTCTCACCCATAGCGATGCTTAAGTCTGTCCGAATCATGTTAGCAATTGCTACATTTTATGATTATGAAATTTGGCATATGGATGTCAAAACTGCATTCCTGAATGGATTTCTGGAAGAAGAATTGTATATGATGCAACCGAAAGGTTTTGTCGATCCAAAGGGAGCTAACAAAGTGTGCAAGCTCCAGCGATCCATTTATGGACTGGTGCAAGCCTCTCGGAGTTGGAATAAACATTTTGATAGTGTGATCAAAGCATATGGTTTTATACATACTTTTGGACAAGCCAGTATTTACAAGAAAGTGAGTGGGAGCTGTGTAGCATTTCTAATATTATATGTGGATGACATATTGCTGATTGGAAATGATATAGAATTTCTGGATAGCATAAAGGGATACTTGAATAAGAGTTTTTCAATGAAGGACCTCAGTGAGCTGCTTATATATTGGGCATCAAGATCTATAGAGATAGATCAAGACGCTTAATTGGACTTTCACAAAGCACATACCTTGACAAAGTTTTGAAGAAGTTCAAAATGGATCAAGCAAAGAAAGGGTTCTTGCCTGTGTTACAAGGTGTGAAGTTGAGTAAGACTCAATGCCCGACCACTACGGAAGATAGAGAGAATATGAAAGATGTTCCCTATGCTTCAGCCATAGGCTCTATCATGTATGCAATGCTGTGTACCAGACCTGATGTGTGCCTTGCTATAAGTTTAGCAGGGAGGTACCAAAGTAATCCAGGAGTGGATCACTTGACAGTGGTCAAGAACATCCTGAAATACCTGAAAAGGACTAAGGATAAGTTTCTCGTTTATGGAGGTGACAAAGAGCTAGTCGTAAATGGTTACGTCGAGGCAAGCTTTGACACTGATCTGGACGATTCTAAATCGCAAACCAGATACGTGTTTACATTGAATGGTGGAGCTGTCAGTTGGTGCACTTCTAAACAAAGCGTTGTGGCGGGATCTACGTGTGAAGCAGAGTACATAGTTGCTCCAGAAGCAGCAAATGAAGGAGTTTGGATGAAGGAGTTCATATCCGATCTAGGTGTCATACCTAGTGCATCGGGTCCAATGAAAATCTTTTGTGACAATACTGGTGCAATTGCCTTGGCAAAGGAATCCAGATTTCACAAGAGAACCAAGCACATCAAGAGACGCTTCAACTCCATATGGGATCAAGTCCAGGTGGGAGACATAGAAATTTGCAAGATACATACGGAACTGAATGTTGCAGACCCGTTGACTAAGCCTCTTCCACGAGCAAAACATGATCAACACCAAGACTCCATGGGTGTTAGAATCATTACTGTGTAATCTAGATTATTGACTCTAGTGCAAGTGGGAGACTGAAGGAAATATGCCCTAGAGGCAATAATAAAGTTATTATTTATTTCCTTATATCATGATAAATGTTTATTATTCATGCTAGAATTGTATTAACCGGAAACATAATACTTGTGTGAATACATAAACAAACAGAGTGTCACTAGTATGCCTCTACTTGACTAGCTCGTTGATCAAAGATGGTTATGTTTCCTAACCATTGACATGAGTTGTCATTTGATTAATGAGATCACATCATTAGGAGAATTATGTGATTGACTTGACCCATTCCGTTAGCTTAGCACACGATCATTTAGTATTCTGCTATTGCGTTCTTCATGACTTATACATGTTCCTATGACTATGAGATTATGCAACTCCCGTTTATCAGAGGAACACTTTGTGTGCTACCAAACTTCGCAACATAACTGGGTGATTATAAAGGTGCTCTACAGGTGTCTCCGAAGGTACTTGTTGGGTTGGTGTATTTCGAGATTAGGATTTGTCACTCCGATTGTCAGAGAGGTATCTCTGGGCCCACTCGGTAATGCACATCACTATAAGCCTTGCAAGCATTCGAGATGATGTATTACAGAATGAGTAAAGAGACTTGCCGGTAACGAGATCGAACTAGGTATTAAGATACCGACGATCGAATCTCAGGCAAGTAACATACTAAAGACAAAGGGAACAACGTATGTTGTTATGCGGTTTGACCGATAAAAGATCTTCGTAGAATATGTAGGAGCCAATATGAGTATCCAGGTTTCGCTATTGGTTATTGACCGGAGACGTGTCTTGGTCATGTCTACATTGTTCTCGAACCCATAGGGTCCACACGCTTAAAGTTCGATGACGGTTATATTATGAGTTTATGTATTTTGATGTACCTAAGGGAGTTCGGAGTCCCGGATGTGATCACGGACATGACGAGGAGTCTCGAAATGGTCGAGACATAAAGATTGATATATCGGAAGCCTATATTTGGATATCGGAAGTGTTCCGGGTGAAATCGGAATTTTATCGGAGTACCGGGGGTTA
>NC_041390.1:516765396-516786971 GCF_002162155.2 Triticum dicoccoides | reverse complement strand
AGGGGCGGCCAGGGCAGGCCGCGTGCCCCCTCTCCCTCTAGTCCGAATTGGACAAGGAGGGGGGGGGGTGCCCCCCTTTCCTTCCTCTCTCCCTCCTCCCCCCTTCTCCTACTCCAACTAGGAAAGGAGGGTGTCCTACTCCCGGTGGGAGTAGGACTCCTCCCTGGCACGCCTCCTCCTGGCTGGCCGCCTCTCCCCCCTTGCTCCTTTATATACAGGGGCAGGGGGCACCTCTAGACACAACAATTGATCTCTTGGATCTCTTAGCCATGTGCAGTGCCCCCCTGCACCATAGTCCACCTCGATAATATCATAGCTGTACTTAGGCGAAGCCCTGCGTCGGTAGAACATCATCACCGTCACCACGTCATCGTGCTGACGGAACTCTCCCTCAAAGCTCGGCTAGATCGGAGTTCGAGGGACATCATCAAGCTGAACGTGTGCTGAACTCGGAGGTGCCGTACGTTCGGTACTTGATCGGTCGGATCGTGAAGACGTACGACTACATCAACCGCGTTGTGCAAACGCTTCCGCTTTCGGTCTACGAGGGTACGTGGACAACACTCTCCCCTCTCGTTGCTATGCATCACCATGATCCTATGTATGCATAGATTTTTTTTTGAAATTACTACGTTCCCCAACACATAACACCAACACCGGCTCCAAGATCACATAAAGCAGTTTTAACATAGTTTCTTTTAATGGAGCATGGTATAGTTGGTACTCGGGGATCTCCTAGTTTCTTAGGTATTCCACCTTTAAAAGTATAATTAGCAAGCATGGTGGAAATTTCAGCTTCCGGTATCTTCCTTTTATTTGTAACAATTTCTTTCATATACTTAGCATAAGGATTCATTTTGAGCATATCACTCAAACGCATATGCAAGAAGATAGGGCTAATCATTTCAGCAAAGCACTCAAAATCCTCATCATCCTTTTTCTTGGATGGTTTAGGAGGAAAAGGCATGGGTTTCTGAACCCATGGTTCTCTTTCCTTACCGTGCTTCCTAGCAACAAAGTCTCTCTTATCATAACATTGATTCTTTGATTGTAGGTTATCAAGATCAACAGCAGGTTCAATCCATACATCATTATCATTGCTAGGTTGAGCATCAACATGAACATCATCATTAACATTATTACTAGGTTCATGTTCATTACTAGATTGTGTTTCAGTATTAGAAATAGAAATATCATTAGGATTCTCAGGTGTGTCAATAACAGGTTCACTAGAAGCATGCAAAGTCCTATCATTTTTCTTTTTCTTCCTCTTAGAATGACTAGGTGCATCAATATTAATTCTCTGAGAATCTTGCTCAATTCTCTTAGGATGGCCCTCAGGATACAAAGGTTCCTGAGTCATTTTACCACCTCTAGTCATAACTCTAACAACATTATCATTTGTCTTACTATTTGATTCATTGAGCAAATCATTCTGAGCTTTAAGTACTTGTTCTACTTGAGTGGTAACCATAGAAGCATGTTTACTAATAAGTTTAAGTTCACCTTTAACATTAGCCATATAATCACCCAAGTGTTCAAGCATATCAGCATTGCGTTTTAATTCTCTACCAAAATAAGCATTGAAGTTTTCTTGTTTAACCATAAAGTCATCAAACTCATCCAAGCATGGGTTAGCAAACTCAGTAAATGGGATTTCAGCTTTATTATATCTATAGAGAGAATTTACCTTTACTACCTGTGTCGGGTTATCAAGACCATGTGTTTCTTCAATAGGTAATGAATTAAGACCATGTATTTCTTCAACAAACGGTAAATTAAGACCATATATTTCTTCAATAGGAGGTAAATTCTTAACATCTTCAGCTTTTATACCTTTTTCCTTCATAGATTTCTTTTCCTCTTGCATATCTTCAGGACCGAGAAATAGAATACCCCTTTTCTTCGGAGTTGGCTTAGGAGTTGGTTCATGAATTGGATCAGGAAGTGTCCAATTATTTTTCATTAGTCAACATATTATTCAATAGAATTTCAGCTTCATCTGGTGTTCTTTCCCTGAAAACACAACCATCACAACTATCCAGGTGGTCTCAGGAAGCATCGGTTAGTCCATTATAAAAGATATCAAGTATTTCATTTTTCTTAAGAGGATGATCAAGCAAAGCATTAAGTAATTGGAGAAGCCTCCCCCAAGCTTGTGGGAGACTCTCTTCTTCGATTTGCACAAAATTATATATTTCCCTTAAAGCAGCTTGTTTCTTATGAGCAGGGAAATATTTAGCAGAGAAGTAATAAATCATATCCCGGGGACTACGCACAAAACCAGGGTCAAGAGAATTAAACCATATCTTAGCATCACCCTTTAATGAGAACAGAAATATCTTAAGGATATAATAATAGCGAGTTTTCTCATCATTAGTGAACAGGGTGGCTATATCATTTAATTTAGTAAGATGTGCCACAACAGTTTCAGATTCATAACCATAGAAAGGATCATATTCTACTAAAGTAATTATCTCAGGATCAACAGAAAATCACGATCCTTATTAGTAACAAAGATAGGTGAAGTAGCATAAGCAGGATCATATTTCATTCTAGCTTTCAAAGTTTTTTGTTTCAGCTTAGCTAATAGTTTCTTAAGATCACTCCTATCATTGCCAGCAAGAAAATCTCTAGCACTTTCTTCATCCATAACATAGCCCTCAGGCAACAGGTAATTCATATCTAGGGGGAGAGTCTTCATCATCACTTTCATCAATATTATCAGTTTCAATAATTTCATTCTCTCTAGCCCTAGCAAGTTGTTCATCAAGAAATTCACCAAGTGGCACAGTAGTATCAAGCATAGAAGTAGTTTCATCATAGGTATCATGCATAGCAGAAGTGGCTGAAGGAAATATGCCCTAGAGGCAATAATAAAGTTATTATTTATTTCCTTATATCATGATAAAAGTTTATTATTCATGCTAGAATTGTATTAACCGGAAACATAATACATGTGTGAATACATAGACATACAGAGTGTCACTAGTATGCCTCTACTTGACTAGCTCATTAATCAAAGATGGTTATGTTTCCTAACCATGGACAAAGAGTTGTCATTTGATTAACGGGATCACATCATTAGTTGAATGATCTGATTGACATGACCCATTCCATTAGCTTAGCACCCGATCGTTTAGTATGTTGCTATTGCTTTCTTCATGACTTATACATGTTCCTATCACTATGAGATTATGTAACTCCCGTGTGCCGAAGGAACACTTTGTGTGCTACCAAACGTCACAACGTAACTGGGTGATTATAAAGGTGCTCTACAGGTGTCTCCAAAGGTACATGTTGGGTTGACGTATTTCAAGATTAGGATTTGTCACTCCGATCGTCGGAGAGGTATCTCTGGGCCCTCTCGGTAATGCACATCACTTAAGCCTTGGAAGCATTGCAACTAATGAGTTAGTTGCGGGATGATGTATTACAGAACGAGTAAAGAGACTTGCCGGTAACGAGATTGAACTAGGTATTGGATACCGACGATCGAATCTCGGGCAAGTAACATACCGATGACAAAGGGAACAACGTATGTTGTTATGCGGTCTGACCGATAAAGATCTTCGTAGAATATGTAGGAGCCAATATGGGCATCCAGGTCCCGCTATTGGTTATTGACCGGAGACGTGTCTCGGTCATGTCTACATTGTTCTCGAACCGTAGGGTCCGCACGCTTAAAGTTACGATGACAATTTCATTATGAGTTTATGTATTTTGATGTACCGAAGGTTGTTCGGAGTCCAGGATGTGATCACGGACATGACAAGGAGTCTCGAAATAGTCGAGACATAAAGATCGATATATTGGAAGCCTATATTTGGACATCGGAATTGTTCCGGGTGAAATCGGCATTTTACCGGAGTACCGGGGGGTTACCGGAACCCCCCCGGGGGTTGATGGGCCTACATGGGCCATAAGGGAGAAGAGAGGGGCCGGCCAAGGCAGGCCGTGCGCCCCTTCCCCCCTTAGTCCGAATAGGACAAGGAAGGGGGGGGGGGCGGCGCCCCCCTTTCCTCTTCTCCCCCCCTTTCTTTCTCCAACAAGGCAAGAGAGGGGGGAGTCCTACTCCCGGTGGGAGTAGGACTCCTCCAGGCGCACCCCTTGGGGCCGGCCGCATCTCCCCCTCCCTCCTTTATATACGGGGGCAGGGGGGCACCCTAGAACACACAAGTTGATCTTCGTGATCGTTCCTTAGCCATGTGCGGTGCCCCCTTCCACCATATTCCACCTCGGTCATATCGTTGCAGTGCTTAGGCAAAGCCCTGCGCCGGTAGAACATCATCATCGTCACCACGCCGTCGTGCTGACGGAATTCCTCCCCGAAGCTTTGCTGGATCGGAGCTCGGGGTGTGTCATCGAGCTGAACGTGTGCCAAGAACTCAGAGGTGCCGGAGTAACGGTGCTTGGATTGGTTGGACCGGGAAGACGTACGACTACTTCCTCTATGTTGCGTCAACGCTTCCGCTTCGGTCTACGAGGGTACGTAGACAACACTCTCCCCTCTCGTTGCTATGCATCCCCATGATCTTGCATGTGCGTAGGAATATTTTTGAAATTACTACGTTCCCCATCAGTGGCATCATCAATAACATGCGACATATCAGAATGAATAGCAGGTGTAGGTGTCACAGGCTTACTCAAAAAAGAAGATGAATCAAGTGCACAGCTAGATGGCAGTTCCTTACCTCCCCTCGTAGTTGAAGGATAAATTTTTGTTTTAGCGTCTTTCAAGTTCTTCATAGTGATAAGAAGATATAAATCCCAAGTGACTCAAAGAATAGAGCTATGCTCCCCGGCAACGGCGCCAGAAAATAGTCTTGATAACCCACAAGTATATGGGATCGCAACAGTTTCCGAGGGTAGAGTATTCAACCCAAATTTATTGATTCGACACAAGTGGAGCCAAAGAATATTCTCAAGTATTAGAAGTTGAGTTGTCAATTCAACCACACCTGGGAACTTAATATCTGCAGCAAAGTGTTTAGTAGCAAAGTAATATGATAGTAGTGGTAACAGTGGCAAAAGTAGTGGTAGCAAAAGTAATGTTTTGGTATTTTGTAGTGATGATAACAATAGCGACGGAAAAGTAAATAAGCGAAGACCAATATATGGAAAGCTCGTAGGCAATGGATCGGTGATGTAGAATTATGCCGGATGCGGTTCATCAGAACTAGCTCCAGTTCATCAATGTAATGTAGGCATGTATTCCGAATATAGTCATGCGTGCTTATGGAAAAGAACTTGCATGACATCTTTTGTCCTACCCTCCCGTGGCAGCGGGGTCCTAGCAGAAACTAAGGGATATTAAGGCCTCCTTTTAATAGAGTACTGGAACAAAGCATTAACACATAGTGAATACATGAACTCCTCAAACTACGGTCATCACCGGTAAGTATCCCGATTATTGTCACTTCGGGGTTAACGGATCATAACACATAATAGGTAACTATAGACTTGCAAGATAGGATCAAGAACTCTCGTATATTGATAAAAACATAATAGGTTCAGATCTGAAATCATGGCACTCAGGCCCTAGTGACAAGCATTAAGCATAGCAAAGTCATAGCAACATCAATCTCAAAACATAGTGGATACTAGGGATCAAACCGCAACAAAACTAACTCGATTACATGATAAATCTCATCCAACCCATCATCGTCCAGCAAGCCTATGATGGAATTACTCACGCACGGCGGTGAGCATCATGAAATTGGTGATGGAGGATGGTTGATGATGACGATGGGGATGGATTCCCCTCTCCGGAGCCCCGAACGGACTCTAGATCAGCCCTCCCGAGAGAGTTTAGGGCTTGGCGACGGCTCCTTATCGTAAAATGCAATGAATCCTTCTCCCTTGTTTTTTTCTCCTTGAAAGTGAATATATGGAGTCCAGGTTGAGGTCGGTGGAGCGTCAGGGGGGCCACGAGGCAGGGGGCGTGCCTCCCACCCTCGTGGACAGGTCGAGGCCCTCCCGACGTGGATCTTCCTTCCAATATTTATTATATATTTCAAAATAATTCTCCGTTGATTTTCAGGTCATTCCGAGAACTTTTATTTCTGCACAAAAATAACACCATGGCAATTCTGCTGAAAACAACGTCAGTCCGGGTTAGTTCTATTCAAATCATGCAAGTTAGAGTCCAAAACAAGGGCAAATGTTGGAAAAGTAGATACGACGGAGACGTATCAACCTACTTCTTTTGCCTATATATACTCTTATACCCTGGAAACATCAAGGGGAGCCATGAAACCACTTTTCCACCGCCGCAACCTTCTGTACCCGTGAGATCCCACCTGGGGACCTTTTCCGGTGATCTGCCGGAGGGGGATTCGATTACGGAGGGCTTCTACATCAACACCATAGCCTCTTTGATGATGTGTGAGTAGTTTACCACAGACCTTCGGGTCCATAGTTATTAGCTAGATGACTTCTTCTCTCTCTTTGGATCTCAATACAAAGTTCTCCTCGATGTTCTTGGAGATCTATTCGATGTAATTCTTTTTACGGTGTGTTTGCCAAGATCCGATGAATTGTGGGTTTATGATTAAGATTATCTATGAACAATATTTAATTCTTCTCTGAATTCTTATTTGCATGATTTGATATCTTTGCAAGTCTCTTCGAATTATCAGTTTGGTTTGGCCTACTAGATTGATCTTTCTTGCAATGGGAGAAGTGCTTAGCTTTGGGTTCAATCTTGCGGTGTTCTTTCCCAGTGACAGCAGGGGCAGCAAGGCACGTATTGTATTGTTGCCATTGAGGATAAGAAGATGGGGTTTATATCATATTGCTTGAGTTTATCCCTCTACATCATGTCATCTTGCCTAATGCGTTACTCTGTTCTTTTGAACTTAATATTCTAGATGCATGCTGGATAGCGGTCGATGTGTGGAGTAATACTAGTAGATGCAGAATCGTTTCAGTCTACTTGACACGGACATGATGCCTATGTTCATGATCATGCCTAGATATCATCATAACTATGCGCTTTTCTATCAATTGCTCGGCAGTAATTTGTTCACCCACCGTAATATATGCTATCTTGAGAGAAGCCACTAGTGAAAACTATGGCCCCTGAGTCTATTTTACATCATATAAGTTTTCGATCTACAATTCTAGTTTACTATTTATTTTGCAATCTTTACTTTTCAATCTATACAACAAAAATATTTATCTTATTATCTCCATCAGATCTCACTTCCGTAAGTGATCGTGAAGGGATTGACAACCCCATTATCGCGTTGGTTGCGAGGTTCTTGTTTGTTTGTGTAGGTACTAGGTGACTTGCGTGTAGTCTCCTATTGTATTGATACCTTGGTTCTCAAAAACTGAGGGGAAATACTTACGCTACTTTGCTGGATCACCATTTCCTCTTCAAGGGAAAACCAACGCATGCTCAAGAGGTAGCAAGAAGGATTTCTGGCGCCGTTGCAGGGGCATCTACGCCAAGTCAAGACATGCCAAGTACCCATCACAAACTCTTATCCCTCGCATTACATTATTTTCCATTTGCCTCTCGTTTTCCTCTCCCCCACTTCACCTTTGCCATTTTATTCGCCTCTTTTCCGTCTGTCCTTTTTCCGTTCGTCTCTTTCCGCTTGCCTTTTGTGTGTTCGTTCTAGTTCGTTTTGTTGCCATCATGTCTGAAAATGGGGAGGTTATCATTGGAAAGGATAGTAGTAACGATGGGGGAAATGTTGATGCTTTTGATTATCCACATGAAGAACCTACTATTTTACACAATAAAAAGTTTCGGATTGGTAGTGGTAATATTATTGGAAAAGGAGTTATTCAAGATTTCTTTACTTGTGTCGGTGCTTTGCCCACTGATACGTCTCCATCGTATCGACTTTTCCAAGCACTTTTGACCTTGTTTTGGACTCTAACTTGCATGATTTGAATGGAACTAACCCGGACTGGCGCTGTTTTCAGCAGAATTGTCATGGTGTTATTTTTGTGCAGAAATAAAAGTTCTCGGAATGTCCTGAAACTTCACGGAGAATATTTTTGGAATATACAAAAAATACTAGTGAAAGAATCAATGCAAGGGGGCCACACCCCGTCCACGAGGGTGGGGGGCACGCCCACCCCCTGGGGTGCCCCCCTATCTCGTGGGCCCCCTGATGCTCCACCGACCTCAACTCCAACTCTATATATTCACGTTCGGGGAGAAAAAAAATCAGAGAGAAGGATTCATCGCGTTTTACGATACGGAGCCGCCGCCAAGCCCTAATCTCTCTCAGGAGGGCTGATCTGGAGTCCGTTCGGGGCTCCGGAGAAGGGAATCCGTCGCCGTTGCCATCGTCATCATCAACCTTCCTCCATCACCAATTTCATGATGCTCACCGTCGTGCGTGAGTAATTCCATCGTAGGCCTGCGGGACGGTGATGGGTTGGATGAGATTTATCATGTAATCGAGTTAGCCCTGTTAGGGTTTGATCCCTAGTATCCATTATGTTCTGAGATTGATGTTGCTATGACTTTGCTATGCTTAATGCTTGTCACTAGGGCCCGAGTGCCATGATTTCAAATCTGAACCTATTATGTTTTCATGAATATATGCGAGTTCTTGATCCTATCTTGCGAATAAATAGTCACCTATTATGTGTTATGATCCGTTAACCCCGAAGTGACAAGAATCGGGATACTTAACGGTGATGACCGTAGTTTGAGGAGTTCATGTATTCACTAAGTGTTAATGCTTTGTTCCGGTACTCTATTAAAAGGAGGCCTTAATATCCCTTAGTTTCCAATAGGACCCCACTGCCACGGGAGGGTAGGACAAAAGATGTCATGCAAGTTCTTTTCCATAAGCACACATGACTATATTCAGAATACATGCCGACATTACATTGATGAACTGGAGCTAGTTCCGTGTCACCCTATGTTATAACTGTTGCATGAGGAATCACATCCGACATAATTATCCATCACCGATCCAATGCCTACGAGCTTTTCACATATTGATCTTTGCTTAGTTACTTTTCCGTTTCCACCGTTACAATCACTACAAAACTGCTACTTTTGCTACCGTTACCGCTACTATCATATTACTTTGCTACTAAATACTTTGCTGCAGATATTAAGTCTTTCAGGTGCGGTTGAATTGACAACTCAACTGTTAATACTTGAGAATATTCTTTAGCTCCCCTTGTGTCGAATCAATAAATTTGGGTTGAATACTCTACCCTCGAAAACTGTTGCGATCCCCTATACTTGTGGCTTATCAAGACTATTTTCTGGCGCTGTTGCTGGGGGATCATAGCTCTATTCTTTGAGTCACTTGGGATTTATATCTGTTGATCACTATGAAGAACTTGAAAGATGAAAGAACCAAGATTTATCCCTCAACTATGAGGGGAGGTAAGAAACTGCCATCTAGCTCTGCACTTGATTCACCTTCTGTTATGAGTAAACTTGCGACACCTACTCATGCTATTCATTCTGATATGTCACATGTTATTGATGATGTCACTTCTGCTTTGCATGATGCTTATGATGAAACTACTTCTATGCTTGATAATACTGTACCACTAGGTGAATTTCTTGATGAACAACTTGAAGGAAATATGCCCTAGAGGCAATAATAAAGTTATTATTTATTTCCTTATATCATGATAAATGTTTATTATTCATGCTAGAATTGTATTAACCGGAAACGTAATACTTGTGTGAATACATAGACAAACAAAGTGTCACTTGTATGCCTCTACTTGACTAGCTAGTTAATCGAAGATGGTTATGTTTCCTAACCATAGACATGAGTTGTCATTTGATTAATGGGATCACATCATTAGGAGAATGATGTGATTGACATGACCCATTCCATTAGCTTAGCACCCGATCGTTTAGTATGTTGCTATTGCTTTCTTCATGACTTATACATGTTCCTATGACTATGAGATTATGCAACTCCCGTTTACCGGAGGAACACTTTGTGTGCTACCAAACGTCACAACGTAACTGGGTGATTATAAAGGTGCTCTACAGGTGTCTCCAAAGGTACATGTTGGGTTGGCGTATTTCGAGATTAGGATTTGTCGCTCCGATTGTCGGAGAGGTATCTCTGGGCCCTCTCGGTAATGCACATCACTTAAGCCTTGCAAGCAATGCAACTAATAAGTTATTTGCAAGATGATGTATTACGGAACGAGTAAAGAGACTTGCCGGTAACGAGATTGAACTAGGTATTGAGATACCGACGATCGAATCTCGGGCAAGTAACATACCGATGACAAAGGGAACAACGTATGTTGTTATGCGGTCTAACCGATAAAGATCTTCGTAGAATATGTAGGAGCCAATATGAGCATCCAGGTTCTGCTACTGGTTATTGACCGGAGACGTGTCTCGGTCATGTCTACATTGTTCTCGAACCCGTAGGGTCCGCACGCTTAACGTTACGATGACAGTTTCATTATGAATTTATATATTTTGATGTACCGAAGGTTGTTTGGAGTCCCGGATGTGATCACGGACTTGACAAGGAGTCTCGAAATGGTCGAGACATAAAGATTGATATATTGGATGACTATATTTGGACACCGAAAAGGTTCCAGTTTAGATTGGGACAATACCGGATCACCGGGAGGTTATCGGAACCCCCCGGGAGGTATATGGCCCTTATTGGGCTTTAGTGTAAAGGAGGGGAAAGGAGCAAGGGAGGGGTCGCCCCCCCAAGCCCAATCCGAATTGGGAGGGGGGCCGCCCTCCCCTTTCCTTCCTCCCTCCTTCCTCTTCCTTCCCTCTCCTACTCCTAATAGGAAAAGGGGGAGTCCTACTCCCCGTGGGAGTTGGACTCCCCCCCTTGGGCGCGCCACCCTCCTTGGCCGGCCCCCTCCTCCACTCCTTTATATACGGGGGCAGGGGGGCACCCCAGAGACACAACAATTGATCATTGATCTCTTAGCCGTGTGCGTGCCCCCCTCCACCATAATCCTCGATAATATTGTAGCGGTGCTTAGGCGAAGCCCTGCGACGGTAGACATCAAGATCGTCACCACGCCGTCGTGCTGACGGAACTCATCCCCGACACTTTGCTGGATCAGAGTCTAGGGATCGTCATCGAGCTGAACGTGTGCAAAAACTTGGAGGTGCCGTAGTTTCGGTGCTTGATCGGTCGGGCCGTGAAGACGTACGACTACATCAACCGCGTTGTTATAACGCTTCCGCTTCCGGTCTACGAGGGTACGTAGACAACACTCTCCCCTCTTGTTGCTGTGCATCACCATGATCCTGCGTGTGCGTAGGAAAATTTTGAAATTACTACGTTCCCCAACAGTGGCATCCGAGCCTAGGTTTTATGCGTTGATGTTGTGCACGAGTAGAACACAAGTGAGTTGTGGGCGATATAAGTCATACTGCTTACCAGCATGTCATACTTTGTTTCGGCGCTATTGTTGGATGAAGCGGCCCGGACCGACATTACGCGTACGCTTACGCGAGACTGGTTCTACCGACGTGCTTTGCACACATGTGGCTGGTGGGTGTCAGTTTCTCCAACTTTAGTTGAACCAAGTCTGGCTACGCCCGGTCCTTGCGAAGGTTAAAACAGCACCAACTTGACAAACTATCGTTGTGGTTTTGATGCATAGGTAAGAACGGTTCTTGCTTAAGCCCGTAGCAGCCACGTAAAACTTGCAACAACAAAGTAGAGGACGTCTAACTTGTTTTTGCAGGGCATGTTATGATGTGATATGGTCAAGACATGATGCTAAATTTTATTGTATGAGATGATCATGTTTTGTAACCGAGTTATCGGCAACTGGCAGGAGCCATATGGTTGTCGCTTTATTGTATGCAATGCAATTGCGCTGTAATGCTTTACTTTATCACTAAGCGGTAGCGATAGTCATGGAAGCATAAGATTGGCAAGACGACAACGATGCTACGATAGTGATCAAGGTGTCGCGCCGGTGACGATGGTGATCATGACGGTGCTTCGGAGATGGAGATCACAAGCACAAGATGACGATGGCCATATCATATCACTTATATTAATTGCATGTGATGTTTATCTTTTATGCATCTTATCTTGCTTTGATTGACGGTAGCATTATAAGATGATCTCTCACTAAATTTCAAGATAAAAGTGTTCTCCCTGAGTATGCATCATTGCCAAAGTTCGTCGTGCCCAGACACCACGTGATGATCGGGTGTGATAAGCTCTACGTCCGTCTACAACGGGTGCAAGCCAGTTTTGCACACGCAGAATACTCAGGTTAAACTTGACGAGCCTAGCATATGCAGATATGGCCTCGGAACACTGAGACCGAAAGGTTGAGCATGAATCATATAGTAGATATGATCAACATATTGATGTTCACCATTGAAAGCTACTCCATTTCACGTGATGATCGGTTATGGTTTAGTTGATTTGGATCACGTAATCACTTAGAAGACTAGAGGGATGTATTTCTAAGTGGGAGTTCTTAAGTAATATGATTAATTGAACTTAAATTTATCATGAACTTAGTCCTGGTAGTATTAGCATATCTATGTTGTAGATCAATAGCTCGCGTTTAGCTCTCCTGTTTTATTTTTGATATGTTCCTAGAGAAAACTAAGTTGAAAGATGTTAGTAGCAATGATGCGGATTGGATCCGTGATCTGAGGTTTATCCTCATTGCTGCACAGAAGAATTATGTCCTTAATGCACCGCTAGGTGACAGACCTATTGCAGGAGCAGATGCAGACATCATGAACGTTTGGCTAGCTCAATATGATGACTACTTGATAGTTTAGTGCACCATGCTTAACAGCTTAGAATCGGGACTTCAAAGACGTTTTGAACGTCATGGATCATATGGATGTTCCAGGAGTTGAAGTTAATATTTCAAGCAAATACCAGAGTTGAGAGATATGAAGTCTCCAACAAGTTCTATAGCTAAAAGATGGAGGAGAATAGCTCAAGCAGTGAGCATGTGTTCAGATTGTCTGGGTACTACAATCACTTGAATCAAGTGGGAGTTAATCTTCCAGATAAAATAGTGATTGACAGAATTCTCTAGTCACCATCACCAAGTTAGTAGAACTTCGTGATGAACTATAGTATGCAAGGGATGATGAAAATGATTCCCGAGCTTTTCATGATGATGAAATCGATGAAGGTAGAAATCAAGAAAGAGCATCAAGTGTTGATGATTAACAAGACCACTAGTTTCAAGAAAACGGCAAAGGGAAAGAAAGGGAACTTCAAGAAGAACGGCAAGCAAGTTGCTGCTCAAGTGAAGAAGCCCAAAGTCTTGTCCTAAGCCTGAGACTAAGTGCTACTACTGCAAAGGGATTGGTCACTAGAAGCGGAACTGCCCCAAGTATTTGGCGGATAAGAAGTATGGCAAAGTGAACAAAGGTATATTTGATATACAGATTATTGATGTGTATTTTACTAGTGTTCGTAGCAACCCCTCGGTATTTGATACTGGTTCAGTTGCTAAGAGTAGTAACTCGAATGGGAGTTGCAGAATGAACATAGACTAGTTAAGGATGAAGTGACGATGTGTGTTGGAAGTGGTTCCAAGATTGATATGATCATCATCGCACACTCCCTATACTTCCGGGATTAGTGTTGAACCTAAGTAAGTGTTATTTGGTGTTTTGCGTTGAGCATGAATATGATTGGATCATGTTTATTGCAATACGGTTATTCATTTAAGTAAGAGAATAAATTGTTTTTCTGTTTACATGAATAAAACCTTCTATGGTCATACACCCAATGAAAATGGTTTGTTGGATCTCAATTGTGGTGATACATATTCTCATAATATTGAAGCCAAAAGATGCAAAGTTAATAATGATAGTGCAACTTATTTGTGGCACTGCCATTTAGGTCATATTGGTGTAAAGCGCATGAAGAAAATCCATGCTAATGGGCTTTTGGAATCACTTGATTATGAATCAGTTGATGCTTGCGAACCGTGCCTCATGGGCAAGATGACTAAGACTCCATTCTCCGGAACAATGGAGCAAGCAACTGACTTATTGGAAATAATACATACTGATGTATGCAGTCCGATGAATATTGAAGCTCGCGTCAGGTATCATTATTTTCTGATCTTCACAGATGATTTGAGCAGATATGAGTATATCTACTTGATGAAACACAAGTCTGAAACATTTGAAAAGTTCAAAGAATTTCAGAGTGAAGTGGAGAATCATCGTGACAAAATAAAACTTTCTACGATATGATCGCAGAAGTAAAATATTTGAGTTACGAGTTTGGCCTTCAGTTAAAACAATGTGAAATAGTTTCACTACTCACGCCACCTGGAACACCACGGTGTAATGGTGTGTCCGAATGTCGTAACCGTACTTTATTAGATATGGTGCGATCTATGATGTCTCTTACCGATTAACCACTATCGTTTTGGGGTTATGCATTAGAGACAGCTACATTCACATTAAATAGGGCACCATCTAAATCCGTTGAGACGACACTGTCTGAACTATGGTTTGGCAAGAAACCTAAGCTGTTGTTTCTTAAAGTTTGAGGTTGCAATGCTTATGTGAAAAAGTTTCAACCTGATAAGCTCTAACCCAAATCGGAGAAGTGCGTCTTCATAGGATACCCAAAAGAAAATGTTGGGTACACCTTCTATCACAGACCCAAAGGCAATATATTCGTTACTTTGAATGGATCCTTTCTTCAAAAGGAGTTTCTCTCGAAAGAAGTGAGTGGGAGGAAAGTAGAACTTGATGAGGTAACTGTACCTGCTCCCTTATTGGAAAGTAGTTCATCACAGAAATATGTTCCTATGACTACTACACTAATTAGTGAGGAAACTAATGATGATGATCATGTAACTTCAGTTCAAGTTGCTACCGAACCTCGTAGGTAAACCAGAGTGAGATCTGCACCAGAGTGGTACGGTAATCCTGTTCTGGAAGTCATGTTACTTGACCATGACGAGCCTACGAACTATGAGGAAGCGATGATGAGCCCAGATTCCTAGAAATGGATTGAGGCCATGAAATCTGAGATGAGATCCATGTATGAGAACAAAGTATGGACTTTGATTGACTTGCCCAATGATCGGCGAGCCATTGAGATTAAATGGATCTTCAAGAGGAAGACGGACGCTGATAGTAGTGTTACTATCTACAAAGCTAGAATTGTCACAAAAAGGTTTTCGACAAGTTCAAGGTGTTGACTACGATGAGAGTTTCTCACTCGTATCTATGCTTAAGTCTGTCCGAATCATGTTAGCAATTGCCGCATTTTATGAAATCTGGCAAATGGATAAACAAAACAGCATTCCTTAATGGATTTATTAAAGAAGAGTTGTATATGATGCAACCAGAAGGTTTTGTCAATCCTAAAGGTACTAACAAAATATACAAGCTCCGGCGATCCATCTATGGACTGGTGCAAGCATCTCAGAGTTGGAATATACGCTTTGATAAGTTGATCAAAGCATATAGTTTTATACAGACTTGCGGTGAAGCCTGTATTTACAAGAAAGTGAGTGGGAGCACTACAACATTTCTGATAAGTATATGTGAAAGACATATTGTTGATCGGAGATAATGTAGAATTATTCTGCAAAGCATAAAGGAATGTTTGAAAGGAGTTTTTCAAAGAAAGACCTCGGTGAAGCTGCTTACATATTGAGCATCAAGATCTATAGAGATAGATCAAGACGCTTGATAAGTTTTTCAATGAGTACATACCTTGACAAGATTTTGAAGTAGTTCAAAATGGAACAATCAAAGAAGGAGTTCTTGCCTGTGTTACAAAGGTGTGAAGTTGAGTAAGACTCAAAACCCGACCACGGCAGAAGATTGAGAGAGAATGAAAGTCATTCCCTATGCCTCAGCCATAGGTTCTATAAAGTATGCCATGCTGTGTACCAGACCTATTGTATACCCTACCCTGAGTTTGGCAAGGGAGTACAGTAGTGATCTAGGAGTAGATCACTGGACATTGGTCAAAATTATCCTTAGTGGAATAAGGATATGTTTCTCGATTATGGAGGTGACAAAAGGTTTGTCGTAAAGGGTTACATCGATGCAAGTTTTGACACTGATCCAGATGACTAAAAGTCTCAATCTGGAAGTGGGAGCAATTAGCTAGAGTAGCTCCGTACAGAGCATTGTTGACATAGAAATTTGCAAAATACTTACGGATCTAAATTTGACAGGCCCGTTGACTAAACTTCTCTCACAAGCAAAACATGATCACACCTTAGTACTCTTTGGGTGTTAATCACATAACAACGTGAACTAGATTATTGACTCTAGTAAATCCTTTGGGTGTTGGTCACATGTCGATGTGAACTAGATTATTGACTCTAGTGCAAGTGGGAGACTGAAGGAAATATGCCCTAAAGGTAATAATAAAGTTATTATTTATTTCCTTATATCATGATAAATGTTTATTATTCATGCTAGAATTGTATTAACCGGAAACGTAATACTTGTGTGAATACATAGACAAACAAAGTGTCACTAGTATGCCTCTACTTGACTAGCTCGTTAATCGAAGCTGGTTATGTTTCCTAACCATAGACATGAGTTGTCATTTGATTAACGGGATCGCATCATTAGGAGAATGATGTGATTGACACGACCCATTCCATTAGCTTAGCACCCGATCGTTTAGTATGTTGCTATTGCTTTCTTCATGACTTATACATGTTCCTATGACTATGAGATAATGCAACTCCCGTTTACCGGAGAAAAACTTTGTGTGCTACCAAACGTCACAACGTAACTGGGTGATCATAAAGGTTCTCTACAGGTGTCTCCAAAGGTACATGTTGGGTTGGCATATTTCGAGATTAGGATTTGTCGCTCCGATTGTCGGAGCGGTATCTCTGGGCCCTCTCGGTAATGCACATCACTTAAGCCTTGCAAGCAATGCAACTAATAAGTTAGTTGCAAGATGATGTATTACGGAACGAGTAAAGAGACTTGCCGGTAACGAGATTGAACTAGGTATTGAGATACCGACGATCGAATCTCGGGCAAGTAACATACCGATGACAAAGGGAACAACGTATGTTGTTATGCGGTCTGACCGATAAAGATCTTCGTAGAATATGTAGGAGCCAATATGAGCATCCAGGTTCTGCTATTGGTTATTGACCGGAGACGTGTCTCGGTCATGTCTACATTGTTCTCGAACCCGTAGGATCTGCACGCTTAACGTTACGATGACAGTTTCATTATGAATTTATATATTTTGATGTACCGAAGGTTGTTAGGAGTCCCGGATGTGATGACGGATTTGACGAGGAATCTCGAAATGGTCGAGACATAAAGATCGATATATTGGATGACTATATTTGGACACCGGAAAGGTTCCGAGTGAGATTGGGATAATACCGGATCACCGGGAGGTTATCGGAACCCCCCGGGAGGTATATGGGCCTTATTGGGCCTTAGTGGAAAGGAGGGGAAAGGAGAAAGGAAGGGGGCGCCCCCCCCAACCCCAATCCGAATTGGGAGGGGGGCTGGCCCCCCTTTCCTTCCTCCCTCCTTCCTCTTCCTTCCCTCTCATACTCCTAATAGGAAAAGGGGGAGTCCTACTCCCGGTGGGAGTTGCACTCCCCCCTTGGGCGCGCCACCCTCCTTGGCCGGACCCCTCCTCCACTCCTTTATATACAGGGGTAGGAGGGCACCCCAGATACACAACAGTTGATCATTGATCTCTTAGCCGTGTGCGGTGCCCCCCTCCACCATAATCCTCGATAATATTGTAGCGGTGCTTAGGCAAAGCCCTGCGACGGTAGAACATCAAGATCGTCACCACGCCGTCGTGCTCACGGAACTCATCCCCGACACTTTGCTGGATCGGAGTCCGGGGATCGTCATCGAGCTGAACGTGTGCAAAAAATCGGAGGTGTCGTAGTTTCGGTGCTTGATCGGTCGGGCCGTGAAGACGTACGACTACATCAACCGCGTTGTTATAACGCTTCCGCTTCCTGTCTACGAGGGTACGCAGACAACACTCTCCCCTCTCGTTGCTGTGCATCACCATGATCTTGCGTGTGTGTAGGAAAATTTTGAAATTACTATGTTCCCCAACACAACTTGCTAGGGTTAGAGAGAATGAAATTATTGAAACTGGTAATATTGATGAAAGTGATGATGAAGATTCTCCTCCTAGATATGAATTGCCTGTTGTGCTTGAGGGTTAGGTTATGGATGAAGAAACTTCTAGAGACTTTTTAGCTTGCAATGATAGATATGCTCTTAAGAAATTGTTAGCTAAGCTGAAAGAAAAATCCTTGAATGCTAGAATGAAACATGACCCTGCTTTTGCTACTTCACCTATCTGTATCTCTGATAAGGATTATGATTTCTCTATCGATCCTGAGTTAATTACTTTGGTTGAATCTGATCCTTATTATGGCTATGAATCTGAAACTGTTGTGGCACATCTTACTAAATTAAATGATATAGCCACCCTGTTCACTAATGATGAGAAAACTTGCTATTACTTTATCCTTAAGTTATTTCCGTTCTCATTAAAGGGTGATGCTAAAATATGGTTTAATTCTCTTGATCCTGGTTGTGTGCGTAGTCCCCAGGATATGATTTATTACTTCTCTGCTAAATATTTCCCCGCTCATAAGAAACAAGCTGCTTTAAGGGAAATATATAATTTTTTGCAAATTGAAGAAGAGAGTCTCCCACAAGCTTGGGGGAGGCTTCTCCGATTACTTAATGCTTTGCCTGATCATCCTCTCAAGAAAAATGAAATACTTGATATATTTTATAATGGACTAACCGATGCTTCCAGAGACCATCTGGATAGTTGTGGTGGTTGTGTTTTCAGGGAAAGAACTGTTGATCAAGCTGGATTGCTATTGAATAATATGTTGAGTAATAAAAATGATTGGACACTTCCCGAACCAACTCCTAAGCCAACTCCGAAGAAAAGGGGTATTCTATTTCTCAGTCCTGAAGTTATGCAAGAGGCAAAGAAATCTATGAAAGAAAAATGTATTAATGCTGAAGATGTTAAGAATTTACCACCTATTGAAGAAATACATGGTATTGATAACCCGACACAGGTAGTAAAGGTAAATCTCTCTATAGATTTGATGAAGGTGATATTCCTTGTAATAAGTCTGCTAGCCAATGCTTGGATGAGTTTGATAATTTTATTGTTAAACAAGAAAACTTCAATGCTAATGTTGGTAGACAATTGAAACGTAATGCTTATATGATTGAACACTTGAGTGATTATATGTATTGAGTTAAAGGTGAACTTAAACTTATTAGTAAACATGCTTCTATGGTTACCACTCAAGTAGAACAAGTGCTTAAGGCTCAGAATGATTTTCTCAATGAATTAAATGATAAGAAAAATGATAATGTTGTTAGAGTTATGACTAGAGGGGGTAAAATGACTTAGGAACCTTTGTATCCTGAGGGCCATGCTAAGAGAATTGAGCAAGATTCTCAGAGAACTAATGTTGATGCACCTAGTTCTTCTAAGAAGAAGAAAAAGAAAAATGATAGGACTTTGCATGCTTCTAGTGAACCTGTTGTCGACACACCTGAGAATCCTAATGATATTTCTATTTCTGATGCTGAAACACAATTTGGTAATGAACATGAACCTAGTGATAATGTTAATGATGATGTTCATGTTGATGCTCAACCTAGCAATAACAATGATGTATAGATTGAACCTGCTGTTGATCTTGATAACCCACAATCAAAGAATCAACATTATGATAAAAGAGACTTATTGCTAGGAAGCATGGTAAAGAAAGAGAACCATGGGTTCAGAAACCCACGCCTTTTCCTCCTAAACCATCCAAGAAAAAGGATGATGAGGATTTTGAGCGCTTTGCTGAAATGATTAGACCTATCTTTTTGCGTATGCGTTTGACTGATATGCTTAAAATGAATCCTTATGCTAAGTATGTGAAAGATATTGTTACAAATAAAAGAAAGATACCGGAAGCTAAAATTTCCACCATGCTTGCTAATTATACTTTTAAAGGTGGAATACCAAAGAAACTTGGGGATCCCGGAGTACCAACTATACCATGCTCCATTAAAAAAACTATGTTAAAACTGCTTTATGTGATCTTGGAGCCGGTACTGTCGTTATGACTCTTTCTTTATATCGTAGACTTGATTTGAATAAGTTGACACCTATTGAAATATCTTTGCAAATGGTTGATAAATCAACTGCTATACTCGTCGGTATTTGTGAGGATGTGCCTGTTGTGGTTGCAAACGTTACTATTTTAACGGACTTTGTTATTCGTGATATTCCCGAGGACTATAGTATGTCTATTATTCTTGGTAGACCCTTTTTGAATACTACAGGGGCTGTTATTGATTGCAACAAAGGCAATGTCACTTTTCATGTTAATGGTAATGAGCATACGGCACACTTTCCGAGGAAACAACCTCAAGTCCACAGTATCAATTCTATTGGAAAAATCCCAACGATTACTATTGGAGGTTTTGAATTCCCTCTTCCTACTGTCAAGAAGAAATATGATATTCTTATTGTTGGGCATGTGCATATCCACGTTGAGGTAACCTAGTGTTATTCGAAAATTCTCTGGTTTCATGCGATTCGGAAAGAGTTAGTTAACAAGACTTGATCAACCTTGTTAGTTGATTCCTTTTGATGAGCATGAGATGGATGAAGTTAGAAAGCACAAATCTTTGTACCCTCTTTTTACTTTCTGTTATTTAGATTAAATAAAGCAAAAATAATACTTTATATCTGTTTTCTGAATTATCCTAGCAATACAAGAATACCCTGAAAATAAAACTTCTCCAAATACCTTGAAAATTTAGTATGATTTTTTCAAGAATATTTAAGAATTATTGGCACTGAGAACACACCAGGGGGATCCACCATGTGCCCACGAGGGTGGAGGGCGCGCCCCTGCCTCGTGGACACCACGTGGCCCCCCTGATGGGGAACGTAGTAATTTCAAAAAATTTCCTACGCACACGCAAGATCATGGTGATGCATAGCAACGAGAGGGGAGAGTGTTGTCTACGTACCCTCGTAGACCGGCAACGGAAGTATTGACACAACATAGAGGAAGTAGTCGTACGTCTTCCTGATCTGACCGATCCAAGTACCGAACGTACGACACCTCCGAGTTCTGCACATGTTCAACTCGGTGACGTCCCTCGAGTTCCGATCCAGCAAAACATTGAGGGAGAGTTTCGTCAGCACGACGGCGTGATGACGGCGATGATGTTCTACCGACGCAGGGCTTCGCCTAAGCACCGCTACGATATGACCGAGGTGGAATATGGTGGAAGGGGGCACCGCACACGGCTAAGGAACGATCACGAGGATCAACTTGTGTGTCATGGGGTGCCCCCTTGCCTTAGTATATAAAGGAGGGAGAGGGGGATGTGCGGCCGACCCTATGGGTGCGCCTGGAGGAGTCCTACTCCAACCGGGAGTAGGACTCCCCCCTCTTGCCTTGTTGGAAAAGGAAGGAGGAAGGGAGAAAGAGGAAAGGGGGGCGCCGCCCCCCCTTCCTTGTCCTATTCGGACTAGGGGGAGGGGGCGCGCGGCCTGCCCTGGCCGGCCCTCCTCTTCTCCCTTATGGCCCATGTAGGCCCA